>NC_138872.1:34111905-34711905 GCF_965194805.1 Balaenoptera borealis | reverse complement strand
TCATCAATTTTCTAAATTCTAAGCTTTGCTTCTGCTATTTTTTTTCAAATATTCTTCATGATTTCTGCAATTTCTTGGCATTTCATAGATCGTATTTAAAATGCTTTATAAATATTTGGGTGGCAGTGGGGCAAGAGCAAAAGGGAAATAGCATTGGATCAAAATGTTGCCCTGCTATTTGGGGGGGCCATTTATTGTAAAATATAAATTCTCTCCTCTAAGTAAATATCTTGAAAAAGATCTATATCAATGAGAGTAGAAAAGCTCTATATCAGCATTATTCAACAGAAATATAATGTGAGCCAAATATGTAATTTTAAATGTTCTCATGGTCACATTAAAAAAAGTAACAAGAAACATACAAAATTAATTTTAATGCTATATTTAACTTAAACCAATACATCCAACGTGCTATCATTCCACCATGTAATCAATATAAAATTGTTAAGGAGATATTGTACATTATTTTTTACATTAAGTCTTTGAAATCCAACATGTATTGATATTTTATACCCACAGAACATTTCAACCCATGCTAGCCACCTTCCAAGAGTTCAATAGCCCCATATGGCTAGGGGTACCTGTATTGGGCAACATAGTTCTGGATGATTAACTGTGAAAAATTATGAGCTTGCCAGGACTCCAGTACCACTTTAGAGCTGGTCAAGACCCTTGTGATACCACAAGAGGCCACCGGAGCACAGTGACCTTCCCCTCACCATTGATCCTAGGTGGGTGGGTGAAGAACATTTACTTCTTAATATTCATCAACAGGTTGTTATGTAGAAATAAAATGGCAAAAACCAAAATTAGAGAAATGAGGCATTTACTGTACAGATCTAGGTTGAATATCCTTTATCTGGCCCCAGCCAGAAAACTTTTCCTGAGAGCCTTTTCTCAGCACTAGCTCCCAAATTCCATCTGCCCTCTGTGTTTACTCTCTCCTGATGGACTATTCCAGTATCTCCAACCCCCAGCACATAACTACATCTTGATAGATTCCTGTGTCTGTTACACTAATCTGTGTTAATCTCTAAATAGGAGTGGAAGAGATAGAACTTGGTGCCCCTTCAATGAAGATAAATTTCGTTCTAGAGATGTATTGTTCTTACTCTGCTTACAATTAATTGGCAGGAACACTGAGTGTTCAGGAGAATCTTCTATATCAAGTTCTCTATTCCATCCTGGAAGGCTTATTCAACCTCTTGATATAGTCTTATTTAGTGAAGAGTAAAACTTACTTCCTAAAATGTTAAAATTTACCAACTGTTAAAGCATTCTTTTACTATTCAAAATGATATCTCATGGGTGCTGCAAAGATGTTAGTAATTATCATTGATTATCAATGTTACATTATTCTATGGAAAAACTAAGGGCATAAATATGATTTTTCAAAGAGCCACAACATGCAATTCATGTCTTCATCTGATGGACAAATATAGAGAAGGAAGTAAATCTGTTTATGTATTTTTTTGTGCAAATATTCAACTTTTTAAGAAATTTTTATTGGAGTATAGTTGACTTACAATGTTGTGTTAGTTTCAGGTGTACAGCAAAGTGAATCAGATAGATAAATATATATGTATATACACACACATATATATACCCATTCTTTTTCCATATAGGTTATTACAGAACATTGAGTAGGGTTCCCTGTGCTATACGGTAGGTATATCTATTCTATATATAGTAGTGTGCATAGGTTAATCCCAGTCTCCCAATTTATCACTTCCCCCCACGTTTCCCCTTTGGTAACCATAAGTTTGATTTTGAGATCTGTGAGTCTGTTTCTGTTTTGTAAATAAGTTCATTTGTATCATTTTTAATTAGATTCCACATATAAGTGATATCATATGATATTTGTCTTTCTCTGTCCGACTTACTTCACTTAGCGTGATAATGTCTATGTCCATCCATGTTGTTGCAAATGGCATTATTTTGTTCTTTTTTATGGAAATCTGTTTAAATATATGAATGTTTGTCATTGGCATGTCCATCTTGGAGTCATCAATGATGAGTTTTCAGGGTACAGAGGTGTACTCAAAAGAGTACTTATAAATATAAGTCAATCAATGTAAGTTTAGGCAAGTTACTTAAGCTCTTTCATCCTCCATTTCCTTATCTGTGAACTTAGGAAAAGAATAATGCCTAATTCACAGGACTATAGTGGAGGCTAAGTTAGATAAGGCATAGATCATGCTTAGCAAGGGGATGGGCACCTGGTGAATGCCTGAGAAATGGTAACTCTGCATATAAACTTGTTTGATTTTTAAAAAATGAGGTAAAAGGTGGAGTAGAATAATGATAGATAATATATCTGTTCTCGTCTAAAGTTGGAAAAAATGCGAATCATGCTGATGACTGTTCATTTTACCAGAATTTAACACAATTTGAGACATATTGTCACTCTAAAAGGAGATTATGATTCTATTTCCTGCCAAGTCATTGGGTATAGATAGGTGACTTGATGGCCCTTATTCTTTGAAACACCCTCATTTACTGTCCAAGACATCTCTGGTCCTTTTCTGTCTAGAGACATCTATGCTGACAGAGAGAGAAGGTTAGAGAACACAATGTGGAGTCAGGCTCAATGACTGATGCTCTATGCCTGTCACTAACTCTCAGAATCACCTTCAAACATCATTGGGATCTGGAGACTTCAAACTTCATCCATCTTTTACACTCTTTAGAACCTAGACAGTAGCTCAAAGGCTTGGCAACCTAAGGTGAGCATTGTTTGAAGAACTGTATCAAAGTATACATGTTTTTATCAGATGATCCTCTAACAATTATAGTAATGACCTCACTGTAATGAACATTTGGGAGGAAAGGTTAGATGAATTATAGGCAACTTATGTGAGTTTCTTCTCACTGCACCAGGAACCTAAGCTATCTGCTCACAGAGTTGGATCTAGTCTCTATCCCTTTGTATCTGTTTCAACAAATAAAGAATAGTCACAACCCATTGATTTATTTGTTCTCTTAAGTAAGTTTTAATAGCCTCCACCTTTTAAGTACATCATTAGCTTTCTTAGGAAGACCTTTTCTTGCATATAACACAGTAGTAACCTACAAGTCAATCTAATACAAGTGATTACATTCACAAAATTATTGGGAAGCGGATACATTTCTAAACTCATTTAGCAGCTTGACCTATTCATGGCTATAACTACCAGTGTCAAGGCAATATGGTCTCTCTGGCAGAAATTAATTGCAGTCAGACACCCTGGTGCTAGATTCTCACTTTAAATTTAGTGAGCTTCAGTTTCCCCCATATGTAACCATGATTAACCTTTCCTTCTCCATGTACCACATATAATTGTTAGGAGAGCCACATGAGAAATTGTTATGTACCCTACAGATAGAAAACAATAATTTTATTTTATTTTTTCACAATTTGAGCTTATTTTTTTACATTTTATTTAATCCCAACATGGCATTTATTTGGATAAATGAACAAAGATTCATATAAAAATATGAATTTCTGATTTCAAAGTGGGGGTTTAATGAGGCCACTTAAAAATAATATTCCCTTTTTAAAAATTTTGTCCTTTTTTTTCAAATCTTTTGTATGCATTGTCCCCATTTCCTTCAAAAGGAAATTACCCTTTGGAAGTAGGTAGTGCAAACATTATTATTTTCATTCTTCAGATGTCAAAACTGAGGCAAAGCAAACAACTTAATCAGCTTATTTTTCCACTAAACAACGATGACAACAACAAAATCAGCCTTGCAAGAAATTTCCACTCCAACACTCATTTTCTGCTATCATAATTTTTCCAGGGTCAGATTCTTATAGCAATTTTCTAAGTTCATAATTACCTTAGTTGCATGCAAAATTTGGGTAGTTAAGTAATTACTTGATTTGCACATGCAAATACTGCAATCATTGGCATATAAAAATAATGTCTTTTAAACATTTGGGCCCAATGGAGGACAAATGGTCAGGAAAATCAAGATTCCTGTGGTTCCCAAAAGGGATAACTATGAACAGAAAACATTATAAGCCATTCTCAGCTATTTAGAGAATCAGCTCTCTTCTTTAACCTAGAGAAAAGAAGCAACATGGTAGCGTTCTAATTTCAAACTCCTCTTCTCTATTCAAAGAAGATTTCTAAGTACCAATAGACTATTTGGAACTATGAAAAGTCTGAGCTTAGATCAGAACACTTGAGTATAAAATACAGTCCCCCCATTGGAGGGGTTGGGGAGATTTAGACAAATCACTTAATCCCTAAACCTTCTAATGCTAATCTCTAAAATGTGGATAATAAAATCAACCTTATAGGGTTGAAAAGAGGAATAAATGAGATAATTTACATAAAAGTATTCTGTAAACTCTGAAACCCTGTATAAATAAAACAGATTTTTCACTAGCCCAATAAATTCATGAGAATTGTGGGCTTGCTACAGTTTTTAAGGGATATTTAAGGGAAAATTGTTTTACATATGAAGCTGAAGATAGAACATTAGCTGAAAATGTAGCCAGAGAAATGTATGTGCGATATTGTTCAGAACTGTCTAAACTAAAGTTGTAAGGCATCAGAAAATGTTTCTTTTATTAGAGACTTTGCATTATTATTATTTTTTTTAATTTTTATTTATTTATTTATTTGTTTATTTATGGCTGTGTTGGATCTTCGTTTCTGTGCGAGGGCTTTCTCTAGTTGCGGCAAGTGGGGGCCACTCTTCATCGCGGTGCGCGGGCCTCTCACTATTGTGGCCTATCTTGTTGCGGAGCACAGGCTCCAGACGCGCAGGCTCAGCAACCATGGCCCACGGGCCCAGCCGCTCCGCGGCATGCGGGACCCTCCCAGACCAGGGCCCGAACCCGTGTCCCCTGCATTGGCAGGCAGACTCTCAACCACTGCGCCACCAGGGAAGCCCAAGACTTTGCATTATTTTATGGAGGATAATTAACAGAAATATTTACCAACTTTTGATATGGTCAACTTATGAGAAGGATGAAAAATGAACTGTGGGACAGGTTGAAAGATTTTGCAAGAAATGTGATTTTAGAATCGTCACACTCCATCCGACCTTGCTCACAAAGAAAAACCACATTGATGAAAATGTGTGGCCTCTCATTTCCAACATCCTCCTTCTAACTCAGAAGCAGCGTGATTCCATGGCAAAGGAGTGGCTTTGGAAACAGGGAGATATTATTATGCTCTTGTCCCATAACCAGATGGGTGCATGCATGGATCTGGCAAGATACTAACACTTAACCTCTTAAACTCTTTAGTTGGCAAATATCTAAAACATTCTCAAATCCCTAAAGTGCAGCACAGAGGGAGATCACAGACAGCTTGGTCAGGATTCTAACCATATCACCGAGACCCAGTTACTTTCTCTCAGGTACATCCAGATGGCCACATCTTGTGGAAGGATGGCAGGAGTAACTCCAGCCTGTCCTTCTTGACTTGAGGATGGAGGGAAAGAACAACTGTGTCTTTTCTACTTTCCATAAAAACATGTACTTTATTTCATTGGTTCTGATTGGTCCAAATGTAATCATGACAACCAGGGCATCTGAAGGACTCTGACCCTAACAGAAGACTTATGCAAAATTTTGGCAGAGGGATGGTATCCCCAGAGGAATTCTGCATGTGCTTTTCCAGAACTCCAGGAAACAGACACTGGTGGAGAAACAATAGATACCCACAACAAGAGATTTGGGGATAAATCTAGCTGAGGGTGTGATAGCAAGTAGGAGGGCTTCTTTGATGACTTTTCCAACGTTTGTGGTTCCAAAGTTCTCATCTTCACTTTTATCACCTACTCACAAGGAGAACCTGCATTCATCAAATGTTTCCCCTCATCCGGGGACCACAGACACTTCCAATTCCAAAGGAAAATTACACAGTTCCCTGGAATGTGTGAGACACATTTAAAGATAAAGCGATTTGGGGTCATATCCCACACCTTTCACTTGGTGACTGCATGCCTTTGTGGAACTTGCTGACCTCTTTTTGCCTTAAGAATCTTCACAGTGAAACAGGGATAATAACACCTATTCTGAAGGTCATGGTAAGGTCTGGAGACACATATGAGAAGATCGTGCAACAGTTCTGCTGCATAGTGGGTGCTCAATAAATGATCATGATCATTCTGCACAGTTTGGTCCAGGTCTTATGATCTATTTCTTGGGGCTTCCTCTCCTGCCCTCACCACCCCACCCCATCCAAATGTCAATATTCGAAGTGGTCCTCATCTGGCTTTCTAGATTTGCCAGAAGTCAGTGGTCCAAATGGAGCTAGAGGCACAGCACACTAGTTTGTGAACCACTGGATGGGGCATCACTGTGCAAAGACCAAGAAAAGAAGAGTTGCCATTATAGAACAAATCCTTGTCACTCTTGCTGTTGCAAAGTCTCTAAAGTGCTGAAATGCACATGCAAAATTCAGAGAAAGAACCAAATTCAAGGGTTTATGAAATGAGAGCTCTGTAGGGAATTTGGCCCAATAAAAACTAGCTGTTCCTTATTTATCAGCAGGTGACCAGCTGCAGCAGGTCGGCCTGAAACCTCTTGCTACTTGACCTCATCAGCAACCAGCCCGTAATAAGTTACCATTGCTTAATTAGACAAGGGAGTTTTCAAATGTAATCTCTTTGCACTCAGCAGGCCCTGGGTCAAACAGAATCTGACTAACCTGCAGCTTGTGTTTACACAGCTTCCAGCAGTTCAAAAAGCCAAGGGAAGATCAGAAGCTTATCTTCCAGCCAACAGGGGAGGGAGGGTAGGTGGAATTTGACAGAAGGTTGTAATCATCCACATTGGGGGATGAGGGGAAAGCCTGCTCATCTGTTTGTAAGCGTGTTAGGACAAGATGTTACATTTCTAGAAACCCGGATGCAGAAAAAGGTGGGCAGATGCCATTCTGGTTTAATTAAGAAGGAAAGTAAAAATCTAATGTAAGTCCAGCTCTGTTGCCTGGGCCTCCTCTCTGGGGAAGGAAGGGTGGAGGCACAGAGGCTGGAGGAGAGGCTGGGCACAGTGGGATGTGCTGGCCGGCACGTGGCAGCTATGCCTGGTGAATCCTATTCTAGCTCGTGGCCCTGTGTCCCAGCCCTTCTGGAAAATTACCTCCAAATAACAGATCACGAAAGAGCAACTCCAACAAGCCCTATAATTTAGTCCCAAGAGGAAATTCTTCATTCATCAAGTGTCCAGGAGGCTAAATTAGTTCTCTACCCACGTGGGCCCTGGTTGGCAATTTCATGTGAGGGTGAGCCCTACCTTGGGGAGGAGTCCAGCCAGAGGGATGGCAGCCAAGGCCAGCCCGGTGCCCAGCTGGATCAGACCACATATTGTGCCACAGACTGGGTAAAGTTCCTGGGGAATATCTCTGGGACTCAGTCCCTCTCACAATTTTCTTTTTCAGATGCACATTTTGGGGTGTATGTGGGGAAAGAGCAAATCTACCTCATCTCAGTCTGAGGTTTCACTGGAGTGTTCTTCACCAGAAGGCAGACCATACTTTCCCGAAGTGCAAGCTGGGATCGAAGCCAAAGATAACCTTTGAGAGAATGTTTCAGTTTCATTCTCAGTTTTTAATCTGATATACAAAATAATTACAAATACACAATTTCTTTTTCTTATTTGTTGGTTTGTTTTTGATTCTGCTTTTGTTCTGTGAATTGTCACAGCCTGGAGTCCAGATCCACTGTTAGTGCACATTAAAAACAGAACAAAACACCTTAGAAGACATTTAGAAGATGGGTATGTTTGAGAGGACATCTCTTTTCCTTCAGCCAAATCTTTATTTTTATGGATGTTGTTGTTTCTTTGTTTTTTTTTTTTTTTTTTTTAATTGAGAGGTAGCTGAATTCCTCAGCTGTACTGAACGGTTCCAGAGGTCTATAAATAAACCAGAAGTTTTCTTTATGCCTAATCAACAGGTTGCCTAAAACAAGATATTTTTTTACATTCCCTCCATTTTAAGAATGATGTTGCTAAATTTGGATGACATTCTGAAGTTAAAAATCTTGTTTCTCTTCTTAGAAATCTGATTCACTGCCTCCATCTAGGAATCTGAATAAAAAGACGTGCCTCTCCTCCTGCTATCTTTGCAGTAATCTAAAAAATGCCAGCCTCATTTGTATTTGCAAGACTTCTTTATGCTTAGATTTTATGAGTAACTACTCTCTATATAAAATCAAGCCTGCTTTGTGAATTCACTAAGCATTACTGGCAGGTTTGAAAAGAAGGTTTACTAATTCGGGGAGAAAATGATTCTGCAGAAATAGAACATAGATGCTTACACAAAGAGTAAAACAATAGTTCAAAAGTAAAATTAGATTTAAAGTACTACATTTTATATATATCACTATGTTCAAATAGGACTATGCAAATAGGGTTGGTTGATTTGTACAACTTTGTCAACCTTTTTTATTTCCTGTTTTCTGGTCCCAGGTGCCCATAAAGACTGATGCTGGTGTTACACCCCTAAATTTGAACTCACAGAATGTAAAAATGGGTCAGCTACTCCAAGTACAGAATTCTCTGCTCTAAAACAAAACAAAACAAAACAAAAATCTCACTAAAGAAATACTTTAAGTTACACTGAAGAAATCCCTTAAAAAGATTGGAATGCATTTTTTATCAGTTGGGAAGACTAATAAAAGTAGTTGACATATACACCTTCATTCAAGGTGTTCATGTCAAATGAGGCATTTCTGTAATTGAAGACTTACCTGCCTTCTTAACTGCAATTTTTTTTTCCCTTGGGGAGAGTGGGCAAGAAGAGGACTCAGAACTCACTACTAACCATGCATGTTCAGAGCAGAGGAGAAGATAAAGCTGAATTCATTGCTTAATCACCTGGGTGCCCTGAGCCTAAGATGTATTTGACAATTTGCGATTTAAATGGCAACCAGAGGAAGGGCTATTGGTTAAGTCTGTGGGATAAGCCAAGCATCAGAAATTTACAATTTTGCATTCATTAAAAGTCAGATACAAATATTAGAGCATAACCCCGAGTGTTCTTGATCCACATTTGTAGAGACTAAATCCCAGGCAGACAAGACCAGGGACACAGCAGAGAAACAGATCCTGATTATGTCAACTGGAGGGTGAAAGTTGGGAGAAGGCCAAAGTCTCTGTCCTCCTCTGACCATTGCATCACCCGTTTCTCAAGTTGGACATTTGACATTGAGCAAAATCTCTACACATTTTAATTTTTAGGCACGAGGTCTCCTCTAAGAAAAAGCTCATCAGCTTGTGATGAAATGAAATATGTTGAAGCAGGACATCTTCCAGCTACTAAGAGAAACTTGTGGATATGGAAGCAAGTCAAGCTGTCTCGATATAATTTGCAATTGATACTTTCATTCATTTCATATATAATCACTGGGGGTGTATTGTATATCCAGGAACTGTTCTATGTGCTGATAACATGCTAGAGAATAAGGCAGATAAAATACATGGTGTTTTTCTTTAAGTGGACTGGAGTGTTTTCAAGGATGGTGGGGAATAGACAGTAAACAAGAAAATAAATGTCAACAAGATCAAATCACATAAGGAACATAGTGATGGCCAGAAATTGACTTGATGATTATTACAGCTGGATGCTCATGGAGGACCTTTCTTGGGAGATGACATTGGAGCTAAAACCTGAATGACAAGAAGGTGTGAACCATGTGAAGACCTGGAGGTAAGAGTGTAGGGAGAGGAAACAGCAAGTGTAAAGGCCGAAAGGCAGGAATGAGCTTCGTCTCTTCTGGGAATGTGGAGTGGGCTCGTGTGGCTCCTGCTTTGTGAGGAAGGAGAAGTGATACCAGAGACAAGCAAGGGCTAGAGCATGCAGAGCCCCAAGAGCCTATGGAATGGCTTGGCTTTTTTTTAATGCCATGATGAAGTGCTGGAGGGTTTTAACTTGGGCAATAGCATGATATGATTTAGAATTTTGAAAAATCACTCAGGCTACTCTGATAGAGTATATTAAAGGGGGACATGGTGGAGAAGAGATGAAGTTGTCACAGTGGTCAAGACAAGCAAAACTGGTGCTTGTACAGGAGCCATGGCAGTGAAAACATGAGTCAATGCTTGCAGGATAGACTGTATTTTAGTAACAAGGGTAACTTTTTGTTGAGAAGCAGGATGTCACACATGAAGGGAAGGGTCATTCAAAGGTTTCTGTTTCAAGAAGGACTATTTGGTTCTTTCTACCTAATGAATTCTGCCTATTCCACCCACTGACAGAAGAAAAGCTAACAAAATTCATTCATGGGGTCTTCCTCTTAGTGCTTACCAGTCTATAATTCAACAGAATTTCACATCCTATGATATATTTCAAATAAGAATGGTATGTTTCTTTTAGGACAATAAAAGACCGTGATATACGTGTCTGTTTAAAATTTTCAAATAAAAGTTTGGCAGTCATCACAAGACACAAGCAATTTCATTTCCCAGTACATTCTTTTAAATGACATTCTGTTGAATAGGAAGAAAACCAAAATGATGATCACTCTGGCCATAAATTGTGGAAATAGGAAAATGATTTTCATGTAGAGCTGATCAGCATTGGACACAGAGGACGGACATGTCATGAGAACCACCAGCATGAAAGAAATGCACACAGAGCCTGAGTCCACAGGTCCCTGAGGCATCTTGACCCTCACGGAGCTTTTGGATGGGCGGGCGCTCTGCCACCTTTTGAACCAGATGATGTTTCCAAATGCTTCATTTGTTGCCTGGTCATGTGGCAAGCTCTCGAGAAGAGTGCTGTCTAGCAGAAACAATAATGTGAACCACGTATGTACATTTACGTTTTCCAGTAATCAACAAAATTTGTTTAAGTGAAATTAATTTTAATAAAATATAATATTTAACCCAATGTTTCCAAAATACTATTATTTCAACATGTGATCAACATGAATATTATTAATGTCATACTTTACCTTTTTTTAATACTAAAACTTTGAAGTTTGGTGTATAGTCATCTCAGTTGGTCTAGTCACATTTCAAGTGTTCACCAGCCACAGATGCCTAATGGCTACTGAATTAGACATCAGAGCTCAAGAATACGTATATAAAATTTCCCGTCAGCAACGATTGTTCTCAAATTTCCAAAAAGAAAATAACTGATGTCACCTCATAAACATGACCCATTGGTAGCTCATAAAGAGGGGTTAATAATTGCCCAAAGATCTGTGACAATGTAGCATAAGAATGGCAACTTTGACCTTTGAGAAAATATGATCACATTTTAATAACTCATGGCTTCATTTGGACTGTTTTTTGAGGGTTCAATGCATTGCTTTATTACACTTGGAACCAAAAGGATACACACACACAAAAGAAAAGTTGAAAGCTGATTTTTTTATTCCAATTTTTTAAAAAAGGATGAAACTGCAAAGGAACAATAAAATTATCCCTAAAATATTTTTCAGAGCTCCTAAATGTCTATATCTGGACTGACTTACCTTTTCATGTTTAAATAATTATAACAGGACCGTCTCAAGGAGGAGAATCTGTAGGACAAGATTACAGCTGGGTGCCAAGGAATGTATTTTGGTATTGCCAGGCTGCAAATAAGAAAATCATAGCCAGGAGGGTGAAATGGTCCCTTTGGCACCACAGTAAGGGCAGATGTGGCAGACAACTGAAACAGCACTTGCCTCCTCACCCCCAGGCTCTGCAACAGCATCATCAGCATTATCGCTGCCTTGCCTGTCCTGGGATGCATGTGATGACCCAAGTCTTTGCAAGCCGAGAGGCTTTGTGACCCTCTCATGCAATGTGACATGAACTGATGATACCAATTTAAGTATTTTCCCAAAGTCAACTTAAACATCATTTTTACACCTATAATTTATTGAAACTGCAGTAACTCTGGCCAATTATGGATAGATTTAAGTAAAGAGAACTTTCTGAACTAACTCACCCTGAAAAGACAGAGAGAAGGGTGTCACAGGGATAAAAACATCCTCAGAGTGGAGGAATAATCCATGGATCTTTTTGACGACAAATCAGAACTTCTAGCTTAGAGAAAGTCTTCTCCTCCTACAATGTGACCAGTGAAAATGTATTTTCTAGGAACACAGCTGAAGACTTCACTATTTTTGAGAGCCTGAAAGCCTCTTATAGGGCAATCAAGAACTGACAATAAGTCAGAAACAAATTTTTGGCATCCCTAGAATGGCAGGTAAATAAATATATGAATAGCAAGGACATAAAGATTTTTCTCAACCAAACCAATATTTTAGTAAATGAATGAATCAGTGAATCAATGAATGAATAGATACATACACACACACATACTAGTATTTAGAGTTAGTCACTAGTCATGGTTTTTAGACCCTTTTACTTTACTTAGATGCATTTTACAAGGAACTGGAGTTTGCAGAGTAAAAGCCTAATACAGTAGTTAACCTACTTGGCTGGGAAAAGATTACTACACATCCTCTCTTTCTCTAAATGCTAAAAATAATAATTCTTTTCATAAAGAAAAACTTGATATATCAAAGAATCATATTTTCAGGGAGGAAAAAGCAGGTTGAAGTAAAATGAGCTTGAATCTGGTGGCAAGTTTTATTTGGTTTCCACTATCTGGGGCAATAACCTAAACTCTCTAAAATAATAAGGGTGAAGTAAAACATCTCCATTCACCAATACTCTTTGCAATGTATAACTAATAGGCAATTCCTAAGGCACTGTTGAGACCATGACCTTGCATGAGGGGATTGTCTGGGGGAGGAAAAGCTGCACTTCCACAAAAAGTGAGATGGAACTGATTTTACTCTTCCTCCTTTATTCTTTTCTTTCCTTGGAATATCCATGGTAATAACACCACTGAAGCCTAGGCCCCAAACTCAGAAATCCCTATGGATTGTCAATTGCAGGTCAATTTCCCTCAATCTGTTCTAAGTGATCATTCAGTCTCTACTAACACCTCCACTGCTTCTCAACACAGGTATTTTTTTGTTCGTTTGTTTTTTTGTTTTTGTTTTTTGTTTTGTTTTGTTTTGTTTTTCCTTTTCATGGAGAGCTCTATTCATTAGAAAGTTTTAATTTATGTTGAATCAAATTATTTCTAACATATATCCACTGGCCTTAATTCTTAGTAAATAATGTACAAAGATAGTCCCTCATTCCAGACTCTTGAGGATAGCTGTAGCAGACAGAGAACAAGTATATAACACAATTCCAGCACTTAAGAAAGCTGCAATCTGAGGAGAAAGGCAGATTTTAACAATTAGGGAAAAGTTAGCAACTGAAAGGGATCTATTGCTCTGCATGTAATAGAATTAAGGGTCCATAAAAGACGGGAAAGGTAAGGAAGATAGCATAGAGAAAAACAAGCCTAGATAAACCGAAGTAAAATAGAGAACCTCCCCGGATGAAGCAGAAGGAAGAGCAGGAGGCAAGACAATTGCAGGGATTTGGATAAACTGCCTGTCAAACACAAAAGAACACTTAGTAGACAGACACCTGTGATACAGATAAAATGTTTTTCATTAATGAAGTGATGTGTAGGGCATTTAAAAAATCTGGCAGGTCTAAATCATTTTAGGAATGATTTTTCTAGAAGAATATGAATTAAATACAAGTATTGTACATTTAGTTCTGTTTTATTTTTCAATTAGCTTTATACTTACTTTGGACAGCTGTATGGCACATGCATTAATTTATCTCATTTCAAATTTTTAAGTATTGATATATCTGAAAAACTTTTCTTATCCAAAGCATGTATTTCAAACATATTTTACATTCTTGTTCCTTCAATACCTGTCAGCAGTCAGATACCTAAATTCCTCATCTTACTGTAACTTTTGTGGAATCATGTTCACATATGCCATGTAGGGTAAAAATGTTGTAGCCAATATGCTTTTGATTTAAAAGGAAGGCTTGCTTTAGTCTCAAGTCCAGTCTTTCTAGCTGTTATGACAGCAGCTACAATAGCCACAAATATACAATATGAATACATTTTTCCTACTACATCCAAAAAGATGGTGAACATCTCTCTAAAAAATTATTTTTCAGCTCATCTTCCTTCTCTCCATTTGAAATCAAATGGCAATAACATCTCGAGGAGGTTGACAGGCATACAGATGCTTAAATTAAGCAAATAATATAAAATTGTCATAAAACTTTTGGATCTCTTAAGATCTTTGGCAAGTCAGGTATAAATGAGTAGACGCAGGCTTGAATAGGTCTAGGTTTGAATTCCATTTTTGCTATTAATTAGGTTATATGAACTTGGGCAGGCCACTCTGAGGGCCAGTTTCCTGATCTGTAAAGTGTAGACAATTATGGTGAGGAATAAATAAAACATTTATATTAGAAAAGGAGCTTACAGAATGCCTGGTATATTATAGTTATTCCAAGAACAGCTTTATTCATTTATTCACTCACACATCTCCATTAATATAAATAAAATATATACCCAGTTATTTCTAAATTCTTTTGGATCAAAATAAAAGTAAAGAAGTAGAATGAGGGCTTATGTTGAAACTGTGTGGAAAAAATGCAATGTATGTTTGTCACATACTCTGCTTCTGACTTCCTATCTCAAATGACTAGGCCTTTTGGGCTGGCTTCAGTCTTTTAAGCAGGGATACCATATGCTTCGTTCTAATATTGTTATTTGGAGTCAAGGATGAAATCCTGGATATATTCTGAGGAGAATTCAGGGTGACCCAACGGTGAGTATAAGGAAAGGCTGGCATTGAATCTCTTACTTGGAAGAAGTTGACCATATTTCCAAGGGAATGTTGTAAAGTATGGTTGCCTAGAGGCAAACAATTTAATTCCTAAACCATTTCACTTACTTTTTGCAAGTCAGATTTGCCTCACAAATGCTAGCAAAAAATAAAAATGTTCCCTAATATATGATACGGTGTTCCATTTACCATCCAGCTCTCAGGTAATTTTAGTCATTTGTTAATCCAAAAAATTCAGAGAATTATTGTCTTATGATTTCAAATCTGATCTGGCCTCCAATTTCTGGTCTTTGCATTGGCTATTCTTCAGAAATTGGTTCCCAATAGCTTTATTTTTATTCTTTTATTATCCACTGAAGGTCCCAGTTCTAAAACCACCTCGAATGCTTTGTATTCAATGAAGTTTACAGAACACATCCATGAATAACCTGTAGTTTAGGATTTTAACTCAAAATATTATAATATCCCAGAATTAAAAAAAAAAATACATGGTCCTAATCTATATCTATATATCTATATCTATATATATGAATATTCATACATGTACATACACACACACATTCACACACAACGGTTACATAAATCTATGGCTGTAGAACTATTTTACATCCATCATTTAACATTGTGTAATTTTAGGAATGAAGCGAAAAATTACACAGGTAATCTTAATAAAGTCTCAGAAACCTTGAAATAATTTGTGTAGCCTTCTATATCATCAGACTTTAGCTCTTGAACCTTCAATGGCTATTGTTTTTATTTTTAATGTAAATGAAAAAAGTTAAAGAACTGTTTGTCATTTCTTTCTTTCCTAGACTAATATCGCCACCTGGGTTGTAGGACCAGGATTTTGAGTGGCCAGTACAAATGAAGGGCTAGAGAAATCTTTACCGCAAAAAAATCCCTTGTGAGTCTATATCCACAACTTCAAGAAGTTAGGAATGAACTTTATCTCAGCCAGGCCGACAATGATAAGATTTCTAAAGGAGGGAAGATTGACCACCCACAGCCCAGCTGTCTCTGAATCAGATCCAGCCAGACTTGCAAATACCACTATCACAGTACAAGTAGCACCTCCAAACTGACTGACCTGTTGATTGGCAGGCCCTCAGGGAGTTTTATCTAATTGCCTAAGAACAGGAAGGAAAGGAAAACACATTCATTTTCAAGTAAATGTAGACAATTTTTACTTTGAGCCTGGGGTGGGGGAAGGGAAACACAGATTTACTCACAGTGTTTTTACTTGGAGCCAATATGCTCCCAGTGGAATCTCTCGCAATTTGATTTTTTCTTTTCTTTCAAAGATTGCCTGAGAAGATACTAAACTGAGGCCCTCCCCTTGGAAAACCACCTGGGAGCTGAAGAGACACCTCTCATTTCCATGTGTATGAATAATACTGAAGGTGACAGGGTGGCAGCTGACAGCCCAGGAAGTGAATGACTCACTGTCTTTGTTTGTTTCTGTTTTGTCAGCAGAGCAAAAACATTAAAAATAACCTACACAAAGAAATCAATAAGTAACCTATCATCCATGTCTAGGACCTGAGTGTCTCGTTGCCTCCATCTCTCCCATCCTTATTATTAAATGAGTCAATGGCTGAAAAACTCCAAATGTTTCATATGGAGTTAAATTGGATGTTAAATCACCTTAGTCTAATTTCATATGGCAATAAAGGAAGACCTCAGAAAGAGTATGCTGGCGTTGAGAGAAGTGAGAAGTTTGAGGGACACACCGTACTCTAGCAAAATCATCCTATAAATTGAGAATGTGTTATGCTCCAGCACAGATACATTTTTAAAAAGAAAAGAAATTTAGTTGCTGAAAGACACAAGCGACTCCTCTCTGCCACTGATCAGTTTGCTGGAAGGACACATGCTTTGTGGCGGTAAATATCATCTTTTTAGTTTTAAAAATATGTCAAATTACTTGCCAGTAAAGCATGATGAAACCTTTACCACTTAACTCTCCAAAGGCACCTAAAATATCCAAAGATTTAATAAATCATTGCCAATATACTCATACATCCAACAAAAGTAATCCAGGAAACACACCAACACCTTCTCAGGCAGAATACTATTTAGGAGATTTGTTCTTACATGGCCATGTTGTATGTTATGTGGAAAATATTTCAGATTTTACCTCCTCACCATTTAGATTCATAGATGCTATTTTTACCTTCTCCAAGTTTCCTGGATGACTGAAGTCCTTACAGTTTTCAGTTAGTCATATCCCACATTCTACTAATTTTCAGATGCTTGGAATAAGGACAGTGATTGAGAACATGATGAACTTTAGAGGCTGAAGTCCTATCTTTACCAATGAGGACATAGTTACTATTTTATGAGTCACCCCAAACTACCTCTTGCCTTTGGTGGCAGAGAGTCCAGAGGGCAGATTTTAGAGCAGCTATTTTTGTTATTGACGTAAGAAGTGGGAAAGTTATGAGTAGTTTTGACCATGTAACTCATTTAGACCTCACTTCCCATGTATGTTACAAATCTATTCTATCCTCCTAAAGAAGTTGGTTAAAATAAAGCTAGATAATTCTCTAACTCATCCTATGAGGGAGTCATCATTTGCAAGATCTTGGAAAGTCCCAGGTTAAAGTCCACTGAAAGCCACAGTTCCCATTTGAAGCTCAAAACCAATTTAAGGGCCATCTAAACAATTTACAAGTCAACCAGCGGTGATGGGAATAAAGTACAATTATCCTCTTCTTCCTGCGTCGCGAAGCGCAGCTGCAAATGTCAACATTCAGCCACTCTCCAGCCCCCACTGACTGCACCTCCCTTTAATCTGAGCTTCCTTTTCACTCTTGGGAGATTAGCCAGCACACTCCTTGGTGAGACCCACTTTATATGGCCTATGATTGCAGTGCACAGGTTCATAAATGCCCAGGGACAGAGCATGTCTCCTGAATGACAACAAATTTCATGGTATCATGCATGAAACTAATGATAGCCTAACCTCCATACCTCTAGTTCATCATACACCAAGAATGACACCTTTGGTCTAAAACCAAAAGGATGGAGAATTGCTGAGAAAAAGAACACGGGGTTACAATGGAAGCTCCATTGAAAGAAAGCTTGCAAAGAAATTATAAAAAAATCAATGTTGTTCTAAGAAACATAAGGACAAGTTCCCAGTGTAGGACTAACTGAAACCAAAGGAGAGAAAATGACTGATTCACATGCCAGAAAAATAGAAACTCCATAGAACTCAGTCAGTGGCAAGCAACCAGCTCTGTGAAATGGATTTAACCATGTGCATCCCATGTTTTGGGGTACTTCCTATTATCATGTTTCAAGCTAAAATATTATAAGTTATAGAAAAGAGGAGAAGAATTCGTAGCACTATAGATTTATAGCTGTTGTTCTGAAATTACTGTGTAGAAATACTCACATAATGAGGCTCCTTTTCCACAATTTAATAATGCAGAATTAGGAAGAACATTTATATTACAGATTGAGGCTTAGAAACATTAAAAATATTTTACAGTTATAAGTAGTCCTAAAATAACAAAATTGTTTAATGTTGAATTGGCATTTCTATATTATATTTCTACTATGTCCTACTTTTTTATATTATTCTATATTATACTATATATTTACTATTTATATATTACTACATATTATAATACAGTATAGAATGACAATATACTTTATTACTAAATATATGTAATTATATTCTATAGCATAATTCTATTACTATATTCTGCTTCCTCCTCTTTGCCTGAGTTTAAAAGAGGGACTTCCAATAGCTGAGAGACTTTTCTGACACATAATTATCAGATAATTTTATTCTGCTCAATGAAGAAAGCCAACAGACACTGTAAAGCTAAAGGCATGCTTGAAGAGGATTCAGAGTGAAACTTTTCTGACATCACTGTCAAAGTCAAAACATATAATTCTCCCATTTCATCATTTTATTAGAGTCTTTATGATATCAACAGCTACTTAACATGCGACTTCTCTACATCAGACGTTTTGATGACTACTGCTGGGTAAATTCTAAACCTATACCACCCACCCCCAATTCCACTCCTGACAAAACATAAGAAAATGGAGTAACTTGAAAGTGTAAGTAGCTTGGCTTGGCCACATTAGTCCCGACCTGACATGAGAGCTTAGGAATTGAGGTGAGATATAATAATTTGTAGATTATTATTGCTGGACTATTGTATTAGAAGGGGCTAGCATTTGATTTAAACTATAGCATTGGCAATGCCATTGAATATCAGTCCATAGTAGGAAATCCTAGTTGGGTCAGAAATTATTTTGGGTAAAGGGACAACCATGTAACTACGTCAGTTGACAGTTTCACATTGAAGGAGGCTATTGAATATATGCATTTCTCCCCTCCCTCCCAAAATTCCATAGGAAAAGTAAAATGAAGAGAATAAATTTAAGGCAGCAGTGGAAAACTGAGAGGGTTACACCAACCAGCTCAAACAATGAGAAATATCCAGAAGATACAAAGCAGATGTGAAGCCCAAAATGATGAAGAGCTCACAGGACAACACAGGCTTAGACAGAACTGTTTTTTAATATAATAGAAATTCTCATCAGAACTTCATACTAACCTGATATTGAAGCTTCAGAAGCAGGCCATGGTAAGGGTCAGTGGAATATGTTAGTGAACACCAGGGCAGTCTGATTCTCAAGGTAGCTGATGACTAAGACATTTGCCCTCAGGCAAACGCCAAAAGACCGTCTTTCTGAGTAAAGTTGGGGATCTGCCCAACAGTAATCCCAAAGATGTACTGGGGATTAGGGCAGGGAAGCAGTATGGCAGGCAAGTTTCTATCACTACAAAGAACAAAGAGGGCTCTTTCTGGACACTCTATAAGGCAAGCTCTCCCTCCATCCCAAAGGAGAGCCACCTGACTACATACTCATCCCTACCTGCCTCCCTCCCATCTTACCTGCCTCTTTTCAGAGCCAGAGAGCTTGTAATTACTCTCAGAGTACAATTTTTTCCCCATTTGTGTCATGTGTACCTACTTCAATTACTGATATCAATAAATCAAGTCATCATTTGGAAATATAAATTGATATGCCAGAATAATCCATTGAAGAAATCAATATCCCAGAGAGGCACAAACTGAACAGATCAACTAATTCAAGAGAAAAGAGATAATCCAGAGCATAGGTAACTCTAAAATAAATGTAATTAGTCTTTTCAGATTAATTATAGTGTATATTATAGAAATACATTTGGGCATAGAGTGCACAAGTATCTGTATCTAAACATGATTCTCAGAAATTTTTTATGTATATTAACGTTTACAAAGCACAGTCTTGATCACCTTTAAAACCCACCCAAGCTGAGGACCCATGATTCTATTTCAAGTGCAATTCCTGGGTTTTATACTTCTCATGGGATACAAACAACTGCTGATATTACACAAAGGAAAGAAATTAAAATATTCTGAAATTTTGAGATATCACAAATAATGCACTGTTCCATTGAACATTGAGCCCACAGGATTTAAGCACAAGCATTGTGGAGTTTGCCTTGCTGTAAACAGGACACTTGCTCAGTCTTTGGATCATTTATCATTGTCTCTGTGGATGGTGTACTCTGCTGAGATGGCAAGTAAATCTGGGGTCCTGACATCGAAGTAAAGGACTACAGTACTTGAGAAATACTTGGCCAGGAGTGAGCGTTCAACAGGATACTTGTGAATACTACAGGGGAACTCATCACACACAGTGCTTGATCTCAACACTTGATTTATCAGTCTAAAGTACCTTTTAAACAATGCTCTATGCTATAGCCTGAAGAGCCTAAGTGGGACAATTGTTAGAACAGTCAACATAGAGAAACTATTTGAGAAAAGCCAGCTTCCAAATGGGGATTTTCATCTGTGTATTGTATTCATTTTAACCCTCTATGTATTTTCAGTTTCCTATGAAAGAATTGAAATTTCCTGAACAACAATACTGCCGAGTTATTATCCCTCTTGCTTCAAAGAGTCTGTCTCTATTAAAATGGCTTATGTAAAAATCTGAGCATTATTAAGATCATGTGCAGCTCTCCAGACATCCACCTAATTGGAAAGAAGAGTCCAGAATGAATATATAGACTTCCATATTCACTTAACATGTATGGTGCAGTTTAACCCTGGAAAGAAAGCTGATGGAAATTTTCTGGAAAAAAAAATGGCTTTCCAAACTTTTATTTTTATGAAGATGTTTTGACACTAGCCTTTTGGTACACAATGCAGAGAATTTATGCATTAAAAAATGGTTCGCTAGAAAAGATGTCTCTGTGTTTTGCTTTATTTCATTTATTCTTTGCGTAGAATTGTTGCATCATTTCCAGACCAGGTTGAGTTCACGTCTCTTATGCTGTAAGGGCCTCACATCAGACCAAACTCTGCATATAATGTTAGGGTGACAGACATCAGGGCTCTTAAATATTAAGATTTCATATACTTTTTCCTTATCTGCTAAGAGGAGCTATCTTTTTAATGTATTTCTAAATAGAAAAGAGAGAGAATACAAAGAGATGGACTCACTTGCCTCTTGCCATTTTCTCTAGTAGGTTTAAAATTTTGGTTGTGACTTTGGCCCAGTGGCCAGATTAGAGGCAGAGGTCACACAGAAGGATGAAGCTTGCCTACCATTAGGAGAGGAAGGATGACCAGGATCGTGTGTGCACCTGGTGTTTCTAGCCACTCATCCTCAGGTGACACTTTTGTCCCCGCTCTCCTAAGCCCTGGTGTTCACCTCTCCATGTGGTAGCAGGGAATTTTTCACTATGGAATTAGGACACTGTACTGATCACACCCCAAATCATTTCCTACACTGACAGGGCTGGGATCTCAGCATGAGGCATGTAGTCTGGAAGTTAGTTGAGTAATCAGCTAATTCTTCCCTGTGGAATGCTCACACTTCACAGTGGGTGAGCATACTATACAAATATCACAAGATATTTGAGAGATACGTTCCACTGTTGCCCTTATACTACAACCTGACTAGTTATATCTATGAAGTTATATCTACAAAGTGTGTTGATATTTGTCATCATCAGGCTTATCAGCTCATCTCCTCTCAACCAAAAGGACTTCTGGGACCAAGAGAACACTGACTTGCCAAGCTGCTCCCTTCCAATTCCATGGATTTTATTCTTCACTATTAGGACCATCTTACCAGCGGAAGTATTTGCACAGTGGTTTGAAAAGCTTGCTGTCACTGTGAGCCGCAATACATTTTTTATGTTGAAATACTCATATCATCTCATCTTTTGAGAGAAATTCAAATGAAATGCATGCACTTAAAATCTATAATTAGGGCTTCCCTGGTGGCGCAGTGGTTGAGAATCTGCCTGCCAATGCAGGGGACACGGGTTCGAGCCCTGGTCTGGGAAGATCCCGCATACCGCGGAGCAACTGGGCCCATGAGCCACAACTACTGAGCCTGCGCGTCTGGAGGCTGTGCTCCGCAACAAGAGAGGCCGCTATGGTGAGAGGCCCGCACACCGCAATGAAGAGTGGCCTCTGCTCGCCGCAACTAGAGAAAGTCCTCGCACAGAAACAAAGACCCAACACAGCTATAAATAAATAAATTTATTTATTTAAAAAAAATCTATAATTACATATCACATTAGAACTGGAAGAACTTTGAGATGATCTCTACCCACAGCCATGATTACAGATGGGAAAAATGAGGAGCAGAGGTGAGACTTATGAAAAGAATCCAAAGTTAGTTGCACCTAAAGTTTTTTCACTTTGTCATCTCTCAGCAAGCCACAGGAAAGATGACTTAATTGCTGTGCTGGGGGATCCCTACATGTTAACTGTGCTTTTGCACTACCTATATTAATTTATTGTGAATAGTCCTTTCTTATGCTTTGAAGAAAAAAAAATGTGATGTTTATAGCTTTTCTTAGGTGAGCTCATGACAAAATTGAGGGAGAAAATCCATGATTAACTTACTAATGAAGAAACCAATCAGTACAACTATTTAAGTAAAACCTGGAGTAGTTCTAGGATTATAGCTCCAGCTTGAATTCCCCTCCCCGCCTCCTTGCTTGAGACAGTAGGAATGTCAAAAAGAAAATAGAGGCCCTGATGGGCAGTTTCCAGTACTAAAGAAGAGAAAGCTGAACTGATGTGATTAGAAGTTGCAATATATGACTCTAAAATCAATAAGTGATGGCTTTAATAGGTAACTCCACAAGTAAAAGGAGGCATATCAATTGTAGCTAGGGGAAGTTGGGCATTTGAGTAGCAATGGTCTCTCTTCTTTGACTGGTTGTTTAGACCAGTAGGTGTCCTGCTGGCTACAAGAAGAGCAGGGCCCTGCCCCAAGCTCTCTGTGGGTGATGAAGGAGACGAAGGCTGACACAGTCTAGGAATTTTTCTAGCTGCTGCCACTCTAGAAAAAGACAAAAAAAAATTTTTTTTAATAAAATAAAATAAGAAACAGAAAGTGACAACCAGAGAAAAGGATAAAGAGAGAGAAGGGGTAGGAAGTAGAAAGAAAAAAGTATGACCAAGGTGCATTAAGTTCCCTAAGATTCTTTTTTTTTAAAATGTTTTTATTGGAGTATAATTGCTTTACAATGGTGTATTAGTTTCTGCTTTATAACAAAGTGAATCAGTTATACATATACATATATCCCCATATCTCTTCCCTCTTGCATCTCCCTCCCTTCCACCCTCCCTATCCCACCCTTCTAGCTGGTCCAGGATTTCTTAACTCCAAAACCAGCTGCCAGAAACCTTCTCTGACTTGTTAAGGGCGGGTTTGAGTGAAACACATGGGAGGAGGCAAGTTGAATACGGATCAGAAATTTCTTGCAGGGTGAATTGTAGACCCATCACAGACTCACGAGGTAGACAAGTGTTAGGAAACAAGTTTGCTCAAAATGATTCCTTTCCAAAAGTGTCCAATCTTGAACTTCACTTGGAAAAATATTCTTTAAATCCTGATAAGATCCCAAGACAATATGTCATCTCCCCTGAATTGGAAAAGCTTTGGGAGATAAGCTGCTGAATCTTTTACAACTCCAGGCCCCTAGGGATTCCTTAGACTAGTGGTGATATAAGCAAAATGGATAGCATGTTCTACCTTTTAATTCTGGTATTTCTCTTCAGGACTCCTCTCATTATCAGTGGATCCCCTGCTAAGATCAAATGCATTCCCCAAAGCAATAGGACAGAGATATCTATTTTGTCACTATTAGTTAAAAGGGTGGGACTGACATTCCAGGCCTTTCTCTGTAGGAAATCAGCCTCATTAGGAATCTAACCACCAATAAAGAGCAGTTATTTTTGCACTGATATGAAAAAATATTTTACATCTGCAAACAGCAAGAGCTGAAAAGAACTTCAAGGGGTATTCAGTTGAGATCAATTTGAGCTGCTAAAAAGTAAAATTCACGAACACATGCTGTTCATAAACTGCTGACTGTTTTGTTTTGCTTTCCTTCACACTTTTAACCTTGTTGACTCAGAAGAAATCATTCCTCCAAGATAACAACCAGGAATTGTGAGTACTATGAATTCAAGCACAGTTTTGTACGAGGTAAAATAATAGTAGTGATAATAATAATTATTATCATCAAAATGTTCAAAATGAAGAAATGTTTCACAAAAGCTAGAGTTTTAAAGGCTATCTGCTTACACTATTGCTATTTCGCTCTGTATCTTAGGGGCAGTTATACAGAAAGAAATGAACCATCACCAACTGCTATGAAAATTGTTTAGTCAAGAGCATATTTTCCACCATGTGGAGGAAAGTGTATATGGGCTTCTCTGGGTATTTCTTCCTGTCCCTTCACTCCCCAATTTTTAACCTACCTTATCAATGTACATTGAATCGGCCAAGAACACCCATGTTTCAGCAAGCTTGGGTGCCATGCTTAAGAAATCACAAAGTGAGATGTCAGTGGCTGATATATCATGGCTTACCATATTTGGGGGGAAAAATATGAAGATAATTCAGATTCATTGATTGACAATAATATACTAAAATATCTAGAGTAGGAAAAAAATAAGTAAATAATTACATAAGTAATCCTTTGCTTTTTTAAAAAAAGCTTTTGGTTGGATTTCCAAGAATGACTTATGAGTGGAAGGCAGGAAGCCCAGTCTCCGCAAATTAGAAAATGCTGCAGCTTCTTTCAGGCAGACACAGCCCCTTGTCAGGAAGGCATGAATTTTAAACCTCACTCATCCCATTGACTGGGTGTCCTAGTGCAGTGGCACAATTATGTGCAATGGTCCTGCTTAAGAAGATTAAAAAATTACTCTGGATGGCCATTAAATACCTGCATGAATTTTTCAAGACATTTCTTAGCCAAGGATGAGCGTGTTTGCTTCATAGAACACAAGTGTTAACTAATAAGAAAGGAACACGAATGACTAGGGAGAAACTTTATTATCACAAAACTTGTAAGGTAAATGATCCAAGTTTTACTAACCTACTGATTTTTGGAAACTATTTCCAAAAAGATGTTTTTCCTTTCCTGTATGGCTCAACTAAACTAAAGGTAATAGAGAGTTTTAATGAAAACAGTAAATTATTTAGGAAATGACTTGACAGAATTATCAACTAGCCATTCAGCCATGCCAGACAAAAGGATAAAAATGACTGACAATATATATAACATACAACCTTGTATTTTTCCTGCAAGATGGCAAAGTGGACAGAGTTTGTCTTAGAGGAACACAAGCTTTCTTTAAGAAACTTGGAATTTAATATGGGCAGCAAGAAACATGGCATTAGGTGTTTCATGGTGTCTGGCTCCCTAAAGGAAGAAAACACAAAGGGACTCAAGCCACGGTTTTTACATTTTGTCCTGGGTGTCATTTCCTTGAACTGTCTCAATATAGATTCTGTTTTCTAAGCAGGTGAGCTGAGACTTTTTTCCATTACTCTTGGCTAGGATCTGGATTTAGTCAAACTGGCCACTGTCACTACTTATGTCTAATTAGAACCACCTGTGAGAATTTTGTGTCAAAAAGAAAAAACATAAGCTAATGTTCGTAATGATTACAAGATTTAATCTCAAATCTCATTTGTTGTTTTAGGCCTGATAATGAGACTTTCCAAACACCTCTCACGTTTTAAAAACTGATTTTCTTTGGATTTTGGCTGAGAGTGTTCATGTGTTTGTTTTTTAATCTTTATTTTTTTTCATGTGTTTTTTTTAATCTTTATTTTTCTTCATGTGTTTTATATAATGTACATTTATATATAAATATATGGAAATTTCTATATATATTTAGAAAGAGACTCTTCTTAAAAAGAAACTTCACACCTCTTTAAAGAAAAAGTGTACAATATTGAAATCTGAGTTGGAGTGAAAAAGTGTGGCCTGATGACTTTCTATTATTTCGAATGATACAGAGGGAGCTGAGCTGACACCTTGTCAAAGAAATAGCATCACAAGTGTTCACTCTCCTTCTACCCATTTTCCTCCCAGTCACATTTTCAACATTTTCTTAAAAAAAACTCTTTCCAGTGTTAAAGTCACTGGCTTTGGTCTTATCACAACAGTATGAACAGTTTTGGAAATTTTGAGGGGAGAAAAAAAAAAAGTCATGTTGAGCCAGGATAGAATTATGAAAGCAGAAGGGGGGACGAAAAAAGCTTGTGCTTTTTTCCATTTTCTGTCATCAACTGTAAAATGTCAAATCCTTCAAATGTCTGGTTCTGAATATGAAAAAGTCAACTTTGGGAAAACAAATGAAGCTCTCTATGAATGAAAAAAATGCCACTTGTCATGAATAGTATAAACATTTATAACTGAATTTTTTGTTATAATGTTACGGCATAGAAGAAGTTTTTACATTGCCTTTTAAGAAAGCACATATTGATCTAAAAAAATCTATGAATTTAAAATTCAAGACTAAGCTCCATAAAATAAATGTAATTAAATCATTCATATATCCTACTTTTTCCTTCTCTTTTTCTTACAAAGTGAACCATATTCAACATCTAAGCTGACAAAAAAATGCAAGGTTCAATAAAGAAAAATACAATCCAAGCCTCTCATCCCCCCCAAATAAAAAGTATATTTAATATAACAATATGAACCCACTCAACGTGAAGAAATGTGCACTAGGGGCTTCCCTGGTGGCGCAGTGGTTGAGAATCTGCCTGCCAATGCAGGGGACACGGGTTTGAGCCCTGGCCTGGGAAGATCCCACATGCCGCGGAGCAGCTAGGCCCGTGAGCCACAATTGCTGAGCCTGCGCGTCTGGAGCCTGTGCTCCGTCCGCAACAAGAGAGGCCGCGATAGTGAGAGGCCCGCGCACCGCGATGAAGAGTGGTCCCCACTTGCTGCAACTAGAGAAAGCCCTCGCACAGAAACGAAGACCCAACACAGCCATAAATAAATAAATAAATAAATGTTTAAAAAAAAAAAAAAAGAAATGTGCACTAGAACTTTGGATAACTTCCCTTAGACACAATGGCAAAACTGTCACCAGTCATCAGGGAAATTAGTAGACATCCTCAAATGTCTTTATTTTATCCTTAACTTATCAAGGTCCTTGAGTTCCCTTTATAATTACTTTGTCAGCCCCGAATCCCATGTTTCCTAATCAGTGGCCAAAAGGGAGAATCGGGTGGTTTTTCCTCCTGAAGAAGATTCCAGAAGTGGAAGCTGGCACTGCTAGCACTGGGATTTTGTACGCTCTGGTTATAAAAATGCAGATGAAATTTTAGCTGTGGATTATAACTATTTTCTTTGAGTCCTATGGGAAATTGCAAACATCCTTGATATCTGGTTTCCCTTCTAGGCTGTTGAGGCTCTTTATAGGACAGGGAGTGAGGACTTAGATGAGCATTAAACTGGGAGGTGGGTTTAGGTTTGAATCTCGCCTCTGCTTTTAACTAGCTGAGAAGTTGGTCAATCAAGTGTCCTGACTTTTCCTGGACTTGGTTCACTCATCTGAAAAATAAACTTGACCATTCCCACTTCAAAGAGCTAGGCAGATTAAATATGGACATTAATGCAAAAATAGGCAAGTAAATTGTCAAAAGCTACACAGATATAAGATATTGTTTGAATTTTTGTTCTCAGATGTTCCCTTGCATCTAGCTCATTTCACTACATACAAACCCAATAAAAGAGGACAGAAAAAATGTCTATATCTACCTGGTATCTAGACCACTTCTTGTCTGCATGATACCATTTGCTCTTTTTATTCTTAGGACCGTCCTTTAAGATGGATGAGGAGTCCTTCCCCACTCACTTCTTCTCCCATAACCACAAAAATACAAGAAATAACATTTACTCTATAGCTCATTCCTGAAGGCACATAACCATAACATTTCCTGACTTCAGGTTCACTGTTAAGTATTATATACCAACTCATCAATATACTTTCATCTCTTTCCTCTGGATCTCCTTTCTTTGTTTTTCTTTTCTCTCTTTTCATACTTCTGTATACACAAAATTCATACTTGTTCTTTCTTTGAAAATCTTTCCTTACACGTATCCGTCTATTTCTTTTATTTGAATTTGTGTTCATTGAACAAACTGACAAATATACAAAGTTCCCCAAAGTCCTGCATAATGTCGGAAAAACCTTTGTCAATAGCTTAATAAAGATTATTTTTAAAATGTTTAACCTGGGTCTTGAAAAAGCGTATATTTTGTTCTAAGTGCATCTCCTTGATGACTCATCTGTTAATAATCTACAGCTAGCCCATGTTTAACTAAAGCCTGTGAAAGAGACAATAGATCTCACCTTCAGGGAGCTTATAACCAGGTTGGAGAGTGAAAGGGGATTCATCAACTCATAATGACGATTTTGGCACTGTGGACCTAATGTTTTGGTACCTTCCTGCCAGCTCTTTTTTCATAAGTAGCATCCATTCCTGCAAACACACGTGGCTATGTGTGATAAAACAGATGGCATTCACATCCCAGACAATATCTAGAACGGATAATGCAGGGATACTGAACAATGGAGTTCTAAAAGTCCACTTTTAAACAAAACTGTCCCCTTAAAGAGATATGAGATGCCATATTAAAAAAAACAAAACAAAACAAAACAGCTTCCACCAAATAAATATCACCAAGTTACAGAAGAGTCTTGTCAGTGGACAGGACTGGGGTGATGGGGGAGAGATAGGGGGTTGACTAAACATTGTGTGGCAAGCTGGCCGTACCTAGATGTGGCTTCTTAGCTGGCCTCTACTGCTTTTGAAGCCATGAACATTCCCTTTTCTTGGTTCTTTCATCAGTTTGGGAACCATGAAATTTTCCTGCATAAGGTGCTTATTCAGGTTTTTATATCTGCCCACCTATTTTATTACCTTTTGTACTGCATGTGAGGCTGAATCCATTTGCAGCAGAACAAAGCTAATTACAACTTTCACGACCTAAATATAGCATAATGACAGAGTGCCAGTCAAGGGTAGCACTGAGCTGAGAAACCTTTTGGCAGGCTAAGACAGAGGTTACTCAGCTTCATGTGGACAGCTCCAGGGGCTGAATGACTGCAGGGCTATGAGTTACCCTAAAGCTGTGAGCAGGTCACTGAGCAACCAGTTTGACCTTGGGAGGAAAGTTTGTCTCATGTCCACTTTGCTTGCTTTATGTTAGCCTCTATTTTGAGAGAATAAATTGCAAATGTATAAAAGCCGATAGCTGGATATAGAAGATCAATGCCAATTTCAAGGATTAAGAAACTCTGAGATGGAAGAATTGACAGAACCAAGGCATCCAGAAGAGAATATTCCTGGGAATGCCATTTGAAATCATCTCCCAAATGGCATATACGGCATAACTTCCACCAGAGAATAGTTTGTCATTGGGTTTCATCATTAAAGATGCCCCCTTTCCAAACCCCCTCCCCATGTTACTGTTTTTATTCATTTGGGGGTTTTGGTGCCTATTCTTACAGTTGCCACATTTGATTCTATGGATATATGTGCATCGCTTGTTTCTAATACACAAGCATCTCTCTCATGTGTGGGAGTTTCTATGGTATCGATGCATAAGTAGTAGTTGGTGGTCCTGATACTTTTACAGCCTTTATGTCAGACTCAGACCCTCAAGACCTGTCTGCCATCAGCAACTTCATTTTGCTGAGGATGTCTGACTTCAGCTACTTGGGTTGTCTCATATTCCCCTAGCTGTTCATTCTGCTACTTTGACTCTCCCTGAAATTCCATACTCATGCTTTGTATTAATGCTTGTTAATAGCATTTACTTAGAACCTTGCAAAGACTCTAAGTGAACAGAGGAAACAAAGGACATGCCCATTGCTGTCACCAGAATTCTACATTCCACCCTAGGGACAAAGTTGGTTCTTAGGCTTAGAACCCAAGGCAAAGCATATACAGTTTCTTACTAACCACTCTGCCTGCCTCTGTGAAAAAAAACTTGAAAAGGCCTGGCTTACTACACAAAATGGGAAAAAGGCATAGCATTTTTAAAAAGAGAAGTTAGTTATAGGCATTATTATCTGAATAGACAAATGAGAACCCCTCAGGCCAAGCTACCTTGCTCTTTGGGGAAACAAACACAGCTTATATTTAGAAGGAGAAGAGGAAGGTCATTTGTGATGATATCTGAACCTCAACGTGAATCTGCCTTGAAATTTACGATGATTTTTTTCTCATGGGTGAAATTAATATATGTTGCTTAGATGTAAAGATAGGCTGCGGTAATTAAATTTTTAAATATTCTATTGTTAAATGCAAGCATGATTAAAAAGGACCAAGTATGTTTCAGTATTACTATTAGGAACTTTCTAATTGTTTTTATGCTCTGAAAATGTGCTTTTTGCTAGAATTATGAATCATATTATATTTTCTACATCATCCTAGAGAATTTTATTCATTTAAAGATGCTGTTATATTCTATTAAGTTTTCATAAGCAATCTTTGCTAAACTACTTTATGGGCTGCTTGTCTTACTGAGGGTTTAACCAGGGTGCAACTGCTCTGTTTTCCACTCTCCCTCTTCACCTTCTCTGTGCCCTTGGGTCTTATTATTATTTCTCTGCTTATGGGCACATCTATAGGAGATGGCAGAAAAAATAAAAATGCATGAAACCTCATCAGTCAGACTGTCTCCTCTGCAGCAGTTCTGGGGGGAAAATGGGGTGAAAATGTTGAAACTCTTGGCTTCAAAGAGGTTTGGGCACAATATGGTGATTCCACCAATGGCTCCTCTATTTACCATGCATGGTTATAACCTAAATTTCATCTTTTTCTGGAATTTAAGTGTCCTTGTCTTTGCTTTGTGTGGTCTATTTATTTTGACAACTTTGCAACAAAATCATTACTGTATCAACTTTTCATCTACTAACAAAAAGCCAAAGAAAAACTTGTAAACTTTAGTACCAGTGTAGCCTTGTGTATGTGGGAAATGTGAAACACAAATTTTTTGACAGCTATAAAATTGTTCCATAATGAAAATAGGGGGACCTGTAATTTAGTTTTATATTTTTCACATTAACAATAGCATGAGCAGCTAAAAATATTGTTGAAGTCATGCAAGTAGCACTTCTCAATATTATGTCTGAGTTAAAAAAATATTCAGGTTTGTGTTTGGCTATGTGAACATAAACAACCATATAGTAACTTCTTTTCACACCCCATGCCATATTTATAACACAAGCACAGACAGAGTTTAAGAAATCAAGCTTCCCTAGAAAACCATTTGAATAATGCAGGAACCATAATGAAACAAAATACCAAAAATGTTTTAACTCTGAAAGTCTCTACTTTTCTCAAAAACAATATTGTTAGGTGTAGAACAAGATTTTTATTTTTCTATAATTGATCTGTGTTGTATGTTTGAACTTTTACTAAAGTATAAATAGCTAAAGAAAGGTGTCTAAATCATCAGTGAACGGCTTGATGGATTTTCACAGACTCCTCAGTCTCATGTAACGAACTCCAAAAATGGAACTTGAATTGTCCCAGATTCCTCATCAGGCTCCCTTCAGTTTACCCCTGTCCCCAAGCACCAAAGGTAACCCTCTCTCACTGATCAGTTTTGTTCATTTTTGAACTTTTTATGAATTAATCAAGAGTAGCCAATGTTAACAAGCAGCTTACATGTTTCAGTGATATTCCCACCTCCTACATGGAAAAGTCTGCGGTAGAAATAGAATATGTTACACAATTTAAATATGTAAAATATAGGCTAAAACTTTGCTTGAATAAAATTTCAAAACCACAGAATACGTGCTTATGAGTGAGAGTCTGGCCCTTCTTCTGTTCCTGACAATACCCTGAGGTGTAGATAATACCCTGAGGTGTAGATAATACCCAAAGGAATAATAATAAACAACTGTTGACATTCTCTGTGTTAGACACTCTTCTAAGTATCAGTGAAACATCTCATTTAATTCTCACAATAACCCTATCAGGCAGGAATCCATTTCACAGAGAAAACAAAGAGGAGATAACTTACCCAAGATCACATAGCTAGGAAGTGTTGCAGGAGAATGTGGGCTGGAGGGCCTGTGTCTTCATCCACTAGACTGACTTGCTTCCATGGCATAGCATCTCTCTACCTTCCTGCAGGCAGTGATTGTAATGCAACCACGGAAGAATAAAAAGACTTAGAAACTTGTGAGCACACCTGTTAGGATAAACAAGCAGAAGTTGAATGTCCTTTTTTTGTGAAAGTATGGAATGCCGAGAAAGTGGAGAAAACAAGCTGGCATCAATTACGAAATGTTTTTAGCCTTGGTTACCTGGAATCTTTAATTAACCAGAAGGGGGCAGTCTCATAAAAAAATAGTTACATGATAGAGAAAATCAGATTAAAGCTAGGAGTAATTAGAACTGCACATATTTCTAGGCCAGTGGTTCCCAATTAGAGGTGATTTTGCCCCCAGGGGACATATTGCATTTTCTGGAGATATTTTTTAGTTTGCAAGATGGTGGGAGGTGGGGGTGGAGTAGGGGAGGGGAGGGAAGGGAAATGGGGGAGGTGGAGGAGGTGGGGGGCAGGGGAGGGAAGATCAGGTTCAGTGAGAAGCTGGTGACTTGCTACTGGCATCTTGTGGGTTGAGGTCAAGGGTGCTGCTAAACATCCCACAATGGGCTCATCCCACAGGACAGCCCAGCAACAAAGAATTATCTAGCCTCAAAAGTTAATAACACTGAGGATGAGAAATTGGCTCTAGATAATGGCTTAGAATTAAAGTCTTCTCAATTTTTGGAATTGTCTTTTATGCAGAAGAGTGGAAAGAGGAAAAAATTCGCAAGAGGTAGCCCTGAGTGTGGGCTCATTGCGTGTGGTGCTGTGAATGAGCACAAAATCTCACTGGGACTCCTGTTTTTATGTGGGAAATATGATGAGTGATACTTGTGTCAGGTAGCTTTTGTTTAGAATAAATATATGAAGCATCAAGCACAGTGCAGGTACCTGTCAAATTCCAATGTGCCTCAGCACTGTCTGCATTACCAGATGCTCGTTTCTTAAAGATTTATGGCTAGTGGATAAAAATATTTTTGACTTATTTTAACAATTTGACACAAAAATGCAAAATGGTTACTCAAATGAACTTTGGAAAAAAATAAATAAATTCATTTATCTGAATAATTTTTAATGCTGAGCCATCTAGTTATTTTTGTGGTAGAAAAATGGGCTAGTTAGACCCCCACTTCATAGGCTAAGTAATTCAGATCAATCGACTGACTAAATCCTTTCTGACCAGAGCTTCCCATCTCTAAAATGCATGATAATCATGTTTGGATTTTGTTAAGGGACAGATTCTGATTTGGCTGGTCTGATGCACGACCTGAGATTTTGCATTTTAACAACCCTCCAGGGATGCCTGTGCCGCCACTAGTCCTGGACTACACTTTGAATAGCAGATCTCTGAGCACAAGAATTGTTAAAGCCCAAATAAGTAAATGGGAAATGCTCTTGGAGATACATGCAGAGTCTATAACACTAGTCGCTTAGCTCACGTAATGGTTGAATAGGTACACAGATGCTGGGCTCAATGAAATTCAACTTTCTAGCCTTATATTGAAACAATTAAGAAAATAAGCTCAGCATCTTTTAGGGGGGAAGGGGAAATTGAAAAGGAGAAAGGCAGACATTAAATCCAAGATACCTCAGATACAGCTGACTGTAAGCCCAGGACACTGCACTCCCTTGTCGCGAACTTAGCCAAGGATCGCAATGCGGTCTTTGTTAAGTGGCTGAACATCAGTAGTTAAAGCTCCAGACAAGAGGAAGCCCAGAGCTCTATAATGAAAACATTCTGTGGCTGCTCAGGCCCCTAAGCTCTGCAAGGAATGGATTACTGTCAGGGGATGTGTCAAAGGGCTTATGTTTAGGGCAATCTAATTACTGTACTTAATAAAGTCCCAAAGCACTAGAGTTCGACTTCTTGAAATGACTGGGAAGACACTGATGCTTCTTAAGAAAGAAAGGAAGGCAAATGGAAAGGCCAGAGGCCTCTGTAAACCTACTGCACTGTCACCTTTTGAGGTTCCAAATATGGGTGTCCACGAACAGTCCTCAGGGATCTAGATTCTTCCAACTGGTGCACACACACATACATTTCTGAGAGCAGAATCCACACATTTCTTTAGGGTATCAGAATGAGTCTGCTTGTTTCCTGCTTTTCTTTTTCCTTCATAAATTCTGTGGTTCTATCTATTCACAACTAATCAATGCCATCCTGATCCCTTCAGCTCCCCCTCCCCTGGACATATGTCACTACAAAACTTCTATTCTCATTGCCAATGTCAGTCTCCAGGATTCTGTCCTATGGCTCAAACATTCTCCAAATGGTAATCATGTCAGACCACTTGGAGATGCCACTAGCATATCCCTCTGAAAGTTGGACCTTGTGACATCACTTGCTGAATAAGGCAAGATTAAAGTGGAAAGACAAAGCGGAGAAGAACTGACCGAGTTAATGAGAGTGACAGAATATGGACATTGACCTGCTCCTTCATCTTCCATCCTTGCTCTCCTGTGCCTGTGCCCTATGAAAAGAGATTTTTTTTCTTTATTTGAAAGGGAATTGTTCAAGTACCTTTCATATAAAAAGGTGGGAGTATTTTTTGGGAACTTGAGTTAAAAATGATACTTAACTATAAAAATATTTAATATTTGTCACCTATTCCTACAAATGCAAATAATAGTTACTTCAAAATACTGACCCCTGAAAAAAGTCATGTATTCATGTGGTGAATAGTATAGGCTCAAGAAAAATCTATTATAATATGAAATATAACACACATGGAATGCATTTCCCATTGAAGACAATATTTCTTTCTTACACAAATGTTTCACCTGCCACTGAAGTAAACGGAAGTTCATGAAGGTTGGCCAAACAAAGGGGCACATTTTTTTTTTAACACTGTACAGAACAAAGTGTATTCTACTGCCACTTACCCTTAACTGCAAAGGCTACCACATCTTAGGGACACAGCCAAGGGTCACAAGTGGTATATGTGTTCCCGCAAGAAGCAAAAAGCATGAAGTGACAGTGACACTGAAAATATACTTTTACCACTCTATTAAAAACAAAGAGCACAGACTCACATGAGTACAAATTCAGAGTGAGAAGGAGGGAAAGAGAGAGACAGAGAGACAAGAAGAGATCGTGATGAAAATAAATTGTTTTTAGGACCTTTTTCCTCATATTTAACCACAAAACAGTAACATGCTGATCATGAACCAAAATGTATTCAGAATATCTTGTGTCTACACTATGCAAATAGTACTAAGTTAATTCCAAGTTAAATTCAACTCAGCTCAACAATCTGGATTGGTTTAAAAGTCTCCATTATTCCCAACAGCATTCTAGAAACTGAAAAATTCAATCAAGCTGCTGTTATTTTGGTTAAAGTGGAAGACAATCACATTTATTATTTACAATTGAATTTTAATGACATGTGGTAAGATCATATAGACTTGACTTTTAAGAAAAATTTTAAATAGTGATTTATTTCCCTGAGTCTCAAAGATATCACTGCTCTAGTTAACAGTACATTCCAAAAGGGTATATAATTAAAATCATCATATATCACATATGACATTGCAATTGTCCCTTTGCAGAAGCAGATTTACTCTTTAGGTGTGCCAGCGGCCCTTAAACAAAGCTGTTATCTCCCAATCTATTCCTTTAAAAAATTATTTATTAAAAATTGTTTTAAGTTGCAAGAAAAGTACAATGAATTACCATCTACTTTTCACCTAGAGTTGAAATTGTTACTCTTTTATCAAATTTTTTTCTACTTTTCTCTGTATAGACAGATATGGATATGATATGGATATGGACATGGATATGGATATGATATGGATATGGACATGGATATGATATGGATATGGATAGCAGCACCAACGTGGGTACACATTTATCATATACCTATTCTTCTTCTGTTTGGTGTGTTGAACGATTTGAGAGCTGCATTCACCATGACTCTTCATCTTTAAATACTTCAACATGTATTTTTAAGAACAAGGGCATTTTCTTACACAATCATGATACAATGGTCAAATTTAAGAAACTTGGCATTATTACAATACTATTATTTTATACACAGTGCAAATTCAATTTTTACCAATTGTCCCAATATTGTCTTTTTTTTTCAAATGGTCCAGAAACCAGCCCAGGATCATACATTTCATGTAGTTGATAAGTCTTTTTATCCTCCTTCAATCTCAGTCCTTACTTTTCCTCGTCTTTCATCAAATTGATAGTTTGAAAGAGGATGTGCCTGTTGTTTTGTAGAATGACTTTCAGTTTAGGCTTGTTTACTAGTTTCCCTGTGATTACATCCAGTATCATTTTCAAAGCTATGCATAACACTGTTTCCCATAATACCATGTCTCTCCAGAAGAATATAGCATTTCCAAAGGATAATTTATTTATATATATAAAAAATATATATGCATATTTATATATATAAGATAACATTATATAGCATATACATTATAAAACATGTTATAACATATAACATATGATATTTAATGTATATAAAATATATGTATGTGTATCACCCTCAATCCCAGTAGTGTCCCATTTTGTTAAGTAATAAACACCTCCACACATTCTCAAATATCACTGGGGGTGGGCAGGCACTACTTCCCTGAATGAACAACCAGGCAGATAGGTACAGACAGAATCTGATTTTGTAATTATTTTTCACAATTTACAGCATAAAAATGAATTTCACAAATATTTGCTTCTTAAAACTACTTTACATTTATTTTCCTTTACATTCTAGTTTCCAGTCGGTGAAAATAAACATTTTTTTATTTTAACATATCTCACAACTCAGCCTATTTTCCTTGTGACTCATTGGTTCAAATACTTCTATAGAATTAACATTTCAATTACTCTTTTTGACAGGATATTTAATCCAGAACTCTTCCACATTAATCAGCGGTTGTCTGGATTTTGTCATCTGTTATGGAAGTAAAGCACTGGATACAATTCCATTAACGTCAAAACAGGGAAAGAAGTAAAGAAAAGCAAAGGTGTCAGAGGGGCGATGGGGTGGTTTTGACTTTGAGCTCCATTCAAACAACTACAATATTTGTGGAAAAATAATCTGACAAACTTCACAGAAATTTGTAGGAGCCCAGAAGTTGGTCCAACACCCTCTTCTGGCCTGCTGCCACTGGTAATAGAGTTTTCTTTTCTCCACTTGACAGATTTCTTAGATCCTGCTTGCATCTCTCCAGTTACCCCATCATGCCAACACAAGGCTGCTGTGTCTTGTGATCATCCAAAGTCCCATACATCCAAAGAAAATCATTTCTAACATAGGTGCAAAACACTTTCCTGGAAGCAAAGTCTATCATATTTTGAGACTTCTATTTTAGAAACTCTTGGTGCATTTCATGAAATATATATACTAGCAGCCTTTCACAATTTCAGCCTTCAGGATTTTCACAAAGAGAGAGTTTGGGCATGTTCAGTTCTAAGAAATAGGTTTTTGTTTACCAAATATATTAATTTATGGATTCAGCAAATACTGATTAAGCATTTACTATATGCTAGGCCGTGTACATCATAGATGTCAGTAGCCACAGATACAGCAGCAAAGTGTCTGCTCTAAAGCAGCTTACATTTTACTACAATAAGCATTTAATTTCCTAGGAGATTATATTAATCTTGTTGATTATGGTAACAATAACCTTCAGAAAAGCCATCCAGTCACCAGAGTGATTAACCATAACTAGTAATCAAAAGATAACATGAATTAATATGAAAGTGATTTTTTATAAATCTCTTAAGTAAAAAACAATAAAAAGTACTTCAGCAAGTATAATACCAAAAACTAAGTTAAAACTACATTTGCAACATAGCCTACCAAAAATTAGCTAGGATTTTAATGGCGAAAATAAAAAGGATAGATAACATGTTTCATATTACGTTACATTCATATCACATATTGTTTCATATGTGTTATGTTAGCTTACAAATGTTTCAATTCTTACAAAACTGTGGGAGGTACAATTATTACCCATGTATTAAGAATAGAGATGAGGGTTTCCCTGGTGGTGCAGTGGTTGGGAGTCCGCCTGCCAGTGCAGGGGGCACGGGTTCGAGCCCTGGTCTGGGAGGACCCCACATGCCGCGGAGCAGCTGGGCCCATGAGCCACAACTACTGAGCCTGTGCGTCTGGAGCCTGTGATCTGCAACGGGAGAGGCCGCGATAGTGAGAGGCCCGCGAACCGCGATGAAGAGTGGCCCCCACTTGCCGCAAAACTGGAGAAAGCCCTCACACAGAAACGAAGACCCAACACAGCCAAAAATAAATAAATAAATGAATAAATTTATTAAAAAAAAAAAAAAAAGAATAAGGATGAAAGTTTAGGGAACTCAGACTTGCCTAAATTCCAGAGCCAGCAAAGAATTGAGACTCCAGAACTCTTCTAATATGATTTAATATAATACTACAGACTATTACTATTTTTTCACCCTAAGCCATCCCCACCACACTTGCAGATATGACATAGCCATTTGGTGTCCAGTATGGAAAAACACTAGTAGTAACAACAACAACAACAATAGTAAGTAATAGTAGTAGTACAATTGGCAAGCATTTTTAAATTGATTCTATGTATTCATTAATTTAGCTATTCATTCATTCATTTATTTAGATAACAGTACTTTATTGAAGTATAACTTACATACAGCAAAACACAAATCTATAACTCTATTATTTACCACAGATGTATACACCCTTGTAACTGTCACTTCGATCAAGATATAGAAGACTTTTAGGTCCCCACAAGGTTTCCTTGTGCCTCTTCCCAGTCAATCCCCATCCCACTCTCAGAATTGGGCAACTGTTATTCTGTCTCTGGTAGATTAATGTCGGCCAGCTTTTCCACTTCATACAGGTGGAACCATTCAGGATGCCAACTTTTGTGACTGGCTTACTTGTCAGTCAATGTTCATTTTTTTTAAGATTTATTTATCCATGTTGTTGTATCTATCAGTTTGTCCTTTTTATTGCTCTGGTGCATCTATTAGAAGAATATATCAGTTTGTCTTTCCATTCTTCTGTTAATGGATACTTGTTTATTGATGGATGTTTCCTTACTACTTGGCTATTATGACTAAGGCTGTTATGAACATTTTTGTATGTTATTTGTGGGTGCATGAACTCCTTTCTCTTTGGTATACATGTAGGAATGGAACTGCTGGGTCATAGGGTAAGTATAGTTACTATGTTAGTTTTTCAAAGGCATTGTACCTTTTCATACTCTGGTTGGCAGTATATGAGAGTTCCAGATAGTCCACATTCTAAACCAAATTAGCCTCGGGTGGGTGTGCAGTGACACCTTGTTGTGTGATAATTCATGTTTGCTAAGGTATGGGATGGAGTCTCACATGCTATGAAGCTGAAGCATGACTTCCTTGCCTCATTTAATTAATACCGGGTCCATTTCACCCTCAAACTACCAGGGGAGACAAATATTACTGAACCGTTGTGCAGATGAGAAGAGTATAAGCTGTAATGTTACTTTCAAAGGACAGCATTCATTTTCATCAATCAATGTTTATGAAGAAGTGGTTGTTGATTACACTGAAAATGATTTAGTTTGTGTAAAATAAATAATAAATATATCTTAATACATGGAACAAGATTAACAAGCCATTATATGTTGTCTCTTTTTCTTTATGTATATTTTTTTCCTTTGCCTTTCTTTATTCTGTCTCTTCTACTGAGCATGCTTTCACATCCCCTATCTCCATACCTCCTACCTATCTGATTACCATGTTTATTAGTCCATCTCAAATCCAGTGTCTGCAATGAAGAGTTCAGAACTGCCCATTTCTTTGATAGTACAGTTTTGTAAGTTCCAACAATTCCAAACTTTTGGAATTAATTTTAGCACTTACTGTGCCTTGACTAATATTCAATACATTTTCATTTGTGCATTCCTGATAACTCAGATATCCTCAAATATAAGTTGGATCCTATTTCATACACTTTTTACCATCTCAGAAAGTTTCAGAAAGTTTCTTGTTCCTTTAGTGATACTTCTTGAATTCCAAAGCCCTAAGTGGGATACATAGTTCTCTGGCCAAATTCAGAGAGTAACAGTCAATATGAGGCCACATCTTCATTCACAAATAACACTCCCCATTCCTTTAGTTTCCTTTTAAGAAAGGTAAGTAGCAGTTCCTTTTTTCTTTCTTTCTTTCTTTCTTTCTTTCTTTCTTTCTTTCTTTCTTTCTTTCCTTTCTTTCTTTTTCTTTCTTTCTTTCTTTCTTTCCTTCTTTCTTTCTTTTTTCCCTCCCTCCCTCCCTTCCTTCCTTCCTTCTTTCCAAATTCAGTTACCAGATTATGGGCATGCAATATCTACTTTCAAAGTTGACTCTCTGATGTAACAAGGCAAATCATAATGAGCCTTTCAGAAAATGATTTCTTTTCCCATATGTCTTTAATTCCACATTATCATCTTTGATTAAACAGCCAACAAAGAGACAACAAAACAAGCTGAGATTTCACTGCATGAGCAGGTGGTCAAGTCTAAGTCTTCATATTGTTCAGTCGTCATTTTAACAGGGATATTTTAACTTATTTCCATTCCAAAGTATGCAAAAATCAGATGCAAAATAGTGATTGCTGTGAATTCTACATTTTAATTAGATGCCTTATTAGCTCGTGATTTTGGGTTAAAAAAACTAGAGAATTTAACACTTTCCCCCATACCTAAGCCTCTTCCTCCTTTTTCCTTCCTAATCTTCTCTTGGACAAACTTACTTGGGGATTTTCCTTAAAGTGAATCCCAATTTATGGATTCCTTAAAACATCTTAGGAAACACAGTATCTTGTTGACAATCTAGAATATCCAGACTTCCAAACTTTTAACCTAATATGATAATACATCAATGCATTCCTGTGTGCATGTATGTGTGTGTGCGCGTGTGTGTGTCTGTGTGCCTATGTAAAGAAGGAACTATTCCAGAGTTGAAATATTAAATTTTTTATAATGATTTTGCAACCAGCACAAGTATTAAATATAGAAAAAGTTATGAACTCTTTAAAATTATGATAATATCTTTGAAACCACATTAATAATCATGAATTCAGTATTTTCCAAGATAATATTCTATATGGAGAGTGATAAAAAGTTACATTTTTTAAACTTTTGCTACCCACGTCTTGAGAAAAGTTTAATATAGGCACATAGATTGAGAAGTGACAACTGACAGTGTTCCTCTAAGTCAGATTTGCCCCTCCCAGTGGCATTGTACTAAAAAGAGGTGCTGAGTTGTGGCTTATCTTTCCTTAGAAGTTAGTTACTGGTAGACCAGACCAGTGATATGACATATCCAGAAATAAAATTGATATATAAAAATAAGTAAGTTTTGCTGAATTTATTTATAAACTGTAGCTCTTTATAACTACGTTCAGAATAACTATATATGTACAAATTAATAAAATATTTTAACATTTCAAAAGGAACAACTTTTCACTTAAGTTTTATTAATTGTGTAACTTATGTGAAATATTTTCCATATGGAAATTTCAAGTATTACAAAAAATGAGATAATACCCTAAGCCTCCTACCCTAATCTCATGCTCCTCCCCAAAGGTAATGAGTATCATAGCTTTGTTTATTTGATTGCTTGTTTTTTATCATTATTACATCCAAATAATTTAATATGGAATCAAGAAGATTATTTTAGTATCTGGGTCCAATCAGAATATAGAAACAACACAGTAGGTTACATAGGGAAAGTTTGCTATAAAAACACTAAATAGAATACTACTCAGCCATAAAAAAGAATGAAATAATGCCATTTGCAGCAACATGGATGGACCTAGAGATTATCATGGCAAGTGAAGTAAGTCAGAAAGAGAAAGACAAATACCATATGATATTACTTATATGTGGAATCTAAAATATGACACAAATGAATTTATCTATGAAACAGAAACAAACTCACAGACATAGAGAAAAGACTTGTGGTTGCCAAGGGTGAGGAAGGGTGGGGGAGAAATGGACTGAGTTTGGGATTAGCAGATGCAAACTAGTATATAGGATGGATAAACAACAAGATCCTACTGTATAGCCCAGGGAACTATATTCAATATTCTGTGATAAACCATAATGGATAAGAATATGAAAAAGAATGTGTATATATATATATATATATATATATATATATATATATATATATATATATATACACATATATATACATATATGTATATATATATATAATGTGTCCAGTATACAGATTAAAAAAATTAAAAACACTAACTATAGTAAAGGAGTAAGTATAAGATCTAAGGGAAGTCTACAAGATACTGTAGGGCTAAGGGAGAGTATCCCAAGAAGGACAAACGTGGAAGGAGTTTAAACCTTAGAGGAGAAAGTATGATTCAGCCACCAGATAACAGAGAAGTTCAGCTAAACCACAACAGGTCTGGAGATTCTGGGTAAACAATAGGTAAGCCTCTGAAGGGCAGGTGAGGGAGCAGGTGATGAGGAACTGGGTGCGTGGGCACGCAGTAGGAATCCAGGTGCACAGGGACTTGCAGAGGGAGTGGAAGCTCTGGGTGGACTCCACAGCCCCCTGGCTGCACACAGGCTACGTGTGGACTCACAGGAGAGGCTGCCCGGGATATGACTCTCTGCATCACAGGTGCTGCATGCAGACAGTGTGGGGACTTTGGTTTCTGTGTTGAGAGGAATGCAGGAAAGTGATCACCAGGCAGAGGTGCCAGGTCACAGATGGATCATGGCTGGATCGTGGCATGGCTCCACTGGATGTCCTCACACACCCACCGCCACCACCTCCTCTGGGGAAACTGCAGTTACCCTCTTCTTCCTGCAGTGTCTCCCCAGCACACTCTGCCGAGAAATTTAGCATCATGCTCACTTTGAAGGGGAAATGCTTGAACAAATCCTGTTCACCACAGAACACATATTGAAAGGTATATTCATTGATGAGAGACAAATAATTGAAAACAGTTCTCACCCTTGACTACTCAGCTTCCATTTGTTCTTTTCTACACACGATCTCTCCTGCAATAAGATGCAACTTTCCTTTTTACAAGTGAAGGTGTCATTCTTCCCCCATATAGGAAGACACACAGTCCCAATGATGGATGCAATGACAGTGTGTTGTAAGCTGTATTAATTACTCCTCATATTCAGTCACATATTTGTCTCAAAATATTCTGTAACCCAAATTTAAATTACAATTATTTATTACCTCCAATAACTCCAGTTATTTATCTCCAATAAATGTATTAACTTCCTATAACTTGTATATGATTTTTTTCATATACAACAAGGAGAAAGAAGAGAATGAGTCATATATGCAAGTAAACATATGCATGTAACAAGCATAAAGCACTTTTGCAAAGTTACTACAGCCCTCATTTCTGTAAATGGCCACAAGGTCATAACTGATATCTACGGCATATTCATCTACCATCCCCATATTTCCCTTGACCTCAGCCAGAACCTCAGCTGTTCTGGGTTCTTTACTTGATGGAGTGACCCAAATCTTCATTTCTGAAGGGTCTGAGTCCTTAGTCATCCTGCCTAATATCAGTTGATACAGTTTTCCATAAACTTTTACAGCTTGATGTGGAAATGCTAAGTGGCTCCCTGGAGATCCTGTGAATTTCAGACATAGTTCTCTTTGTCTTTATTGTACAGCAGTAACCAGATTTACCCCTTACCCTTAGTAATCAAAATCAACTACTAGGTTTCCTCCTTTTTAGCCCACCTCCCTTTTCTCTTTCTTGGATTGGCGGCATAGGGAACCCAAAATGTCCAGGTGGAATTCTCATCTTCCAATTTGGTGGAGCCAAACACCCTTGTGGTTTAAAATCACCAGTCCAGCAGACCTCAAAGTTGCCAGGATGGGAAGCAACAAATTTGCAAGGGGTTATTAGGTATAATAGTGACAGTAGCCACTTTCACTTCCACCCCTTGATTCTGGCTACAGGAAAAAAAAACTGCTGTGCAATGGTCTCTGATTCAAAGAATAAACTCCACTCCGTAAAACAGAACCTCACCCTTTCATAGTGTTATTTCCCAACTGACACCATAACTGAGTCTTTAACAAGCCATTTCATCTTTCAATTAGGTCAACTGCTTTGGGGTGATGAGGTACATGGTAAGGTCAATTGATTCCCAAGAAGGAGCTTGCTGCACCTTCTTTGCTGTGAAATACATTTCTTGATCTGATGCAATGCTATGGGGAACACCATGATGGTGGATCAGGCATTCTGTGAATCCACGGGTGGTAATGTTAAAAGAAATATTACCAACAGGGAGACAAATTCATATCCAGAATATTTGTCTATTCCAAAGAGGACAAATCTCTGATGCTTCCATAATGGAAGAGGGCCAGTGTAATTAGCCTGCCACTAGGTGGTAGGGTGGTACCCAGGAATGGTGCCATATTGGGATTTCAATGCTGATCTCCAATGTTGGCAGACTAAACTATAGATTCGGGGTAGCCAGTTCAGCCTTAGTAAGAGGAAGTTTATGTTGGGTCTATGCATAGCCTATATTTCTACCATTGTGGACTTTTTGTTCATGGGTCTGTTGAGCAAGAACTGGGTTGGTTGGGGAAAGAGGCTGACTGATATCCACAAATGCATTATTTTGTACACTTATTAAGCATCTGCTCCGCAGTGGATATCCTTTGATTAGTGTTCACATAAGACAAAAAAAATCTTCACATTCTGTGTCCATTCTGAAAGGTCTACCCACATACTTCTTCCTGAAGCATATTTGTTACCAATCTTCCCATCTTGTTTCTTCAAAGTCCCTAACCATTGAACTGAACTATCAGCAAGTGACCCATAAATCAGTATAGATCTTCATTTTGGCCAGCATTCACTTCAGCCATAGTGGGCAACTAGTGTACTCCATAAAATAGACTTCTGCCTCCTAGGAGGATTTTTCTTCACCACTGTTCTTCAGGATAACCCTGGAATGGGGCTGTATTCCCATATCAATTAATTCAGTCTAATCCAGTTTTATATTTCTTCCTTTTTGGTCCAACACCTTTGGAGACCTTTCCCACACATGTTCCCCAGGTTTCTGCCAAAACATGTTAGCAAATTCTCGCTTCTTTTTCCCGGGTTACAGTGTCTAATTGTCACCCAGAAGCATGCCGAGATTTGACCCTAGCTATGAGTTGCTTTTTTCTTTATTCAGTGTTTGTTTCACTGCTGTAAACTTCTGACAATTTTCCAGAGTTCTGATAAAGTTGAGTGTGAACGTTTTTGCTCAATTGTTTGGTGTTTCTCCATCATTTTCTTTGATGTCACTCTACCAGTGAGCTAGCTTTACTCTTTACAATGTTCAAATTATCCTCAATTATTTTCATTTTGCCCCTTTAAGTTAACACATGTGTACCTCTGAGTCTCAGTTTTCCTTTGAGAATTAGAAGTTATATTTGTGTGACACTTAGCACAATATTTAGCATGAAGAAGTTCAATAGCTCCCCATTACCTGGTAATATCAGGTCGCCTTCATGATTTGTACAGTTACTTTTCTTCCTGAGTCATTCAACACATATTTACTTATCACCTCCTAGATGCCAGTCACCCTGCTAGGAATGGGAGATATACTAGGGAACAGCATACAACCCCTGCCTCAAAGTGGTCTGTACACTAATGACAGAAAGTCAATAAATAGGCAAGTGCCATACTCAGAAGAAGAAGGGTAGAGCATTAGTAGAAAGCCCCACAGATAGACTTGGTACAGTCTTGAGGGAGATTAGAGAATCCTTTGTAGAGAAAATGACATTTGAAGATAATAGTTTATAGAAAGTACACAGGCTATATTTTCTAAAATGAACAGAAAAAAAAAAAGTAGATTTTAGCCAATTTAAGGTAAAGAAAGAGGACACTTCAGGAATAGGAAATGTCATGAGCAAAGGCCCAAAGAGCATGAAATATTTGGGAAACTTCAAGAGGCTCTTTAGTTCTATACTGAAGAATTTGAGACTGCAGAGAGGAGAGACTACAATCAATGTTTTAAGGAAAAGGACACAATCATATTTTAAATATTTGTTAGACATTTTAAAAGACCACCCATTAATTAATCCACAGAGAAAATATTACCTAGTGCCAAGTAATAGAAATTATAGAGGCCATATTCTATTTATGATGCTATGAAACTAGAAATTATTAGAAGAATAGGTTTCAAATCTATCCACTCAACAAAAACATTCTCCAATGTATAATTTTAGGTGTAAGGAGAAAATTAAAAATGGAAATCAATTATCATTTAGAAATAAATGTCAGTGAGTGCAACACATACTAAAACGTTGTAGGCATGGCCAGAGCAACACTCAGAGGCATTTAGAACCTTTAACACATTCATTAGAAAAAATACTAATAAACAAATAAGAATCTAGGAAAAGCAAAATTAAGTTTTTAAAAGATAGAAGAAAGAAATTTCAAAGGAGAGTTAATAAAATATAAAGTATTTTAGACTTGATAAATAGAATGAGATATATTTATAAGATTAGAACAAATTGGAATAGAATATATAACCTTATGTTAATAAATCTAAAACTGGATTATTTTTAGCAAAAATATGCATCTAAACAACCAAATGCATCTAAAGAAGTATTTGTATGAATAAATAATAAATTTAAAGGAGAGTGTGCAAAAATCATAAATAAGAAACTGATATAAAAAGACAAACAATTGAATTTTTAAAATGGGCAAAAAACTGTGATCAGAAATTTCACAGAAGAGGAGCTGGATAGGACCAATAAATCCATGATGAAAATGATCCACCTCACTAGTAATCAAGTAAATGCGAAATAACACAACACGACCATAGTGTTTGCATTTGGGATTAAAAATATAAAAGAAAAACGTCTAGTGGAGTTCAGTATGGAAATCAATTCCAGAGCTGGGTGTCCCCCAGTGCTCTTGTTTATTTCTTTGGTCAGGCCCATCTCTCTGAGTAAGTTTTCCAAGTCTTCCTCAGTCTTGCATGAGTGGCTTCCCAGCCCTCCAGTTTCTTAAACATGCTTATATAGGTTTAATTTATACATGGAGTCAAGCTCAGACTCTAATAATATATAACTATGAGTAACAAAGTACCCACTTTTACTCTTCATGGATTAAATATTCAAATAAATACCTCATGAAGTCCTTCAACATATATTTTCAATGAGCCTATTATGTGTGAAGTTCTTTCTCAGGGCATATATATGATGAGCATGCATCATATACATGTATTAATTATTGAAAAAAATACCTAAAATGGTAGTCACCCTCCTAGATGGTTTCCAGTAGCCCCTGGCGCTTGGTCTTCATGCCCTTGTGTGGTCCTCTCCCACATTCAATCAGGGCTGGTCATGCAATCAACAGAATATGGAGGAAGTGACAGTGTCACTTCTGAGGTAGGTCATATAAAGCACTATAACTTCCATTGTGGTCTCTTGGATCACTTTCTCTGGGATAAACAGCCACCATGCTGTGAGGCCACTCAAACAGCCCTCTGGAGAGGCCCTCATTATGAGGCACTGGAGCTTCCCATTAACAGCCAGCCCTTCCTTACCAGCCACATGAATGGCTGACCCTCCAGCCAGTGAAGCCTTCATTTGACTGCAGCCTGGCCGACACCCTGAATGTAAACTCAGGAGAGACTCTGACACAGAACCACTCAGCCAAGCCGTTCTTGAATTCCTGACCCAAGGAAATGGTAGGAGATATTCAATAACTATTGTTCCTTTAAACTAAAAAAAAATTTCAAGGTAATTTGTCACGTAACAATACATAATTAAAACAGCTATGAGTGCTTATTTACTTCAAATTTAATGTCTATTTCAAGTAAGTTTTGATGTGTCTGGTTTTCTGGTATGAAATGCAAAACATTGTACGTTCACACAGCTGATGATGGTCTTCGGCAAAGATTGATAATCTAGGAAGAAACCTTCCTTAAACAACTCACCTCAGGAGTAGATATATAAACAGAGAAATAATTCATTACTGAATATTTCTTCTCTGCTTTGGACACTAATCATCATTGGGAAGTTAAATAGGACATATACACATGGATAGCAAGTAGTTGAGTTCATTACATGAGTAAATGGCAGTTTCCAGAAGCTGTCATTATGCCAAGAACAGGTGAAAGCCTGCAAGGGGTTTAGACAGGAGCATCCAAGGAGCATACTGTGATTCTGATAATAAAGAAGGTTTCATGTAGCAAGCATTCTTATAAATGGAGCCGCTGTTTTAAAACTGTTCTCAGGTTAAATATACTAAGCTCGATGGCACTCTAAAAGTCCAAAGCCACCTCACCTGTATTAAGTATGGCTCTCCTCAATTCTGCAAATAAGATTTACATGATCTTTGTTTCTCCTCTATGTCTCTACTACATTCCCATTGATGTTCTTAATTTCATTTTTGTTTTTTCCACTGCCCAGACATTTTTTATTATATATAAACAATAAAAACAACTTAAATATGCAAAGATGACATCCAGATGCTAACACAATACATAGTCACAATTAGAAAAAATAGGGTAGTTCTGGTTCTACAAGAAACTTCCCTGCTGCCAGAATCTGAACATATGATTCTCCCTTCACTCAAGAAAAACTACTTAATAAGAAAAAATAAGGCATCCCCAGACAGTCACAGCAAGATCCAGGCAGTCTTCATTATATGAGGCCCCTTGTCTTTGGATGTGACTGGCTATTGTGGGATTCGCGCAGCACTCTGGGTCGATAGTGTTTTGTTAAGATCCACACTCGTTGTGAGGCTGCTGGCTCCCCATCTCATACTTCTCATGTGAAAACACCAACTGAATGCAAGGTGCTGACAATTATTCCTATGGCATTTTGCTTCAGTTCACTCCATGTCTTCGTATTTACTAGCTCATTGATTTCTGTCAAACTGACAGATAAGTTTTATTGCAGAATGGAAATTTGATTATGTGCAGAATTCTGTTTTATAGAGCTGTTTAATCTACTTGTCTAAACCATTATAATATCCTCAGTAAATAAAATGGTTCATCATTCAATTGGTCTGCACAAGCCTTCTCCCAGATATTAAGGTTTAGCTGTCTTTTGGTCTCAGTTTCAATGTATGATTTCTCATCATACCTTCAGAAGCCTACATCAGCTAAGTGACCTGAAGCTCTCCTCCCTCTCTGTTTACGCCCTTCACTTGTTATATTTGAGGAGATGAGGTTTAGGAGAATAGAGCCAATCATGGGAAGTGGGATCCTACTTATTTGAAGTCATAAATCTCTAAAGGTTCATGCAGGTTTTGCTTTTAAGAGAACTGGGAAATGCATCTTTGCTGCTGTGTTTTGCAACAGGTTAAAGTGTTGTTTTTCAACCTCTATAGCTCAGCTGAAGATGTTGTCCACACAGGAGGGTCCAACCTGAGAAATAACTTCAGCATATGGCTGTAACTCCAGCCCTCACCCCCTTTCCCTTACTCTCACCTCACAGGCTGCCCCTCCCCACAACAGCCACTACAGAGTGTGCCTTTTTGTTGTGAAAATGCTTTGCCTTGAGTTTGTCATACATATGGTCATGAATTTGAAAAGAAAGAGAGAGAGAGAGAGAGAGAGAAAGAAAAGAAAGAAAGAAAGAAAGAAAGAAAGAAAGGAAGGAAGGAAGGAAGGAAGGAAGAAAGAAAGAAAGAAAGAAAGAAAGAAAGAAAGAAAGAAAGAAAGAAAGAAAGAAAGAAAGAAAGAAAGAAAAAGAGAAAAAGATTCTGAGGAGTTTTCATATGTTTCCTTGATGGAATGCATTTAATCGTTTTCTCCAAGATATCTCCAAGATATGAATGGTAGCAGGATGTTTATACCAGAGATAAGATTGGACTGAAATCCTAGTTCACTCTAGGAGCTAATAAAAGTAAAGATTTGAATTTAAGTATCACTTTCTCCTAGAAGCACAGGAACAAGGAAACAGGGGTCAAAAGGGCAGCGACAGTGTTGTAAGCACTTTATCTGAAACATAAACATCACTGGAGTGCATTTTGGACCAAATTACCTCTCTCAGATCTGGGATGTTAGCATTCCTGCCCTACTGAAGCATGCCAGTTTTACTGTGGCTTTGAGGGGGGTTGATCAGGGGACTTGGTTGGACACTTGAGAAAATGATCTTACCTCAAAGACTAATATAACTTAAGCAATTAAAAGGCATCCCACTGAGGAGACCCTCATAAAACCCCAAATCCCTGGAACAGAGTCCTTACCATAAATATCACAGGCAAAAGGAGCATGTACCCCTCCATTCTGGAAGATAATGCAGTCACCTTTCTCTTGTAAACACAGTTAGTGGACCCAGAGACACTGAGCTTGAAAGACTGGCTATTCTGCACAATATAAAGGTTTCCAGGAATATTTTATTCCTGGACAGAAAAATAAATAAATAATATGTATGATTTTAATACAGTGTATCTGGATCTCAGTTTTTCAATGGATTTTGCTATCTTCAAATCCAACATGAAACATTGTGACAAAACATTAACACTTTGAGTGCGGAGAACTTTTCCTTTCAAAATGAAGTTGATAATCATTATTCACTATAGCCCAAAGGTGGAAAAGCCAAGGGGCCATAGGCAGATGAATGGATAAACAAAATGTAATATATATATATATATATATATATATATATATATATATATATATATATATACACACACATACACATACACAGTGTAATATTATTCAGCCTTTAAAGGGAAGGAAGTACCGGTACAGGCTATGAACATTGAAGACATCATGCTGAGTGAAGTAAGTCAATTACTAAAGAACAAATACTGTATGATTCCACTTATATGAGGTACTTAGAGTAGTCAAATCCATAGAGCAGAAAGTAGAAAGTGGAATGGTGGTTGTCAGGGGCTGGGGGTAGGGAGGAACAGGGAGTTGTTTAATGAGAACAGAGTTCCAGTTTTGCAAGATGAAAAGAGTTCTGGAGTTGGATGATGGTCATGGTAGCACAAAATGTGAATGTCCTTAATATCACTGAACTGTATTCTTAAACATGATTACAATGGTAAGATTTTTGTTATGTATATTTTACCACAATAAAAAATAATTTAAAAAATTGAAAGTGAAGTTTATTATGAATGAAATCTTTTAAATTTATTTTGGGATATCTCAATTCACCCTGCTCTGAAAAAGCTCTCCTGCCATTAACTTGAGAAATAATATCCCATTACAGCAGGCTCAGCCCCTATACACTTCTTTTTAGAATGTCCTTGACTGAGACAGTTAGTAGCTATTACAAATTAAAGAGAAGCAAGTCAAAATGTTAACAATTATACTTTTTATGTCATATTGGTGGGTGCTCTCAGCACACAGTCTTGCCTCTGGGACTGATACACGTGAACCTGGCAGGATCACCCAGTCACTAACTCTGCAACCTTACTAATGAATGAGGAGACAAGGATTGCTTTAAAACCCAAACTTTGCAAAGCTGTAAATTGGTTTTGAGTGTTGCTTCCAATAGCATTAGCCAAAAAGTTGCTCAGCAAGTCTGCTTCTTTGCTCATTTTTTCTGTTACTGACCTGGTCTAGAAAAGTTTCCTGCTGGAACTCTTCCTCCTGGATTAGTAGCTTTGGTTAACCAGGCATTTTACTTGTTATAAAATATGGATGTTCTAGGAAAGATGAGAGCAAACAAATAAATGTGGGTTTGGCTGAGGGAGGGTACAAATTCCCAAGAATAAAAACATAAATTAAAACTTAAAATACGCTGCACTTCATATTAGTAAAGTTGGGAGAGTTTAAGATTTTCAAACAGTGTAGCTTCCATTGGCTCTGAATTGTCTTCAAGAAATCTTCCCATTTTCACTTTACCTATTTCTTCTCCATGTTTTCTAAAGATGCTTGTAAGGTAAGAGTCATATTTGCACTGCCTTAACAATGAGGAGCTTGAGAATGCAATACATAAATGCAACCCAACTCCACAATCATTTGATTTTGCGTAAAGACGCGTTCGCGTGTTGAGTGCTTGCAAAGATTTGGCAAAAATACGATGTTTACACTGGAACAGGAGTCTCAGCCTTTGATCTTAGACTGACATCCGTTCTTCCCTCCTGTTTACATTAATCTAAAACCTTTTTGCCCTCAACAAACTGCACAGTATCTCTTCTGTGGTCCCATTCTCCACCTGGGGTGGATGACTCACCTACTTGGTGCAGGATTGCCTGATGCTCTTCCTACCCGAGAGCAACAGAGATGGGAGACTTGAGATAGGGTGGGGATGAGGATGTCTCACATAGGATAATAACGTCTGGAATTCTAATGAAAATGACATCAACGATGTATGATCTGCTTGTCAATCATTGTACAACACAGAAGCAGCCTAGGACTCAACAAAGTGCTGGTTCTCTCAGCCATGGGGAAAACCAAGTCCCCTGGAGTAGTTTCCTGCTTAATGAAAGAGACAAGACAAATTCAAATGAAGAAGATGGAGAATCCCTCTAAATAAAAGTAGCAAGTTTAAATGAATATGTGCCAAATATGTAAGTAAATGCAGAAGGCTTGTAGAGCCACAGGAATGTACAATATCAAGGAGAAGAGTAAGGAAAATAATTTTAGACTCATCATGTTTCAGTCAGACCTTCTTCCCTTTATGTGTCTCTTATTTGATAAAATTCATTTATTTGCATAATTCAGTGTAGACAATGCAAATGCACTTGAAAGAATGGATGGTGAATGGGAAATGAGAAAGTGAAGATAGTTGCTGCAATATGTTCATTATACAAGACACATGAAGAACCCTGCTATGCTAAATTCGTTCATACAATTATTTGTAAATCCAAACATCTTTGATCAATTAAAAAAATCAAGCATCGATTCTTAAAATTAAATAGGAAGAGCAAAATGTCCTTAACTAAAATTCAGACTAAATAACTGCTTTCTTAAAATACTTTGATTTCTAAAAATATTTTTCACCTTTTTCCTGTGACTTTTAGGTAGCCAAAAACATTTTTAAAGCTGATATTATAGCTACCCTTGGGTAGCTAACTCCCATTCCTAAGTCCTCAGTTGTTTAACTTTCTCTTAAATAATTATTTCTCCCTTGTTCTTAAGAGTTTGCATGAAATCCTTTTCCTAAAGTTGTTTAAGACTAAGCCATTGTGTACATTTATCATAGACAACTAAGGAAGGTAATGCAAATAGCCAGGAAACTAAGAAGAAAAAGATGGCAAGGACTAGTGCAAAGTATCTAATTCATTTGTATAAATATCAGTTCTTTCCCATAAATGACTGGAGTGGTTTGGATCAGCCCACAAATATTGCTATTGCCCCAAACTCTACTGATAAGTGGACATAACCAGACAACTCCAGGCCCCCAGACATGAACATCATCTGTTAAGACATCATTTGGTTCACCAGGGAACCCAATAGAGAGAGAGTAGATCCTTTCTGGACAATATCAGGCTTCATTAAAACTCAACAAACTCAGTAAAAGGGTAAATTCCCAGTGATGGCATGCACAGACACACATAGATACACATATCCATACTCACACACACACACACACACACACACACACACACCCCCTGGAGATAACCCCTTATATGAAATAAACACTTGAAACAAGACCTCCTCAAATCTTGGGGGAAGAATTTAATCTGCAAAAAAATCTATCATTTTTCTTAGATAAAGAAAGTTAAGTTAACTTTGTGTGTGGGTGTGTGAATTATAATCCAAGATAAATTTTAATATACTACAAGGCAGTACAGAAATATTGAAAATTGTTTAATTACATAATAACAACACCAATCAGGCTCCTGATGCTCTCCCTCAATCTTCATCCAGTAGTCTGTAATAATGGACAAGGGACTTCAATAGCTATTTCTCCAAGGAATATATACACATGATCAACACACATACAAAAAGGTGCTTAATGTCATTAGCCATCAGGGAAATGCACGCTAAAACCACAACGTGGGACCATTTCACACCCACTAGGATGGCTGTAATAAAAAAGACAGGCAGTAACAGTGTTGGCAAGGATGTGGAGAACTTGGAACCTTCATGCACTGCTGTGAGAATGTGGAATGTTGCAGACACTTCGGAAAGTAGTTTTGGCAGTTCCTTAAAAAGGTTAAAAGTAGATTTGCCATATGACCAAGCAATTCCACTCCTAAAAGAAATGAAATGTGACTTCACAGAAAAATTTTGCACCAATATTCATAGCAAAATTATTCATAATAGCTGAAAAGAGGAAATGACAAAAATATCCAGAAATGAATGAATGGATAAACTAATTGTTGTGTCCATTCAATTACACAGCAATAGGAAGGAATGAAGTACTGGCACATGCTACCATATAGACAAACCTTAAAAACATGCTAAATGAAAGAAGCTTGTCACAGAAAAATCACATGTTGTGTGATTCTATTCATATTAAATGTTCAAAATAGGCAAATCCATAGAGACAGGAAGTAGACTAGTGTTTGCCAGGGCTGAGGTGAGAAATAGTATGTCATGATTGCGAAAGGGTACCGGCTTTCTTTTCGGGATGATTAAATTTTTTAAAATTGATTGTGGTGATGGTTACACAATTAATATGCTAAATGTACTAAAGACCACTGCCTTGTATGCTTTAAATGGGTGAATTTTATGGTATGTGAATTATATCTCAATGAAGTTGTTAAAATGAAGCCTGATTGTTTACTCACTAAATTGGTTAATCTACTGCTTGTCTTTTTTTCAGTATTAATATCTGAACTTGCCTATAAATTAGGAAACTGAGAGCATAAACACGGAGATAAGAACCACTTAAATAAATAAACTGGAATTAAACCAATGTCCTCATTCCTAATACATTGAACATAAACTACAATCTTCACAACTGAGATTCCTCCTTGTACTTCTCTCTCAGCTGTCACTAATATGTCTTCTAACTCAAGCTATAAAAACCAGAGTCCCTGAGGACAATTTTTACAAATTACGTTGAAGTCATACCTAGAGGTATTTTTCTTCTCTCCATAACACTGAGATTTGGAATCAGTCGTGTCAGTCAAGGGTTGTTTGTTCCCTCTCTCTGATTTGGAGTTAGAAATAAAAGGATGGTAGCTGCAGTGAGACCCTCTGAAATAATATTATCTATCAGCAGAGTTTTTTTCTACATGGAAACATTTCATGAAAATACAATTTACCTGTCTTAATAATGTGAGCAGAAATCAAGGAAGAGACATTTTAATTTATAACAAAAGCTTCCTTTCCACTGTTTCAGAGCATGTGGATCTGCTTTGTGAAGTTACAGTTTCCACTTCATAGAAGAGGGAGGAATACAGGGGAAAGACACTAAAAATATTGTTGGCAAAACCCACTTTATAAAAATGTCAGTCTCTCTATAATCCAGAGAATACATGTGATAGAATTTACTAAGACTACTTTAGAATAAAACTACACATTTTGGCCACAAAGTGGCTTATATTAGCAAAATTTACTATATATCTAAATTCATTATAAATTCAGACCATTCTAGTTCTAGTTAATGAATTATCAAAAAGACTTCATGTATTTCATGAAAATTCCTACAGCATAGAAGACATACAACATAAATGTCAATATCAATTAAAATAATCTTTTATTAGATGTCCCATAAAATTTTATAGTGGCTTCTTAGGTTAATATTGGAGGTTTCTCTGAAAGATTTTAAAATTGAATTATCACATTTTGTTCCACAGAACTGAAATCCCTTCCATATAACTCTATTTCTTCTCTTTTAAGGTGAGATCGCATACAACCATTTAAGAGCCCTGTTTCTCTCTTTTCCTGTTGAGTTTCTTTCTCCCAAATCCATCAACAATGGCATTTTTGTGTAAATGAGTGCTTTCCAAACCTTAAAGTACATATGAATCATTGGGGATCTTGTTAAAGTGCAGATTATGATTCAGTAGGTTTAGAGTATGGCCTGAGAATCTGCATTTATTATGTGTTTGTGGTGTGGCCATTGCTGGTAGTCCACAGTCCACACTTTGTGTAGGAAGGGTTCAAGCCATATAATTTCACACTAATTGTTTTTCAACTCTTCCTTGTGTATTAGTACATCCAACTAAGAGCCACTTAAATATAGAAACAATTTCTTTTCCATTTTCTATTTCCTCCATCTCCTAGCATAATGATCATTAAAATTGTCAAGTAGTTGTCAGTTGACTCGGCTAGAAGCAGGACTATATTGAACCATGAAGTCACAGCAACCAGGACAATTTACAGGTGAATCTGTGGCAACTAGAGGATCATTCTTCCTTATTGTCTCAGTGACATTCATAATTGCATCAAACGTGCTGACTGACTCTAGTAAGTCTCTAGTAAGTGATGTCTTGGAGGTAAATAAATTGAGTGATGCAAAAAGACAGATTGAGATGACAAGAAACAGCTGTATGCCTACGGTTAACACTTAGAAATTCTGATGATGTAGCCAAGCTTGAAGAAAAAAAAAAAAAAAGACAATTTTTCTGTGCCCAGAATGAAGAGGAAACCAAGGAAGTAAATAAGAGCTGATTCTGTGGCAATGCATTTGGGTATTAGAGCAGAGGTAGGCCTTTATAGGTGGGAGCAAGGGTTGACACAAACCCAGTGACAGGCCAAGTGATCTCTGGCAGGCATAGTGAGGCCCTGCCAAGATCTCCCTTCAGGAAAGAGCACATTGCCCTTCTGCAAAGAGTGTCATGAGCTGACAGCCTTCAGGTGTTATTGAACTTCATCAGGATCCCCTCAGCTTTACGGCCTAGAGTTGCTGCAGCCAATGACTGAGCAAGCCTTTGGTCCAAGGGCCTGGCCATTTCCACACCACATGGGAGTCCTTTAATGGGCCACCTTTGCCCTGAAGCCCCCTGTTGGACTAGCAGACTCGATTAGATCTGTACTGGAGTCAGATGCCTCCTTCTCCCAGTTGGAGTTCTCCCTTTTCGTTTCCCAAGTGTTATTCCCCAGTAAATTGTTTACAGTCCTGACTCCATCTCAGCATCTGCTTCCTGTAGGACCCAGCTGACACTTGACCATCAGTACCTGAGAAGTGGGGAACTAAAACCATCTCCCTGAAAGGAAGATCCCCCTTTAGTCTAGGTGTGGCGATTATTGATTGAATTACTCAAGCTTCATTACACCCTCATTCTGACTGGAGGTGTTGAAAGCAAATCAAAAGAAAATAAATCAGAAACAAAACTGAAATTGACTACATTTCCCAGATTCCACACAGCAAGGGAACTGGAAAATGGTTGACCAATCATTGCCCTCACATGAGATTGGAAGGTGGAAAAGAATTGGGCTCATTTTTCAATGACTTTTGTAAGCAAAGCTGTGGAATTGTGTTTTCAGCTACATCTGTCTAGTGCCTGTTCTTTAGCTTTCTTGGATTAGAGAGGCACTGGTGGTAGTGGCAGGGGTGCCAGCAGTAGCTTCATGTTTCTACCACAGAACCGATGGTGATTTCTGACTGAGGGTAGGATGAGATTTTTAGTCTGGGGGTCATTTCTAGAATCCACTTCTTCAATTCTTCAAACCTAATTCATTCTATTAAACCCTTTCCTGTACCTTGCATTGAACTCTGATTGATATGCCAGAGAAACAATAAGAAAACATACAAACAAAATAGGACCATAATGTTCCCCTGTGAAAAATGGAAACTGAGCCAGCACCATACTCATATGTAGGAACACCAAGTCAGAACTTTAACAACACAGCTCATTCACACCCATGCCCTAGCAAAAGCAAAAATTATTCTATAGGGAACTCTCCACAACCCATGGCAGATAGAAATTTCATAATAAAAAGCAAATTGTGCTAAAGGCAATAGGACATTAAAAGTTCCAAACCATACCAGGAATCATCTTCCCAAGAGGAAAGGCAGGAAAAGCAACAAGCAGGAGATAACAGCACTGCTAAGAGCTAGAAAAGTTAAGGCGATCAGAAATATTCTTATTACAGTTAAAAAAATCAGAAAACACAATGAGAAAAAAACTAAAACAATATGGAGGAACAAAAATCAGATTTGAAAACTTACCAAACCGAAATTCTAAGAGTGAAAACAGTTAAATGATAATATTTTAAAAAATGTAAAATCATGACTCATATAAATATAAAAATAAATGTATGCTTAAGAGTTTAATTCATCAGAAAGATAGATGTTAATCTACTTCAAAAAAGAATGCTAAGAACAGATGCATTTATAGATCATAAATGTTAAAACAAATATGCAAAAGGGGGCAAACCAGGAAGAAAAATGGGAAGGAAGAAAGGAAAATGTGAAAGAAAACTATAAGAATTGCAAAAGAAGAGTCTAAACTGTCATTATTCATAGATTAAATATTCATCTAAATAAAAAATTCAGAAGATTCTGAATTTATAATTAGAAAAAAATTAGAAAATTTATACAGAGAGTTCAGTAAATATAAATAACATACATTTATAAAATAGAATCATTAAAAATTAATTGGCAATTGAAAAATAAATTTAAAGTATATAGGAATAAATCTAATAAAATGTACAAGAATTTTTCACTTTTTTTGACTATGGAGAAAATATAAAATTTGATCAAAATACATAAAAAGGCCCAACTACATGCAGTGTTAGACCATATTTATTTTCTACATTAATCTATAAATTCTATGCATTTCCAAGCAAACTCCGGGAAGATGCTCCCTGCTTCCTGCCCAAAAACACACCCAATCAATTCTGACCAAGAAGACTTAAAGAGATACCTGCTGATGCCTTTTTAAAAAAATTGCTTTCTCAATAAAAGAGATAGATTCAGCTGGCATTCCCATGCCCAGTGCCTTGATTACAGATGTGTTGCCTGGATGTGTGTCAGTCAACTTGCATCCATGAAGCTCTATTTGTGAGAATTAAAAAGGATCTGGCTATAAAGAGAAATAAAGGAATTTTGGGGGGAGTGATGGAAATGTTCTATATATTGATTGTGGTGGTGGTTGCACAACTGTATGAATTTGTTAAAATTTCTAATAATGTACTGTACACTCAAAAGGGTGAATTTTACTATATGCAAATTATACCTCAAAAAACATACACATAAAAAATAAGTTATGATTTAATATCTATCACATGAGCAATGTTTAAGACTGACAATCTCCAGAATTAAAGATGATCCAGGGACCTAACGAGTCTCATAATCTATCTGCTGGTGGCGTTATAACCAATCTAGAAAGCAATTTGAAAATATTGAAGTTAGTTGAATATAAAATTATCTATGACTCAAAAATTTCCCTGCGAGGGTCCAGACTAGAAAACCTTATACAAGTCCACAAAGAGATAAGTACACAAATGTTCATTACAATTTTTTTAAATAGTAAATCTTGAAAACAACATAAATGTCCATCCACATGGAAGAAGATACTGGTAGGGACACAAAAATCTTGAAGACAGTGGTTAACTCATGGAAGGAGAGAAGCCAGTGGAGCTGGGGAGGGGCACATTTGAAACTTCACCCATAAGTAAAATTTTATTTCTATTAAAACTATAAGGAAGCTAAACATTATTCTTTTTTATGCATAAGTTAATTTATTAATATTAGAGCTCATTAGTGAATAACAGAATTAACTAATGCAACAGAGACTATGAACTTGTACCAAATTTTGTTTAGTTTTGTTTTATGAGATATGCAATAAATCAGATCTTCCACCTGTTAACATTTTGTTGCTGATCTTTCTTGCAATACTGCCTAATGAAAAACAGCTAATTAATATGTTTCTAATAATTTATTGAACCATATCCCTGGCACTTAAAAGCAACACTCACAAATAGCTAGAACCATGAGGCATGGGCATGCTTGTGACTTCCAATATTTAGGGAAGATTGTGAATTACATATAGTGTCTAATGAATTACTTATAATGCTAAGAAATGAGCTGAAACATGCATACCAGCCATGGAGAAGAGTGAACTGTGATAGCTCTTGAGGCAATGGGCAAAATCTGGCTGCCAAGCCTACATTTTACTTTGAAATTCTTTGCAAGCAATTTGTGGCTTATTCGGGCTTCAATTTTTTATAAAAAAAAATTAAGATAGCCCTTCTCAATTTCCTCTGGGTCTGTGATGGTCAATATTTTGTGAAAAAAATACCATCTTACCCAATATTCTCCACTTATTCTATCCATTATATTTATTTATCTCAATATATTTGACATGATTTGTTCCTACAATTGACAGATGGGAAACTAAAACATGTTTGTGTTAGAACTCTGTATGGACTTTTTTTTGTGGGGGGAGTATAGTTGCTTTACACTGTTGTGTCAGTTTCTGCTGTACAGCAAAGTGAATCATACATATGTATATATATATCCTCTCTTTTTTGGATTTCCTTCCCATTTAGGTCACCACAGATCACTGAGTAAAGTTCCCTGTGCTATACAGTAGGTTCTCATTAGTTATCTATTTTATACATAGTAGTGTATATATGTCAATCCCAATCTCCCAATTCATCCCACTGCCCCCCCTTCCTCCTTGGTATCCATACATTTGTTCTCTACATCTGTGTCCCTATTTCTGCTTTGCAAATAAGATCATCTATACCATTTTTCTTTATGACATCTGTGTCATGGCTGCATGCCCTGGAAGTCTTACATTATTCTCTGCACTTTTCTATATGCTTGAAATATGTCATGGAATGAGGGAAAGAGAAGAAAAAAATAAAAAGGAAGGAATAGAAAGGAAAGTAAAGAGAAGAGAAAAAAGAAAAGAAATTTTAAAAAGAGAGAAGGCAGTGTCACATTTTAGAAAATAAATCCGAAACAACTTGTCTTATTCAAATGCTGGTCAGCGGCTCTATTGGCCCCTTTCTCAGTAAAACACATATCAAGAAAAATAATCAGTAAGGTTTAAAAAAGTAGAGAGAGAGAGAATGGAAACTGAATTACAAAGAAATTTCAGAAATACCATGATCAAGGGGGGATGCACCATAATATTTTAAATCTCAGCCCTTTGGTTTTCAAAGATCTTTAGAAACTATTAGACAATTAATCACTTCAAGGATCCTTGGAGAAACAAAATCTTTCTCATTTCAGAAATGGAGAAATGAGGTTAAAGACAATGGCATTTGCTCAGGTTTGCAAAGGAAGTCTGGTCAATGCTAGGATTAAGGCACCCTTCATATTTTTTTTGTTTGTTTGTTTGTTTTTTAAGATAATACTCATCTTTTCTTTTTAAAATTTATTTATTTATTTATTTATTTATTTTTGACTGTGTTGGGTCTTCGTTTCCACGCAAGGGCTTTCTCTAGTTGCGGCAAGTGGGGGCCACTCTTCATCGCGGTGCTCCGGCCTCTCACTATTGCAGCCTCTCTTGTTGCGGAGCACAGGCTCCAGACGCGCAGGCTCAGCAGTTGTGGCTCACGGGCCTAGTTGCTCCGCGGCATGTGGGATCTTCCCAGACCAGGGCTCGAACCCGTGTCCCCTGCATTGGCAGGCAGATTCTCAACCACTGCGCCACCAGGGAAGCCCCCTTCATATGTTTTTTGAGATTTAAGTTCAAATGACTTTGCAATGTTTTCATTTCTGCTTATTTGGCTTTTCTTACATAAGAGGATAACTGATTGACATTATTTAATGTCCTTCTTTGTTTTATCTTTTCTCAAATGCTTTTTGGGAGTGTTCCAGCACTTTCATAAGTGTGTCTGTTACAGCATTCTAACTATGTAACATTTTCATTTGATACACCATATCCCGGGATAGATATTATCACTTCCTAAAGAAGTAAGATTCTGTTAAATACTTACTCTTCCATCATAAAAATAATAATCCCCCATGATGCTCTGTGTCTGTTATGCCAACACCTGTCTTAGGGATAATTGGATACTTAATGGAGGATTTAAAAATTACTGGCTGCAACAACATCAATTTGAGTTTACTGTTTCCTACTAGAAAATATTAATCCCTTAATGCGCTATATACCTATTTGCCTCTTCATCACCTTTAGTTATGATTAAAGGTAGATTTTGGCATTGAAGGATACTAAATTCCCAATACTTTTAATATGGAGAAAATCTAGGGTTTTTTTTTTTTTTCTTAGTATACACACATACACAAGGTTTAATAAATACATATTTTAGGTAAAAATATCTTAGATATGTTTTGTTATCTTATTGAGTCACTGCTTATATTCTATCCTCTAAAATCTTCTTAGGCTAGGAAAGCCATCTTTTTTCAATTAAACTTGACCCAGCAGGATGTTTGAAAGCCAAATGTTAGAACAAACAGTTTTTAGGCAATTAAAGACCTAGGCCTTGATGGTTTGGTCTGGGAATTCAACAGGCTGTTAAATAATCATCTAATTGAGGCTGTGGATAAAACATTGGGAACTCAAGCAGGAATAACTCCTGCATCTAGAATTGAGATGAATTATGTGTCCATAAAATATGAGGCAGATATCAAGTTACTCATTATGTTACACAAAGAATCAAGGAAACAGAGCAAGCAGTGAAGCTAGTTAAGGGAATCCATGAAATTAAAGCTTATCTGTTTGAAAATCAACTTCGACTAGACAGAGAATACCTATCATTATAAGTACAGTAGGTAAATTGTGATTTGAGTGGAATGTATTTGTATATATATCCTTAGCTGATATAATGTATTTTTGTAAATTTTCACAAATTAGGCTTTCTAAACAGGGCTGATTAGGTTTATTCTCTATCATTATCTTAGTGGCTCAAAAATGAGATAAATTTTTTAAAATGTGCCAGGGTGGGGTGGGGTGGCAGAAGGCCACTGTTGAAGAGAGACACGGGCTGGCCACGGAAGGTGACTGAAGGTGGCCTTGGACTGGAGATCTGGGACATATCAGTTTCAAAGGATGAGGAAAATAAATGTCTGTCTTGCCTTTCTATTCCAAAGTAGTCCCTGACGTCCTCATGATCTTATTTCTTTGGAAACTCCTAGTTTAAAAGAGAAAACATTAGATTAACTTCCTATTACCATAAGCCTGTCCATCCCCCTTTGTTCTGAGGACCTTTTTATATTAAGAGTTGATTAGGTCTGGATCAGGTAACATCAATTGTTCTAGATATTTTACAGAAATTTAATGTCAGCATTTCTCATAGGACTGGAATTTCCCACCAACTTCTAATGACTGGCAAAGGAAATTCAAAATTGAGAAAAATTTCTCTTTCAAAGAGGAACTTTCGGGGCTTCCCTGGTGGCGCAGTGGTTGAGAATCTGCCTGCTAATGCAGGGCACATGGGTTCGAGCCCTGGTCTGGGAAGATCCCACATGCTGCGGAGCAACTAGGCCCGTGAGCCACAACTGCTGAGCCTGCGCGTCTGGAGCCTGTGCTCCGCAACAAGAGAGGCCGTGATAGTGAGAGGCCGGAGCACCGCGATGAAGAGTGGCCCCCACTTGCCACAACTAGAGAAAGCCCTCTCACAGAAACGAAGACCCAACACAGCCAAAAATAAAATAAATAAATAAATAAATAAACTCCAATCTCTAAAAAAAGAAAAAAAGAGGAACTTTCTACAGTCTTAGGCTAGCTACATTCATACTCAGCCTTTCTAAGCCAACAAAAAGGTAATCTAGAGAAATACAAGAATGTGTAAACTACACCTACACACATCTACACATATATACACATTTGAAAACAGGAGTAAGTGGCATTTTAGTTGCCTCAGTAGGCACATTTTATTGTAATAACAAAGAACTTGTATTCTAAAATGATAATGAAGATAATGATAATGATAGTAACAACAAAAGACAACAGTAATAATATACAATACAATAATAACAAATTCAGTGTTTTACTGAGATACATGTACATTTCTAGACAAAAGCATCGTACTAATTGTTTGCAGCTTCCATAGCTTTCATTCCCACACAATCTTCTCTACCAACCAGGGGGACATCATGAGAGCTGTGTCTGAAATACTCTCTCAAAACTACTGTTAGAGGTTCTAATTGGAAAGGGTTTATTTTGTCCTTTAAGAGGGAATAAAAAAAATGAAATATAATGCCTTTTCCCAGGATTAAAGTGACTGACACACAGTCCAAAGACCATTTCCAACCACTGTGAGCCTTTTACTCCTGATGAATAAGACAAACTAAAGCTATTTGACAGGTGAGAAAATATTAAGAGTTAAGTAGAAAGTGAGAAACAACAAATGCTTGTTGACTCTTGACCCTTCAAGATTCTTACAATTTCCCGATACTGTTTCGGTAGCTTTGCTGTGGGAACCCAGAGGAAGCATGAGTCAAGTCTTACTTTGTCATCATCCACAGAAGAGAGCAAAGCCTCCATTTCTAAGGTCCATCCTTACAAGACGGATAAAATCATACTGATGTTTTGCCTCCATCACTGTCAGAGGCAAAAACAGGTGAGTATGATGTAGGTCCTGAGGGGGAATAAACAATAAGAGCAACCTCTAGATTAATGCAATTTCTTGGAATTTAGAGCATAGGATATTCATGGCCTCTCAGCAATTTTTTCAGTTAAGTCATTACCATGTTTAAAGGAGATGTGGCTGACACTGCTGCTTGCTACACACTGTCACATTCTCTACTTTCTTATTTAGTGGCAATGTCCTCAGTTAAAAATGCTCACTTCCTTTATATTATATAATTTTTATATTTTATAAAGGGCTATTAAAATTATCTATTTCACATTAGGTGAGCTGCGATAGGTTGTACTTTATGAAAAACTGGCCCATTTCATCTAGGTGTCAAATTCATGTGTATACAGATGTTTTTATGATATTCTCCTTATCATTTTGATGTCTGCAGAATCTGTAGTGATATTCCCTGTTTCTTTCCTGTTATTAGTAATTTGTGTCTTCTCTCTTTTGTTTATCTTTGTCATTCTTGCTAGAGGCTTGTCAACTTTAAAAATCTTTTTAAAGAAATTTAGTTTTGTTGCATTGATTCTTGATATATATATATATATATATATATATATATATATATATATATATATATATATATATGTTCAATTACATTGAGTCCTGCTCTTGTTTTATTTGCTCCTTCTTCCTTCTTGCTTTGGGTTTATTTTGATTTTATTTTTTGAGCTTCTTTCTCTTGAAACTTCCTCTTTGACCCAAAGTTTACTTAGAAATGTGTCATTTCATTTCTAAGTATTTGGAGATTATCTTTTTGTGATTGATTTCTAGTTTGATTCCATTGTGGTCAGAGAACGTAGTCTGCATGATTTCAATTCTTTTAAATTTGTTGAAGGTTGTTTTATGGCCCAGGATATGTTCTATCTTGGTATGTGTTCCACTGGTGCTTGAAAAGAATGTGTAGCCCACTGTGGTTGAGTGGAACATTTGAGTTGAACATTTGAAAAATATTGTTTAAATCCTATTGGTTGATGGTAGGGTTTGAATTCTTCTATATCCTAGATTTTCTGTCTGGTTGTTCTATCAATTATTGAAAGCTGGGTGTTGAAGTCCCTAGCCATAATTGTGAATTTGTCTATCTCTTTTCTCCCTTCAATCAGTTTTGCTTCACGTACTTTGTTATCTAATACATGGGACAAGTTGGATGAACCTTAAGGACATTACACTCAGTGAAGAAAGCCAATCTCAAAAAGTCATATATTATATGATTCCATTTATATAACATCCTCAAATGACAAAGTTAGAGAGAAGGGAAATACATTAGTGATTACCGGGAGTTCGATATTTTGAGATGGGCAAAGAGAGGAGAGTACAATGATAAAGGGATAGCATGAGGAAGATCTTTGTAGTGGTTACATAAATTTACACATTATAAAATGACATGGAACCACGCACAAAATGTACCAATATAAAATTCCTGGTTTTGATATTGTACTATAACAGTATAAGAGCAATCATTGGGGGAAACTGGGTGAAGTGTACATGGGACCTCTATATACTATCTTTACAACTTTCTGAGCAGATATAATTTCAAAGTAAAATGTTAAAATAACGGGATGCCAGTTAAATTTGAATTTCAGATAAAAAATGAATAATTCTTTAAAATACTTAGGAATAAACCTACCTAAGGAGACAAAAGACCTGTATGCAGAAACCTATAAGACAATGATGAAAGAAATTAAAGATGACATAAACAGATGGAGAGATATACCATATTCTTGGATTGGAAGAATCAATATTGTGAAAATGACCCATACTACCCAAAGCAATCTACAGATTCAAAGCAAACCCTTTCAAAATATCAATGGCATTTTTCACAAATTTTCACAATTTGAACAAAAATTTCACAATTTGTATGGAAACACAACAGACCCCGAATAGCCAAAGCAATCTTGAGAAAGAAAAATGGAGCTGGAGGAATCAGGTTCCCTGATTTCAGACTTTACTACAAAGCTACAGTCATCAAGGCAATATTGTACTGGCACAAAAGTAGAAATATAGATCAATGGAACAGGATAGAAAGCCCAGAGATAAACCCACGCACATATGGTCACCTTATCTTTGATAAAGGAGGCAGAATATACAATGGAGAAAAGACAGCCTCTTCAATAAGTGATGCTGGGAAAACTGGACAGCTACATGTAAAAGAATGAAATCAGAACACTCCCTAACACCATACACAAAAATAAACTCAAAATGAATTAAAGACCTAAATGTAAAGCCAGACACTATAAAACTCTTCAAGGAAAACATAGGCAGAACACTCTATGACATAAATAACAGCAAGATCCTTTTTGACCCACCTCCTAGAGAAATAGAAATAAAAACAAAAAGAAACAAATAGGACCTAATGAAACTTAAAAGTTTGCACAGCAAAGGAAACCATAAACAAGATGAAAAGACAACCTTCAGAATGGGAGAAAATATTTGCAAACGAAGCAACTGGCAAATGATTAATCTCCAAGATTTACAAGCAGCTCATGCAGCTCAATATCAAAAAAAACAACAACAACCCAATCCAAAAATGGGCAGAAGACCTAAATAGACATTTCTCCAAGGAAGATATACAGATTGCCAACAAACAGATGAAAGGATGCTCAACATCACTAATCATTAGAGAAATGCAAATCAAAACTACAATGAGGTATCACCTCACACTGGTCAGAATGGGCATCATCAAAAACCTACAAACAATAAATTCTGGAGAGGGTGTGGAGAAAAGGGAACCCTCTTGCACTGTTGGTGGGAATGTAAATTGATACAATCACTATGGAGAACAGCATGGAGGTTCCTTAAGAAACTAAAAATAGAGCTACCATATGACCCAACAATTCCACTACTGGGCATATACCCAGAGAAAACCATAATTCAAAAACAGACATGAACCACAATGTTCATTGCAGCACTATTTACAATAGCCAGGATATGGAAGCAACCTAAGTGTCCATCGACAGATGAATGGATAAAGAATATGTGGCACATATACACAATGGAATATTACTCGGCCATAAAAAGAAATGAAATTGAGTTATTTGTAGTGAGGTGGATGGACCTAGAGTCTGTCATACAGAGTGAAGTAAGTCAGAAAGAGAAAAACAAATACTGGATGCTAACACATATATACGGAATCTAAAAAAAAAAAAAAATGGTTTTGAAGAACCTAGGGGCAGCACAGGAATAAAGACGCAGGCTTAGAGAATGCACTTGAGAACATGGGGAGGGGGAAGGGTAAGCTGGGACGAAGTGAGAAAATAGCATTGACATATATACACTACCAAATGTAAAATAGATAGCTAGTGGGAAGCAGCTGCATCACACAGGGAGATCAGCTCAGTGCTGTGTGACCACCTAGAGGGGTGGGATAGGGAGGGTGGGAGGGAGATGCAAAAGGGAGGGGATATGGGGATATATGTTTACATATAGCTAATCCACTTTGTTATACAGCAGAAACTAACACAAAATTGTAAAGCAATTACACTCCAATAAAGATGTTAAAAAAAATGAATAATTTTTAGTATAAGTATACCCCATGTAATATTTGGGATAAAAATGTACTGTTTATTGATTGTTTATCTGACATTCAATTTAAATGCACATCCTGTATTTTATCTGGCAATCCTACCTGGGATACCATATCTAATTTCTTTGGATAGAGGTAGAGAACCAAAAGATAACATTTCAAAGTACTTGAGACTGGTAAACTAAGGGAAAAGAACAGATGAATGGTCAACAAAACCTACCCATTTGACGTATAATCATAATCTTTTCTCCCAGCCTTCAACCTAGGTTGGTCCAAGATTGAATTTAGCAGCTGGTCTTCAGTTATCAAAATGTCAGCTTTTACTCTTGAAAGTTAAGGCTCCAGACTGAAAAAAAAAAATGCTGGAATGAGTTTCCTGTCCACCCTGATGCTTTCCAGGGATCCAAAAATACAGGAATGGACATATCCCCTTCTATAAGCTTTACTTTGGGCGTGGAGTTAATTCGGGCTCCATGCACGGTTCTCACCTAGAGCCCAGCAATGCTCTTGTATGGGAGAACCTGGACACCACCCTCAGAATCCCATGGCTTCTCTCCAGAAGCCAGGCTGGAGCTGCAGGGGCAGCTACCATCCTCACAGCATATGCTATTAACATTGGAGAAGCTAAGCCCAAAAGCAATGCAACTGACCCAGAAAGACCTATATCATGAGGAAAGAGAGGGCAATAATAGACATTGTCCATAGGTCTAACACAGGAAGAGCTTATGTCCTTTGTAACAAACAAAAAGTAGAGCCCTTGCCAGGTCTTCCCTGGCAAGAGGACAATGGGGATGACATGAAAAGGCACACTTCTCCAGTCCAGTTTCTGTGAACCAGACCTCTGGGTACCTGCCTGTGTGGCTGACCTCTCAATAGTCACATATGCCTCACAACCGGGGATCACAATGTAATGTCAGAAAAGGCCCATGTCCATGGTCAGCCAAGCAGCTGGTCCATGAATATTTAGAGACTGGCTGCCCATCCAGAAACATTCTCAGAGATACACCCAAAATAATGTTAGATCAGATATCTAGGGACCCATGGCCCTGTCAAGCTGACACATAAAATTAATTCATCATCACAGCTAAATTACTAGAATAATTTAGGAAGGAAAGACAGGAAGGAAAAATGGGCTTGGATCCTTAATAGCAATAGGGAATGAGCATTAAAGAAAAAAATTTAAGCTCTCTAGCTCCAGTCTTTTCTCTATGTGAGAAAAATAAACCCGTATTTGGTCACTGGTATTGGATCTCTGCCACGTGCAGCTGAACACATTCCTAAAAAATGCACTAAGTCTTCACAAACATAATGCCTACAGCCTATATCCCGTGCCCATGACAGACATCAGCAATGGATCCCAGATCTCCTTCCAGCTGATTTTAAGCGAGCCCTCTGAATCTTTATAACATAGTAGTCTACAGACAGGCAACAAACTGATAAGAGCTGTTATGCAAGAGGAAATCTATTTACTACCTTGTCTGGTAGTACCTACCAAACTGGGCTTACTAAACTTGTCAAGAAACTAAATTGTGAAATCTCAGATGTTCTCTTCTATTGTTTCCTATGACCTGGGAAGCCCTGGGAACAGTTTTTTTTTTCTCTAAAATTTTGCCAACACTAATGCCATTCAATTTTTCTTTCTCCAATAATATTTGTGGGGTGGGATCTGATATTTCCTGACTCTCTTCTGCCTTGCTACTTAGCTGTCTCCAAACACCTTCATGTTTTAATGCTAATCCTGACACTGAAACAGAGGGGGCCTCTCCTGGGACAGCAGGAGGAGGTGAGCAAGCCATATATCAATATTTGCTTATTCATTAGTGAAGTTTGCATTCAGCTGCCTGTAACTGTGTCAGGAATGCCACATCTATTTCTTTGACAGAACGTTTGTTCATGACATTCCCTTTCTGGAAACATGCTATGCATTTCTTATCCCTCAAAGCCCAGATAAAGGACCATTTGACTCTCAAAATCCTTCCCAGCCTTCTCATCTCCTGATGACAATTCACTCCTCCCTGCATGGCTCCCACTTTGCCAGTGTGAACTACCTTGTTTTGTTATTTACCTGTGCAGATTTCCGTTGGTAAGCTTTTAGTTTCTTGGTATCTCTTGTATAGCAACTGTATTTCCAATCTGTAGCTCAAACATTGTTGAATAATAATGGTTGTTCAAATAGTACCTTCTCTGATTCCAAATGTTAACTGCCCTCCCTTCTGTTCCCCTGAGACTCTATATTTTTGCCTTCTAAAGGACAGCCTTATTGTTGTTCCAAGAAGATAGCAAGCTTTGTCTTAACCCAAAGTCTTTGCCACTCGTTCCATGAGTCTCTTTCAACCCTTGAGGCAGTTGTTGTTGGTGACTTAACCATGTTTCTCTGGATATTTTTTTTCCAGCGATTTGTTTATATTTACATGATACATTTTAAAGCAATGGCAACATTTGTTGTTTTTTTTTTTTAAACATCTTTATTGAAGTATAATTGCTTCACAATGGTGTGTTAGTTTCTGCTTTATAACAAAGTGAATCAGTTATACATATACATATATCCCCATATCTCCTCCCTCCCGCATCTCCCTCCATCCCACCCTCCCCATCCCACCCCCCCAGGCGGTCACAAAGCACCGAGCTGATCTCCCTGTGCTATGTGGCTGCTTCCCACTAGCTATCTATTTCACATTTGGTAGTGTATATATGTCCATGACACTCTCTCACCCTGTCACATCTCAACTCTCCCTCTCCCCATATCCTCAAGTCCATTCTTTAAGTAGGTCTGTGTCTTTATTCCCATCTTGCCACTAGGTTCTTCATGACCTTTTTTTTCCCCTTAGATTCCATATATATGTGTTAGCATACTGTATTTGTTTTTCTCTTTCTGACTTACTTCACTCTGTATAACAGACTCTAACTCCATCCACCTCATTACAAATACCTCCATTTCATTTCTTTTTATGGCTGAGTAATATTCCATTGTATATATGTGCCACATCTTCTTTATCCATTCATCCGATGATGGACACTTAGGTTGCTTCCATGTCCTGGCTATTGTAAATAGAGCTGCAATGAACATTTTGGTACATGACTCTTTTTGAATTATGGTTTTCTCAGGGTGTATGCCCAGTAGTGGGATTGCTGGGTTGTATGGTAGTTCTATTTGTAGTTTTTTAAGGAACCTCCATACTGTTCTCCATAGTGGCTGTATCAATTTACATTCCCACCAACAGTGCAAGAGTGTTCCCTTTCCTCCACACCCTCTCCAGCATTTATTGTTTCTAGATTTTTTGATGATGGCCATTCTGACCGGTGTGAGATGATATTTCATTGTAGTTTTGATTTGCATTTCTCTAATGATTAATGATGTTGACCATTCTTTCATGTGTCTGTTGGCCATCTGTATATCTTCTTTGGAGAAATGTCTGTTTAGGTCTTCTGCCCATTTTTGAATTGGGTTGTTTGTTTTTTTGTTATTGAGTTGCATGAGCTGCGTGTAAATCTTGGAGATTAATCCTTTATCAGTTGCTTCCTTTGCAAATATTTTCTCCCATTCTGAGGGTTGTCTTTTTGCCTTGTTTATGGTTTCCTTTGCTGTGCAAAAGCTTTTAAGTTTCATTAGGTCCCATTTGTTTATTTGTGTTTTTATTTCCATTTCTCTAGGAGGTGGGTCAAAAAGGATCTTGCTGTGATGTATGTCATAGAGTGTTCTGCCTATGTTTTCCTCTAAGAGTTTGATAGTGTCTGCCCTTACACTTAGGTCTTTAATCCATTTTGAGTTTATTTTTGTGTATGGTGTCAGGGAGTGTTCTAATTTCATACTTTTACATGTACCTGTCCAATTTTCCCAGCACCACTTATTGAAGAGGCTGTCTATTCTCCACTGTATATGCTTGCCTCCTTTATCAAAGATAAGGTGACCATATGTGCGTGGGTTTATCTCTGGGCTTTCTATCCTGTTCCATTGATCTATATTTCTGTTTTTGTGCCAGTACCAAACTGTCTTGATTACTGTAGCTTTGTAATATAGTCTGAAGTCAGGGAGCCTGATTCCTCCAGCTCCATTTTTCGTTCTGAAGATTGCTTTGGCTATTCGGGGTCTTTTATGTTTCCATACAAATTGTGAAATTTTTTGTAGATCTGTGAAAAATGCCAGTGGTAGTTTCATAGGGATTGCATTGAATCTGTAGATTGCTTTGGGTAGTAGAGTCATTTTCACAATGTTGATTCTTCTAATCCAAGAACACGGTATATCTCTCCATCTATTTGTATCATCTTGAATTTCTTTCATCAGTATCCTATAATTTTCTGCATACAGGTCTTTTGTCTCCTTAGGTAGGTTTATTCCTAGATATTTTATTCTTTTTGTTGCAATGGTAAATGGGAGTGTTTTCTTAATTTCACTTTCAGATTTTTCATCATTAGTATATAGGAATGCAAGAGATTTCTGTGCATTAATTTTGTATCCTGTTACTTTACCAAATTCATTGATTAGCTCTAGTAGTTTTCTGGTAGCAGTTTTAGGATTCTCTATGTATAGTATCATGTCATCTGCAAACAGTGACAGCTTTACTTCTTCTTTTCCGATTTGGATTCCTTTTATTTCTTTTTCTTCTCTGATTGCTTTGGCTAACACTTCCAAAACTATGTTGAATAATAGTGGTGAGAGTGGGCAACCTTGTCTTGTTCCTGATCTTAGTGGAAATGGTTTCAGTTTTTCACCATTGAGGACAATGTTGGCTGTCGGTTTGTCATATATGGCCTTTATTATGTTGAGGAAAGTTCTCCCTATGCCTACTTTCTGCAGGGCTTTTATCATAAATGGGTGTTGAATTTTGTCGAAAGCTTTCTCTGCATCTATTGATATGATCATATGGTTTTTCTCCTTCAATTTGTTAATATGATGTATCACGTTGATTGATTTGCGTATATTGAAGAATCCTTGCATTCCTGGGATAAACCCCACTTGATCATGGTGTATGATCCTTTTAATGTGCTGTTGGATTCTGTTTGCTAGTATTTTGTTGAGGATTTTTGCATCTATGTTCATCAGTGATATTGGCCTGTAGTTTTCTTTCTTTGTGACATCTTTGTCTGGTTTTGGTATCAGGGTGATGGTTGCCTCGTAGAATGAGTTGGGGAGTGTTCCTCCCTCTGCAATATTTTGGAAGACTTTGAGAAGGATAGGTGTTAGCTCTTCTCTAAATGTTTGATAGAATTCTCCTGTGAAGCCATCTGGTCCTGGGCTTTTGTTTGTTGGAAGATTTTTAATCACAGTTTCAATTTCAGTGCTTGTGATTGGTCTGTTCATATTTTCTATTTCGTCCTGGTTAAGTCTCAGCAGTTTGTGCATTTCTAAGAATCTGTCCATTTCTTCCAGGTTGTCCATTTTATTGGCATAGAGTTGCTTGTAGTAATCTCTCATAATCGTTTGTATTTCTGCAGTGTCAGTGGTTACTTCTCCTTTTTCATTTCTAATTCTATTGATTTGAGTCTTCTCCCTTTTTCTCTTGATGAGTCTGGCTAATGGTTTATCAATTTTGTTTATCTTCTTGAAGAACCAGCTTTTAGTTTCATTGATTTTTGCTATTGTTTCCTTCATTTCTTTTTCATTTATTTCTGATCTGATCTTTATGATTTCTTTCCCTCTGCTAGCTTTGGGTTTTTTTTGTTCTTCTTTCTCTAATTGCTTTAGGTGCAAGGTTAGGTTGTTTATTCGAGATGTTTCCTGTTTCTTGATTTAGGCTTGTATTGCTATAAACTTCCCTCTTAGAACTGCTTTTGCTGCGTCCCATAGGTTTTGGGTCGTCGTGTTTCCATTGTCATTTGTTTCTAGGTATTTTTTGATTTCCCTTTTGATTTCTTCAGTGATCACTTCGTTATTAAGTAGTGTATTGTGTAGCATCCATGTGTTTGTATTTTTTACAGATCTTTTCCTGTAATTGATATCTAGTCTCATAGCGTTGTGGTTGGAAAAGATACTTAATACGATTTCAATTTTCTTAAATTTACCAACTCTTGATTTGTGACCCAAGATATGATTTATTCTGGAGAATGTTCCATGAGCACTTGAGAAAAATGTGTATTCTGTTGTTTTTGGGTGGAATGTCCTATAAATATCAATTAAGTCCATCTTGTTTAATGTATCATTTAAAGCTTGTGTTCCTTTATTTATTTTCATTTTGGATGATCTGTCCATTGGTGAAAGTGGGGTGTTAAAGTCCCCTACTATGATTGTGTTACTGTCGATTTCCCCTTTTATGGCTGTTAGTATTTGCCTTATGTATTGAGGTGCTCCTATGTTGGGTGCATAAATATTTACAATTGTTATATCTTCCTCTTGGATAGATCCCTTGATCATTATATAGTGTCCTTCTTTGTCTCTTGTAATAGTTTTTATTTTAAAGTCTATTTTGCCTGATATGAGAATTGCTACTCCAGCTTTCTTTTGATTTCCATTTGCATGGAATATCTTTTTCCACCCCCTCACTTTCAGTCTGTAAGTGTCTCTAGGTCTGAAGTGGGTCTCTTGTAGACAGCATATATGTGGGTCTTGTTTTTGTATCCATTCAGCCAGTCTGTGTCTTTTGGTGGGAGCATTTAATCCATTTACATTTAAGGTAATTATCGATATGTATGTTCCTATTCCCATGTTCTTAACTGTTTTGGGTTTGTTATTGTAGGTGTTTTCCTTCTCTTGTGTTTCTTGCCTAGAGAAGTTCCTTTAGCATTTGTTGTAAAGCTGGTTTGGTGGTGCTGAACTCTCTCAGCTTTTGCTTGTCTGTAAAGGTTTTAATTTCTCCATCAAATCTGAATGAGATCCTTGCTGGGTAGAGTAACCTTGGTTGTAGGTTTTTCTCCTTCATGATTTTAAGTATATCCTGCCACTCCCTTCTGGCTTGCACAGTTTCTGCTGAAAGATCAGCTGTTAACCTTATAGGTATTCCCTTGTGTGTTATTTGTTGTTTTTCCCTTGCTGCTTTTAATATGTTTTCTTTATATTTAATTTTTGATAGTTTGATTAATATATGTCTTGGCATGTTTCTCCTTGGGTTTATCCTGTATGGGACTCTCTGTGCTTCCAGGACTTGATTAACTATTTCCTTTCCCATATTAGGGAAGTTTTCAACTATAATCTCTTCAAATATTTTCTCAGTCCCTTTCTTTTTCTCTTCTTCTTCTGGGACCCCTATAATTCGAATGTTGGTGCGTTTAATATTGTCCCAGAGGTCTCTGAGACTGTCCTCAGTTCTTTTCATTCTTTTTTCTTTATTCTGTTCCACAGCAGTGAATTCCACCCTTCTGTCTTCCAGGTCACTTATCCGTTCTTCTGCCTCAGTTATTCTGCTATTGATCCCATCTAGATTATTTTTAATTTCATTTATTGTGTTTTTCATCATTGCTTGGTTCCTCTTTAGTTCTTCTACATCCTTGTTAAATGTTTCTTGCATTTTGTCTATTCTATTTCCAAGATTTTGGATCATCTTTACTATCATTATTCTGAATTCTTTTTCAGGTAGACTGCCTATTTCCTCTTCATTTGTTAGGTCTGGTGTGTTTTGACCCTGCTCCTTCACCTGCTGTATGATTTTTTGTCTTCTCATTTTGCTTATGTTACTGTGTTTGGGGTCTCCTTTTCACAGGCTGCAGGTTCATAGTTCCCGTTGTTTTTGGTATCTGTCCCCAGTGGCTAAGGTTGGATCAGTGGGTTGTGTAGGCTTCCTGGTGGAGGGGACTAGTGCCTGTGTTCTGGTGGATGAGGTTGGATCTTGTCTTTCTGGTGGGCACGTCCACGTCTGGTGGTGTGTTTTGGGGTGTCTGTGGCCTTATTATATTTTTAGGCAGCCTCTCTGCTAATGGATGGGGCTGTGTTCCTTTCTTGCTAGTTGTTTGGCATAGGGTGTCCAGCACTATAGCTTGCTGGTCGTTGAGTGAAGCTGGGTCTTGATGTTGAGATGGAGATCTCTGAGAGATTTTCGCCATTTGGTATTACGTGGAGCTGGGAGGTCTCTTGTGGACCAGTGTCCTGAAGTTGGCTCTCCCACCTCAGAGGCACAGCCCTGATGCCTGGCTGGAGCACCAAGAGCCTTTCATCCACACAGCTCAGAATAAAAGAGAGAAAAATATAGAAAAAAAGAAAAAAAGATGATAAAATAAAATAAAATAAAGCTATTATAATAAAAAATAAGAAAAACAATTTTAAGAATAAATGTATTCAGAAAAAAATTTTTTTTAATTTTTAAAAATAGATTTATTAATTTTTTATAGTAAAAATAAGGAAAAAAATTAAGAAAAAATTTATTAAGAAAAAATTTTTTTTTAATTTTTTAAAATAAAAAATATGAAAAAACTTATTAAAATATTTTTTTTATTTTCTAAAAATAGAAAATAAGGAAAAATTATTAAGAAAACATTTATTAGGAAAAAAAAATTGTTTAAGTAAAAAGAAAACAAAAAACAAGACAAAACACAGACGGACCTAACTCTAGGACTAATGGTGAAAGCAAAGCTATACAGACAAAATCTCACCCGGAAGCATACACATATACACTTACCAAAAAAGGAAAAGGGGAAAAATTAATATATCCTGCTCCCAAAGTCCACCTCTTGAATTTGGGATGATTCGTTGTCTATTCAGGTATTCAACAGATGCAAGCACATCAAGTTGTTTGTGGAGCTTTAATCCGCTGCTTCTGAGGCTGCTGGGAGAGATTTCCCTTTGTCTTCTTTGTTCGTACAGCTCCTGGGGTTCAGCTTTGGATTTGGACCCACCTCTGCATGTAGGTCGCCTGAGGGTGTCTGTTCCCCGCCCAGACAGACCGGGGTTAAAGGAGCAGCTGCTTCAGGGGCTCTGGCTCACTCAGGCCGCGGGGAGGGAGGGGCATGGATGCGGGACGAGCCTGCGGTGGCAGAGGCTGGCGTGACGTTGCAGCAGCCTGAGGCGTGCAGTGCGTTCTCCCGGGGAAGTTGTCCCTGGATCACGGGACCCTGGCAGTGATGAGCTGCACAGGCTCCCGGGAGGGGCGGTGTGGAGAGTGACCTGTGCTCACACACAGGCTTCTTGGTGGCGGCAGCAGCAGCCTTAGCATCTCTTGCCCGTCTCTGGGGTCCGCACTGTTAGCTGCAGCTCGCGCCTGCCTCTGGGGTCTGCGCTGATAGCCGTGGCTCACGCCCGTCTCTGGAGTTCGTTTAGGTGGCGCTCTGAATCCCCTCTCCTTGCGCGCCACGAAACAAAGAGGCAAGAAAAAGTCTCTTGCCTCTTCGGCAGCTGCAGACTTTTTCCCGGACTCCCTCCCAGCTAGCACAGAAGCCGGAGCCTCAGCTCCCAGCCCCCGCCCACCCCGGCGGCTGAGCAGACAAGCCTCTTGGGCTGGTGAGTGCTGCTCAGCGCTGAGCCTCTGTCTACATTTGTAATACATATTAGAGAACATAAAAAAAGTTAAGAACTAAAATATATGTTATATATTTGTATATTTAAAAAAAATTTTTTAACTTTTTATTTTATATTGGTGTACAATTGATTAACAATGTTGTGTTAGTTTCAGGTGTACGACAAAGTGATTCAGTTATACATATTTACAGAGGCAAATCATTTGCGCACAAATGATTGCCAACTGCCAGCCTGTGCATCTCCACATGAAGACTTTCTTCAAAACCAGGAAATTCTACTCTGCCTCTCAGATCTGGAGAGTTAACACTCCAGACACAGTCCCCAACCAATAACCGATGGGAGTTGGTTATAAACACCTCAACTCTCTCACTCCCTGGTAGCGTAAACCTGAGGCTCATTTTCTACTCCATTTCCAGATTTCTCCCATAGGACTGGGCCCCAGTTGCCCACAGATAGTTACTTGATTCCACACTCTGTATTGGCTGTCTTTCCTCCCCATCCTATTCCCCACTCTTCTCTTGGTATTTTGTGGCATCACCTGACTCCCCAAAAAACCTGCTAGCACTTGAATCCTTTTCTTAGGGTAAACTTTGGTGGAAACCCAAATTTAGATACCCTTTACTGCTTTTGTAACATATACTTATCCTTCACTTCTTATCTTAGAGATCATTTCTTCATTGAGGACATCTCTAAACATCCATGCTGGTTAGGACTCCATGGTATAAATTTTCATAAGATCATTTACTTTTTCTTCTATAGCACTGATAACAAGGCATTAATATAATTCTTTGTGTAATTATTTGTTTAGTATCTGTAACATCCATTGTCATATCTTAACACAAGGCATAGCACAAGGCATATGCTACTTTGGCATTTAATTAGCATATATAAATTAAATGGATAAATAAATGAATAAACCTGGGACTGCAACTCCTGTCAGTTCTACCTCTGAAGTTTATGTCCTTCCACTATCTCCATTTCCAGCATGTTTCAAAACACCATTTCTGAAAATATTGTAGTACCCCTCAGAGTAATCTGCCTGCTTCAGTCCTGTCCTCAACCACCCCAGATGTCACCTACAGTGGCCTCCCATTGCACTTAAATTCATGCTTTTTATTCTGACCTACCCGTCTGTATGATTTTGTACCTGATTGTTCCTTCAAGCACATGTCCTGTCACTTCCCCTTTTGCTCCCACTGCTCAAACGCACTGGTTTATACTTCCTTCTGGAATGTGCCAAGCCCTTTCAACCCTCAACATCTTTGTCCTTGATCTTTTTGCCTGGAATCCTCTTGTGCACCCCCTCCTCCTTGTATTAGAAGAGTCCTTAGTGAAAGGAATATCAATTAGGATGTGGATAATAATCAGTCAATAAATGAGAGGATATGCAAACACCCAAGGAACTGTCACTAGCAAGAGACAAGGGGAGGAACTGATGATACTGGAGCCACAGAAATTTGAAGCTATAGTCATAGAGAGACATATTACTACCAGAACCTCTGAACCTGTTTCCTAAGGTCAATGGGAAGAAAAAAACTCAACTTCCTTCTTCACCTATTCTTTTATGTCCTAGTAGAATCTCATTGGTTGAACCAATGGGAAGCCAGAAAGGAAGAAAACCCAAGTGATTCTCATCACAAGAAAAAAATAAATAAATTGTACCCATGTATGGTGATGAATGTTAACTAAACTTATTGTGGTGATCAGTTTGCAGTATATACAAATCTTAAATCATTGCATTGTGTGCCTGAAATTACTATCATTGTTATATGTCAATGATACCTCAATTTAAATAAATGTGAAAAGAAAAGAAAACCCAAGTGATGAAGACTGTAAGAGTCAATTCCACATGGTACAAGGCAGGAAAAAGTAGTGTGGGAAAGATATGTAGGATGGCAAGTTAACAATGAAAGACAGTTAGAAATCACTCAACTCTTGCACTCAGGAAACTGTCTTACTCTGCAGGTGTGGAGTTCAGCAATCCTCACTGATAGGGCAAAATTCTTCTGCATAATTTTCCTAAATTGTTTAAATTTTAATTTTAACCTAGAGCAGGCATTTAAGTGGAACACCAAAGCCACTCTGTTCAATCTCAGAAAATTAAACCCTTTACAAAAGGCCTTGAAATCAAAACATTAAAAATTGATTTACTTCATATAGAAGTAGCATCATCATCCATTGCTACTCTCAAGATCAAGGATTTGGTGTCAAGTTTGTAACAGAACTAGTAGCAAATGTGATTTACTGTATGGTTTAATCAAATATGGTATACCAACACGTTACAGCTTCCTAAAATATCCACAAATCAAATGCTTTCTGGTGAAAGTGTACTTTATTGAGATAAGTAGTAGGAGATGGTGAAGGTTCTATTTGCCTTTTATGAAAAATTCTAAATTCAATGAAGAGATGTCCCAGAGGATGAATGGATGAGGGATGAAGGGCCATAAATGATAAATACAGAAGAGAGACATTTTCCTGAGATTAGAAGGAGACTATGTCACCTGGTCTTCATGATTACATTGTTATCTAGGACCTAATCTCTAATCTGAAGGCTAAAAAAATCCAAGCATGGTTTGAAGCCAGGGGACAGAGAACCAAAAGTAAATGGTGGCAAAGTGACTGAGAATCCATTCAATGTTGTAAGTAGTCTCCCAGGGTTGGGTATAAGAATTAAGAAATCAAGGCCTACCAAGGAAGATGAGACCTGATATCACCACATGCTTCCAGGTGAGGCCCAGAAGGGTTAAAACCTAGTAGTTAATTCTGATTATAAATAAACAAACAATTACAAAGACTAAGCCCAGGCCAACTTCACCCATTCTCAGCCTGGATTAAGTTTAACCACATCTATCCAAACTACTTGCCAGAGGCAAACATAAATCCTTTCTAGAGGAAACAACATCACCTCAACTTATTTCTATACTTTTTCATATATTCCTGAATTATTTTGTACACCATGAAGCAAGAATTCTTTTGCACACCATGAGAAAAGATCAAATGATCAATAACAAAGAAAAAAGATAGATATTAGGAAAAATCTACAAGAGTTCTAGGTATTGGAGTTAATATTTTCAAGAAAATAGATTATAAAATGAAGCATTCATACGTATATTTAGGATATTTCAAAAATTAAACGGAAATTCTAGAACTGAAGAACACATTAATTGAAGGAGAGAATTCAATTCCATAGATGCAATTAACAGATAAACATAAAGATAAACATAGACAATTTGAAAGAAAAGATAGGCAGTTAAAACTACCCAGACTTAAGCACAGAGAAAAAAGAAAATAAAAATACATAAAAGAGCATAATAGCCATTTGGATTTAGTAAAAAATCATGTAATTGAAGTCCCAGGAAAAGACCAGAGAAAAATAGTGAAGAAGCATCCTATGAACATATAGTGACTAAGACTTTTCCAAAGTAGTGGAAGATATCAAGCCAAAGATTTGAGAAGAGTAATGGATCCCAGGTAGGATAAATACACAAAGAAAAACGTTCCTAGGTATTCTATGGTGAAATTGGTGTAAAACCAAGAACAAAGGTGAAACTAAGATGAATCAGATACAATAATAAAGTAAATGTAATAGAATTACATCTACAGAGTGACAAAAGAAAAAATTGCTAAGTGAGAATTTTGTCCTATGAGTAAGTAGTCTTTTAAAAAACATCAAAATAAAATTATTTCGGACAAAGCCAGAGACGTGTTCTCATCAGCATATCTGCACTAAGTATTAAGTACTACTGTTAATGGGAGTTCTTTAGGAAAAAGGAAAATAATCTTAGATGGAAACATGGAGATCAATGAAGGATTGAAAAGTAATGGAAATGGTGAATATGTAGCAAGCATAAATGCATACAAAAATAAATATTGATTATAGAAATAAAAATAACAATACATTTGGGGATTTGAAACATATATATAGAATTAAGATATTTGAAAAAAATAGCAAAAACATTTTGCTGGAACTGGAATTCAAGAGTTCTAAGGTCCTTGAATACTTGGTAAGTGGTAAAGGAATAAATTCTAATAGACTCTAATAAATTAAAACTACATATTGTCGGGACTTCCCTGGGTGGTGCAGTTGTTAAGAATCCACCTGCCAATGCTGGGGACACAGGTTTGATCCCTGGTCCGGGAAGATCCCACATGCCGCAGAGCAACTAAACCCGTGCACCACAACTACTGAGCTCTAGAGCCCACGAGCCACAACTACTGAGCCCACATGCCACAACTACTGGAGCCCGTGCACCTAGAACCCATGCTCTGCAACAAGAGAAGCCACCAACATGAGAAGCCGGCACACCACAAGGAAGAGGAGCCCCTGTTCACTGCAACTAGAGAAAGCCCATGCACAGCAATGAAGACCCAATGCAGTCAAAAATAAATAAATAAAACTGCATATTGTTATATCAACAAAATATACCTAACATGGTGAAAAAGTGAAATAATTAATAAAAATTTAATAAAAAAATACAAATAACTTGATTTATCTTAAGAGAAAAAGATTATAGACTATAAAATAGATGAGATAAATACATGATAAATAATAAAATGGTAGCTATAACCAAATATATCAATCATTTCATTCAATATAATTGGATTAAATAATACAAACAAAATGATCAGAATGATTAAAAAACAACAGCAACAAAACCATGTTATATGTTGCTCACAAGAAAGCACACTTTAAATTGAAGAAATAGAGAAGGCTTATGAGGATGTGTAAGGAAAAATGTATATCCTGAAAAACATAATTAAAAGAAAAGTGACACAATTATACTAATAGACAATTTAGACTTTAAGGAAAAAGAGGTCTAGAGATGAAGAGGGATGTTTCATACGTTAAAAAAGTTTGATCCTTCAGGAAAGTAAAACAATTCTTAAGGTGCTTGGATCAAATTACATAACCTGAAAATATATACAGTGAAAAATGACAGAACTAAAATGAGAAACAAAGCCAAACATATTGTGAGAAATTTTAACACACTTCTCTTAGTAACTGATAGAAAAATCAGACAAAAATTACCAAGAATATAGAATAAGCAACATGAGTAACAAGTTTAACCCAACTGGCATATAGAGAACATTGCACTCAAAGTTTGCAAAACATAATTTTTTCCTTTCTTATTTAAAAAAAAAAATGCATACAATAGTCTCGGCCTGTATGTGAATTCTCAACAAATTTCTTGGGTAAAAAAAAGAGAAAAACTCCAAATATTGGGAAATCAATTAATAAATTTATAAATAACTCTATGTGTCACAGACAAAATCAAAAAAGAAATTTTAAAATAGTTTTAAATGAAAACTATATTGAAAATAGGACATAAAAATGCTATAGGTAATGTCCTTTTCAGAGGTAAATTTATAGACTTTTGCATATAATATTTTTAAAAAGAAAATGGTTGAGAATCAATGATCTCAGTTTACATCTCAAGAAGTTAAACATAATAACAAATTAAACAAAAAATAAAATGTAATAAATAATACAGATACAATTTGAAATTGATGAAATAGAAAGCAATTGTATAATAGAAAAAAAAAATCAAAGAAGAAAAAAATGTTTCTTTGAAAAGGCTAATAAACTCCTGACAAGAATTATGAGAAAAAGCACAAACTACTAACATCAGAAACAAAAAGGAGATATTTCTACAGATTCTATATTATTAAAAGTATTATAATACATTTGAAAAATTACATGAAATATAATAATCCTTAGAAAAATACAATATATGAAAATACCTAAAAAGAAATAAAAAATATAAATAATCCTGTGTCTGTTAAATAAATTACATCTGTATTTTAAAACCCTCCCACAAAGAAACTCCAGTGTCCGATACTTTTACTGGGAAATGTTATATATATATAAGGAAGAAATAAGTCCAATTCTAGACAAACTCATTAAAAGAATAAACAAAATGATATTTCCTAAGCAGTTTTAAGAGGCCAGCATAACTTTAATAACAAAACCTGCTAAGAACAATTATAAGAAAGGAAAATTACAAGACAATCTCTCTCATAAGCATACTTCAAAAATCTAAACAAAACATTAAAAATTCATATTCAGTGAGATCCAAATTCAGAAAATAGTTTATGATCAAGCTGGCTTTATTCTGGGAATATGTGGTTTACGAGTAGAAATCAACCAATGAAACATATCATATTAACAAGGTAAGAAAGAAATGTGATCATTTCAAAAGATGATACAAAATCTTACAGCAAGTATATGCTTATATATATGTCATAATTAAATACTGAAAGATGTTCATTGAGACCAGTAACAAAAAAGAAATCACTATGCCCATTTCTATTGAACATTGTGCTAAAGACCCTACAGTGAAGTAAACCAAACAAGAAAATAAGTAAAAGGCATGAGGATTGGGAAAGTAATAATATTGTCTTTATTTAGAAAGTACATAATAATTTTTTTTTAATTAATTAATTTATTTATTTTTGGCTGCGTTGGGTCCTCGCTGCTGTGCACGGGCCCTCTCCAGTTGCAGCAAGTGGGGGCCGCTCCTCGCCACGGTGCACGGGCCCCTCACTGCAGTGGCTCCTCCCGTTGTGGAGCACGGGCTCCAGGCGCGTGGGCCCCACGACTCGTGGAACATGGGCTCAGTAGTTGTGGCTCGTGGGCTCTAGAGCGCAGGCTCAGTAGTTGTGGTGCACGGGCCCAGTTGCTCCGCGGCATGTGGGACCCCCCCCGGACCAGGGTTCGAACCCATGTCCCCCGCACCGGCAGGTGGATTCTCAACCACTGCGCCACCAGGGAAGCCCCATAATAATTATTAATAAGTAAATCAATCGTGACTGCCAGGTATAAGATCAATTTACAAAAATTAAGTGTTTTCAATTTATCAGCAACAAATTGATAAAATGAACTCTATAAAAGATAACATTTATAAAAGGCTTAAAGGCAAATAAATTAGAATAAAGCTAGTGAAAAATAAGCAGCTCCTATTCACAGTAAAAATAAATATTGCAAAGAGTAAATGGAAAAATATGCCATATTTACATATTAGACCACTCAAGTTATTCTACAGATTCAATTCAGTCCTAATCAAAATCCCCTCAACTTGTTTGTGTGCATTTGTGTATGTGGGTGTGTAAGAAATATTCTAAAATATATATCAAAATGCAAAAGAATATGTAAGACAGCCTGAAAGAAGAAAAAATTTTGAAATCCTTACATTACTGGACTTAAGGACATTACAAGCTACAATATATAGCATAGAGTGGCATTGGTACAAGAATACAAAAATAGACTAATGCAACACAACAGAGTATCCAGAAAAAGACATCCATGTATATGGACACTTGATCAAGAGAAAGGCAAATGAGTGGGAAAAGGATCATCTTTTCAATTAGTTGCATTGGATTAACTGGATATTTATATGGAAGAAAATGAATTTTGACTTCTATTCCACACTATTTAACAATGAATTCCAGATAGATTTTAGATCTAAATATGAAATGTAAAGTAATAACACTTTTAGAAGAAGCTATAACAGAATATATGTGTGAACTTGAAGTGTAATCGATAAAAATGTCTTAAATAAGATGCAAAAACACTAACCATGGAGGGAAAAACATAGAACTTTTACACTACATTAAAGTTAAAAACTCCTCATTAAAAAAGCATGAGAACAAAAGCTGCAGAGTGGGAGAAGATGCATACAATACATATAATAAACAAAGGACTTATATATGAAATGTATAGTGAGTTCCTGCCAATCTACAAGAAAAATACAGACCACCTAAAACAAAAATGGTCAAGGGAGGCACTTTATAAAAGAGGACATCCAAATGATCAATAAACATATGTTCAACGTCATCAGTCATTAGGGAAATACAAATTAAAACCATAATGCAATACTATTATATATTCTTCAGAATATCTAAAATTAAAAATTCTGACCATCCTGTGTGTTGACAAGAATGCAGGGCAAGTAGAATGTACATCCATCATTGCTGGAAGACTAGGTTGATAAAACCGCCTCAGAAAATTATTTGAATATACGCAATACAGGCAGAACTATGACCAAACAATTCCACTTATAGGTATACATCATAGAGAAATGCTCATCAAAAGATAGATACGGAAATGTGCAAAAAAGTATATTTGCAGAAAACTCAAACTGAAAAAAATACAAATGCTCATCAATAATAAAGTAGCAATAAATTGTGATGTATTTATATAGTAGAATACCATATGGCAATGGGAGATAATGAAACTACTAGTTCACAAAACAACTTGGAAGAGTATCAGAAACATAATATTGTGTGAAGGAGGCCAGATGCAAAAGAGACCATACTATATGGTTCCATTTATACAAAGTATAAAATCAGGCAAAACTGAATTATGTTGTGAATAAAGTAGTTATCCGTGAGGAGCAGCGGGAATAGTTACTGAGAGAGGTCAGGTGGCATTCTTCTGAGGTGCTAGTACTGTGTTATTTCCTGAACTGTGGAATTTACAAAGGTGTGTTCACTGTGTGGAAATTCATTGACTTGTAAACTTATAATTTGGAGGTTTTATATATATGTGTGTGTATGTATAAAATTACAATAACAAATGCTATCAAGGAATCAAAGCAGCTGGAATACTGACATATTGTTTGTAGAAATACAAAATGATACAACCATTTTGTAAAACAGTTTGGTAGATACTTATAAAGTTGATAGATAGATAGATAGATGATAGAGATATAAAATTTATTATTATGCAACAAATGGCTCCAAAACTTAGCAGCTTAAAACAATGAATATCTATCATTTCACATAGTTTCTGAGGGTCTGGAGTCTGAGAGCCACTTAGTTGGGTGACCGGTGGCTCAGGATCTCTCTTGGGTTTGCAGTCAATGTGACAGCCAGTGCTGCAGTCATCTAAAGGCTTGACTGAGATTGGAAACTCTGTACCAAGATGGCTTACTCTCCTGGCAGTTGGCTAGAGCCCTCAACTCACTGCCTGTTGGTAGGAGGCCTCAGTTCCTTGTTCCGTGGCCTCTCCCATAGGGCTGCTGGAATGTATGCACAAAATGACAGCTGACTTCCCTGAGAGTGAATGATGCAAGAGAGCAAAGAGGAAACTGCAGTGCTTCTTACGCCCTTGTCTTAGAAGTCATATACTGTCAATTTTTTCCTGTAAATTCTTTAGAAGAGAGTCAATAAGTCCAGCCCACTCTCAAAAGGAAGAGAATTAAACTCCACCTCCTGAAGGGACTATCAAATATTTATGAACATACTTTAAACCATAACTATACACACATACACACATGTTTTACTTCAATTAAAATTGTTTTTAAAAGCATTCAGTTAAAAAAAAGACTAAAATGCATTTAAGGATGACTATAAAACTACAAAAAAGGCTAGACTGAGAAATAATACACAGACTATTTGCAAATGACACATCTGACAAAGACTTGTTTCTGGAATATATAAAGGACTCTTAAAACACAATAAAACCAACAACCCAATTCTAAAATTGGGCAAAAGATTTGAAGGCACACTTCACCAAATAAGCTATATGGATTGGAAATAATCAAATGAAGAGGTCTATCATTAGTAAAATTAACCTAAGATTAAAACCATAATGAGAAATCAATACAATCTATCAGAATGGATAAAAAATAAATAAAATAAAATACCAAATAGTATCAAGAAATCAAAGCAACTAGAATACTCATATATTGCAGGTAGGAATGCAAAATGATACAACCACTTTATAAAACAGTTCAGTACATTCTTATAAAGTTAAACATATACTTAACATATCACCCAGCAACTCCGCTCCTTGGTGTTTACGAAAGTGAAATGTAATCCTATGTCCACACGAAAAACCTGTGCGTGAATAGCTTTATCCACAATCGCCAAAAACTGTAAATAATGCAAATATCCCTCAACTGGAGAATGGGTAAACAAATTGTATATCCATAGAATGGAATACTGCCCAGTAATATAAAGGATGAACTATTGATAAAATAACACGATGAATGAATTCAAATGCATTAATGCTAAGTGCAAGGAGTCAGACTCAGAAGACTGGGAATCTATTAATAGGGCATTCTAGAAAACGCAGAACTATAGGAAAGGAGAAAAACCACTGTTTGCTGGGATTTAGGGGTGATGGTAAAGGGTGAACTGTAAGAGGCATGAAGACATGAAGAATTATTTGGTACAATTGAAATGTAATATATCTTGATTGTGGTGGTGGTGGTGGTTGCATCACTATACATGTTTGTCAAAACTCACAGAACACTACACTCATAAGAGTGAAGTTTTCTGTATAGAAATTTTACTTTAATAATAATATCAGGGAAATAATCTAGATAGCCATTATTTGTGTACTTATTTCCCATGGACATGTACAGTGGGAAATGGAAAGGATACTAAACAGGAAATTAGGACTGTGATAAAGGAGTTGGTGGCATCAGTCTGTTTGGACTGTTCAGAAAAGGCAAGCAGAATGTCTACACTCTATAATTTCTACATTTCCACAGTGAGCCGTGTGGTCAATGGCCTGAAACTACTGACTATTTGCAAATATGATACCCTCTTCACTCATCTCTGCTTTAGCACTTGATGTTCTCTCTGCTGTTCTCTCCACAATTTCCCACCTGGTAAAATTCTACATATGCTTGAATAATCACCTTTATTGATATCTCCTATGGATACTCTTCTCCTCACCAAGATATCTTCTCATTGTGTATCTATCTCAGAACCTATTACTGCTCATACATTTCTGTTAACAGGTTTATTTCTTTGCCCCAGCAGCCTTGAATTCTGAACTTCTTGGAACTCAAAGGTCATAATTTCCACATTAAAAAAAAAAAAAATCAATATGGTGTATTCCATGGTAAGCGATTGAATAATGAAAAAGTGACTGAAAAGAAACAGCTTGAAGCATGTTAAGATTACAGGAACACAAAGTTGCTTTGTGTATATTGAGCTAGTGTAATAATATATCAAAAGTGATATGTCAAATTCACATGGCTTCAGTTGCACAACAAAAGGCTAAATGAACAATGGTTCAAAAATAAGGGAGTAATAAATTATCTTTATTTTTTTAATTTGCATGGTAATTAGAGATTTATAGAGAGCTTTGAAATATTTGTGATTTAAAACTGAAGACCAAAATATTCCCTTAAGTTAAAAGAAACAGTTATAGTATCAGGGTAGTGTGGTCTCATGAAATGAATTTGGTAGTGCTCCATCCTCTTCAAATATTTGGAATAGTTTGAGAAGGATAGATATTAGCTCTTCATTATATCTTTGTAGAATTCTTCTGTGAAGCCATCTAGTCCTGGACTTTTGTTTGCTGGGAGTTTTTAAATTACAAATTCAATTTTACTACTAGAAACATAATAAAAATTTTTCAATTTTTTGTCTTTTAATCTTTGTACTAGCTTATTTAAGTGATCCTCAGCCTTTACTATATATTTGCCTTTCTTAGTGGGATCTTTCCTTTCTTATTGCTTCTTACTTCTTGTTATACCCTTTTATTTTTCCACTTAAAGAAAACTCTTTAACATTTCTTTTAGGGTAGGCTTGGTATGAAAGACATGACAAAAAAAATTACAATTATAAAAGAAAGGCCAATACTTTTGATGAATATAGATGCAAAAACCCTCAACAATATATTAGCAAACTGAATACAACAATATATAAAAAGGATCATAGAACATGATCAAGTGGGATTTATTCCAGGGCTGCAAGGATGTATCAATACTCACAAATAAATCACTGATAAAATACATTTAAAAAAGGGAGGATAAAAATCACATAATCATCTCATTAATGCAGAAAAGCACTTGACAAAATTCAGTAACTGAAAATTCTCATCAAAATGGGTATAGAGGGAACATACCTCAACATAATAAAGGCCACTTATAGCAAACCTACAGCTAACATCCTACTCAACAGTGAAAAACCAAAAGCCTTTCCTTCAAAATCAGGAAAAAGACAAGTATGCCCACTTTTACCTCTTCTATTTAACATAGTATTGGAAGTCCTAGCTACAGCATTCAGACAAGAAATAAAAGACATCCAAATTGGAAGGGAATAAGTAAAACTATCATTATTTGTAGACGACAATACTATGTATAGAAAAACTAAAATTCTCCACCATAAAGCTTTAGAACTAAGAAATAAATTCAGTAAATTTCCAGCATACAAGATTAATATACAGAAATATGTTGCTTTTCTATACACTAATTGTGAACTATCGGAAAGAGAAAGTAAAAAAAAAGAAAGACTATCTCATTTAGCATTGCATCAAAAAGAATAAAATACCTAAGAATACACTTAACCAAAAAGATGAAAGACCTATACTATGAAAAATATAAAAGATCAGTGAAGGAAATTGAAGATGGATATCTTTCCAGAAATGGAAAGATATTCTATGCTATTGGATTGGAAGTATTAATATTGTTAAAATATCCATGCTACTCAAGAAATTTACAGATTTAATGCAATCCTTATCAAAATACTCATGATATTTTTCACAGAGCTAGAACAAATAATCCTAAAATTCATATGGAGCTATAAAAGACCCCAAATTGCCAAAGCAATCTTGAGAAAAAATAACAAAGCTGAAGGTATCACCATCCCAGACTTCAGACTATATTACAAAGCTACAATAATCAAAACAGCATGATACTGGCATAAAAACAGACACATAGATCAATGGAAGAGAAGATAGAGCCCAGAAATAAACCCATGCACTTCTGGTCAATTAATTTATGAAAATGAAGGCAAGAATATACAATGGAGAAAAGACAGTCTCTTCAATATGTGGTGCTGGGAAAACTGAACAGATATGTGTAAAAGAATGAAATTAGAACATTCTCTAACACCATATACAAAAATAAACTCAAAATGAATTAAAGACCCAAATGTAAGACTGGAAACCATAAAACTTCTAGAAGAGACCATAGGCAGAACACTCTTTGACATAAATCATAGCAATAGTTTTTGGATGCAATGCAAAAGAAATAAAAACAAAAAGAACAAAATTGGATGTAATTAAACTTAAAATCTTCTTCACATCAAACTATCAACAAAACAAAAATACAACCTATGGAATGGGAGAAAATATTTGCAAATGGTATGACTGATAGGGGTTACTACCAAAAATATGTAAACAGCTCATACAACTCAATTTCAAAAAAACAAACAACCCAATCAAAACATGTGCAGAAGTCCTAAATAGACATTTTTCCAAAAGAAGACATACAGATGGCCAACAAGCACATGAAAAAATGCTCAACATCACTAATCAACAGAGAAATAAAAATCAAAATCACAATGAGATATACCTCACATCTGTCAGAATGACTATCATCAAAAAGCCTACAAATAACAAATGCTGATGAGCATGTGCAGAAAGGGAAGCCCTAGTACACTGTTGGTGGGATTCTAAATTGGTGGAGCTACTATGGAAGACAGTATGGAGATACCTCAAAAAACTAAAAATAAAACTACCATATGATCCAGAATTTCCACTGCTAGGTATATATCTGAAGAAAATGAAAACACTAACTCAAAAAGTACATGCACCCCCCCAATGTTCATAGCAGCATTATTTAGAATAGCCAAGATATGGAAGCAACCTAAGTGTCCATCCACAGATGAATGGGTAAAGAAGATGAGATATACATATATACCATGGAATACTACTCATCTATAAAAAAGAATGAAATTCTGCCATTTGCAACAACATGAATGGACCTAGGGAGTATTATGCTTAGTGAAATAAGTCAGATAAAGACAAATAATGTATGATATTACTTATATGTGGAATCTAAAAAATAAAACAAAGGAATGCATATAACAAAACAGAAATAAGCTCACAGATATAGAAAACAAACTGGTTGTTACCAGTGGGGAAATGGAAGGGGGAAGGGCAAAATAGCTATATGGGATTAAGAGACACAAACTCCTATGTATAACATAAATAAGCAACATGGATATATTATACAGCATATGGATATATAGCCATTATTTTGTAGTAATTTTAAATGGAATATTATTTATAAAAATATTGAATCACTATGCAGTACACCTGAAACTAATATAATATTATACATCAACTATTCTTCAATTAAATAATTTTAAAAGATAAATAAGGTAAAATTAAACTTCTCCATTTTTAACAACCACTTCCTACCTCAGCAGGTCATTGAAAATAAGGTCTTTTAAAAGTTCCTAAACTATAACTGTGCTCTACTTTAAATAAACACAATAGTGGCAGCTGAGATTTATCCACAGAGAAAAGAACACACACACACACACACACACACACACACACACACCCCTTATGAACTGATGGTTAGCAAATAATTCATCATAAGATTTCTTCACATCACAAACTCTACTCATCACTCTAAAGTGTGGTTTTATTTATGAAAATATAATTTGACCACAACTTCTCCAGAATCTGGTAATTACATGAAGTTAGAGATACCTGCCCAACCATCCAATCTCACCTAGAAATTGAAATACTGGCTTCTGTCCAGCATGCCATTAAGCATTCAAACCTGCTCCAGACTTTTTAATTATGTTTACCACAAGCTTCAATGATGAAGCCAAGTTATAGGGGGAAATATGCTATTTTTTAAGAAGACTGATTGCTATATTAAAAGTCTTTTGAGAAAATATTAACATGTTATGTGTGGCTTGGCAAAATAACTCTTTGGAGATATTTTATGTAATACTCAAGTCAAAATAATTTTAGGTGATTTCTCTAAGGAAGCAGCAAAAACACATTGCAAAAAGCAGAAAGGTTAGGAGTTCAGTTTTCAAAAGTTCAAAGATTGGCTGCTGCTAATTTGCATTTATTGGCTTTCTACTACCATGTCACTCTTCTTGGCTTGCATGGGATGAATTTAAGTTACCCATGAGCCTCCAGAATCAGAATATATTTTATTATATATATATAATTATATATATATATATAATTATATATATATATATATATATATATATATAAAATATATTAGAGAGAGGGAAAAGCAAGACAGTAGATATGGAATAAAACAAAAAAGAGGCAGAGAAAATGCTGGAAGAGACAGAGTGAAAGAGTGAGAAAGAATGAGAAAATATGAAATAAATTGTGTTTACATGGACAATAGCCCATATGCATATACACATACATAGTCTATCTATTAGTATTAGTTTACTATTGCTGTGATGAGCAACATCACAAACTCAGTGGCCTAAAACAATATACATACATACATACATACATATATATAATTTTATGTTTTGGTAGTTTAGAAGTCTGACATGTTGTCACCAGGCTAAAATCAAGGTGTTGACAGGCCTCTGATTACTTCTGGAGGCTCTAGGGGAGAATCTGTTTCCTTCCTCATTCATGATTTGGCAGAAATCTGTATATTGTGATTTTAAGTCTGAGGTCCCTGTTTCCTCGCTGGCTGTCAGCTGAAGGCTGTCCCCAGCTTCTTACAGGCCACCCACATTCCTCAGCTTGTGGCTTCCTTCATCTTCAAAGGTAGCAACCATAGCAACCGCGAGATGATTCCTTCCAATGTCTCGTCTGTCTCAGACTCTTTAGCTCTCTTCTATTCTGTTTTAAAGGCCTATGACACATGGACTCATTCATATAATCCAGAATAATCTTCCTTTTTGCAGTGAGCTGATGAGCATATTTAAATCCACCAGCAAAGTCTCTGTTGCCATGTTATGTTAACATGTTTCCAAGTTTAGGATATTAGGGCATGGATATCTGTGAGAGCCTTTATTCTGCCTAACAGAGTCTATTTTAATAGAATATGTATACAAAATCTATTTGTTTTTATCTATATATACATGATGTATTGATCTATTTTTTCATTCCCCTAAATGGACCTTACTACCCAGCATCTAATGATGACAGTTTATGCAAAGCATAATGACTTCACAAAGGTTCCAAGAGTAAAAATCATCATAGGACTTAAGATAATTTGATCATCAAAGTAAATAATGGTAATAACAAATCATAATACATAGCATAAGATGAGAATCTATGAGTCCATATAAAAATAAATAAATAAACAAATAAATGAAAGATGAGGAAGAGCCCTTACTTTATTTTTTTTAATTTTTAAATTTTATTTTATATATTTTTTTATACAGCAGGTCCTTAATAGTCATCAAGTTTATACACATCACTGTATACATGTCAATTCCAAGCTCCCAATTCATCACACCACCACCCCCACTCCCCCACCACTTTCCCCCCTTGGTGTCCATACGTTTGTTTTCTACATTCATGTCTCAATTTCTGCCCTGCAAACCGGTTCATCTGTACCATTTTTCTAGGTTCCACATATATGCGTTAATATACAATATTTGTTTTTCTCTTTCTGACTTACTTCACTCTGTATAATAGTCTCTAGATCCATCCACGTCTCAACAAATGACCTAATTTCGTTCCTTTTTATGGCTGAGTAATATTCCATTGTATATATGTACCACTTCTTCTTTATCCATTCGTCTGTCAATGGGCATTTAGTTTGCTTCCATGACCTGGATATTGTAAATAGTGCTGCAGTGAACATTGGGGTGCGTGTGTCTTTTTGAATTATGGTTTTCTCTGGGTATATGCCCAGTAGTGGGATTGCTGGATCATATGGTAATTCTATTTTTAGTTTTTTAAGGAACCTCCATACTGTTCTCCATGGTGGCTGTATCAATTTACATTCCCGCCAACAGTGCAAGAGGGTTCCCTTTTCTCCACACCCTCTCCAGCATTTGTTGTTTGTAGATTTTCTGATGATGCCCATTCTAACTAGTGTGAGGTGATACCTCATTGTAGTTTTGATTTGCATTTCTCTAATAATTAGTGATATTGAGCAGATGTTCATGGGCTTCTTGGCCGTCTGTATGTCTTCTTTGGAGAAATGTCTATTTAGGTCTTCTGCCCATTTTTGGATTGGGTTGTTTGTTTTTTAAATTTTGAGCTGCATGAATTGTTTATATATTTTGGAAATTAATCCTTTGCCTGTTGATTCGTTTGTAAATATTTTCTCCTATTCCGAGGGTTGTCTTTTCATCTTGTTTATGGCTTCCTTTGCTGTGCAAAAGCTTTAAGTTTCATTAGGTCCCATTTGCTTATTTTTGTTTTTATTTTCATTACTCTAGGAGGTAAATCAAAAAAGATCTTGCTGTGATTTATGTCAAAGAGTGTTCTTCCTATGTTTTCCTCTAAGAGTTTTATAGTGTCCAGTCTTACATTTAGGTATCTAATTCATTTTGAGTTTATTTTTGTGTATTGTGTTAGGGAATGTTCTAATTTCATTCTTTTACATGTAGCTGTCCAGTTTTCCCAGCACCACTTTTGAAGAGACTGTCTTTTCTCCATTGTATATCCTTGCCTCCTTTGTCATAGATTAGTTGACCATAGGTGCATGGGTTTATCTCTGGGCTTTCTATCCTGTTCGATTGATCTATGTTTCTGTTTTTGCACCAGTACCATTTTGTCTTGATTACTGTAGCTTTGTAGTATGGTCTGAAGTCAGGGAGTCTGATTCCTCCAGCTCCGTTTTTTTTCCCTCAAGACTGCTTTTGCTATTCAGCCTCTTTTGTGTCTCCATACAAATTTTAAGATTTTTTGTTCTAGTTCTGTAAAAAAAGCCATTGGTAATTTGATAGGGATTGCATTGAATCTGTACGTTGCTTTGGGTAGTATAGTCATTTTCACAATATTTCACAATATGTCCAATCCAAGAACACGGTATATCTCTCCATCTGTTGGTATCATCTTTGATATCTTTCAGCAGTGTCTTATAGTTTTCTGTATACATGTCTTTTGTCTCCCTAGCTAGGTTTATTCCTAGGTATTTTATTCTTTTTGTTGAAATGGTAAATGGGAGTGTTTCCTTAATTTCTCTTTCAGATTGTTCATCATTAGTGTATAGGAATGCAAGAGATTTCTGTGCATTAATTTTGTATCCTGCTACTTTACCAAATTCATTGATTAGCTCTAGTTGTTTTCTGGTGGCATCTTTAGGATTCTCTATGTATGGTATCATGTCATCTGCAAACAGTGACATTTTACTTCTTTTCCAATTTGTATTCCTTTTATTTCTTTTTTCTTCTCTGATTGCCATGGCTAGGACTTCCAAAACTATGTTGAATAAGAGTGGTGAGAGTGGACATCTTTGTCTTGTTCCTCATCTTAGAGGAAATGCTTTCAGTTTTTCACGATTGAGAATGATGTTTGCTGTGGGTTTGTTGTATATGGCCTTTATTATGTTGAGATAGGTTCCCTCTATGCCCACTTTCTGGGGAGTTTTTATCATAAATGGGTGTTGAATTTTGTCAAAAGCTTTTTCTGCATCTACTGAGATGATCATATGGTTTTTATTCTTCAATTTGTTAATATGGTTTATCACATTGTTTGATTTACGTATATTGAAGAATCCTTGCATCTCTGGGATAAGTCCCACTTGATCGTGGTGTATGATCCTTTTAATGTATTGTTGGATTCTGTTTGCTTGTATTTTGTTGAGGATTTTTGCATCTATATTCATCAGTGATATTGGTCTGTAATTTTCTTTTTTTGGAGTATCTTTGTCTGGTTTTGGTATCAGGGTGATGGTGGCCTCATAGAATGAGTTTGGGAGTGTTCCTTCCTCTGCAATATTTGGAAGAGTTTGAGAAGGATGAGCATTAGCTCTTCCCTAAATGTTTGATAGAATTCACCTGTGAAGCCATCTGGTCCTGGACTTTTGTTTTTGGAAGATTTTTCATCACAGTTTCAATTTCATTACTTGTGATTGGTCTGTTCATATTTTCTATTTCTTCCTGGTTCAGTCTTGGAAGCTTATACCTTTCTAAGAATTTGTCCATTTCTTCCAGTTTTCCATTTTATTGGCATAGAGTTGCTTGTAGTAGCCTCTTAGGATGCTTTGTATTTCTGCGGTGTCTGTTGTAACTTCTCCTTTTTCATTTCTAATTGTATTGATTTGAGTCCTCTCCCTCTTTTTCTTGGTGAGCCTGGCTAATGGTTTATCAATTTTGTTTATCTTCTCAAAGAACCAGCTTTTATTTTTATTGATCTTTGCTATTATTTTCTTTGTTTCTATTTCATTTATTTCTGCTCTGATCTTTATGATTTCTTTCCTTCTGCTAACTTTGGGTTTTGTTTGTTCTTCTTTCTCTAGTTCCTTTAGGTGTACGTTTTGATTGTTTATTTGAGATGTTTCTTGTTTCTTGAGGTAGGCTTGTATAGCTATAAACTTCCCTCTTAGAACTGCTTTTGCTGCATCCCATAGGTTTTGGATCGTCATGTTTTCATTGTCATTTGTCTCTAGGTATTTTTTCATTTCCTCTTTGATTTCTTCAATGATTTCTTGGTTATTTAGTAACGTATTGTTTGGCCTCCATGTGTTTGTGTTTTTTACGTTTTTTTCCCTGTAATTCATTTCTAATCTCATAACGTTGTGGTCAGAAAAGATGCTTGATATGATTTCAATTTTCTTAAATTTACTGTGGCTTGATTTGTGACCCAAGATGTGATCTATCCTGGAGAATGTTCTGTGCCCACTTGAGAAGAAAGTGTAATCTGCTGTTTTTAGATGGAATGTCCTATAAATATCAATTAAATCTATCTGATCTATTGTGTCATTTAAAGCTTTTGTTTCCTTATTTATTTTCATTTTGGATGATCAGTCCATTGGTGTAAGTGAGGTGTTAAAGTCCCCCACTATTATTGTGTTACTGTTGATTTCCTCTTTTATAGCTGTTAGCAGTGGCCTTATGTATTCAGGTGCTCCAATGTTTGGTGCATATATATTTATAATTGTTATATCTTCTCCTTGGATTGATCCCTTGATCATTATGTAGTGTCCTTCCTTGTCTCTTGTAACATTCTTTATTTTAAAGTCTATTTTAACTGATATGACTATTGTTACTCCAGCTTTCTTTTGATTTCCATTTGCATGGAATATCTTTTTCCATCCCCTCACTTTCAGTCTGTATGTGTCCCTAGATTTGAAGCGGTCTCTTGTAGACAGCATATAGATGGGTCTTGTTTTTGTATCCATTCAGCAAGCCTGTGTCTTTTGGTTGGAGCATTTAATCCATTCACGTTTAAGGTAATTATCGATATGTATGTTCCTATGACCATTTTCTTAATTGTTTTGGGTTTGTTTTTGTAGGTCCTTTTCTTCTCTTGTGTTTCCCACTTAGAGAAGTTCCTTTAGCCTTTGTTGTAGAGCTGGTTTGGTGGTGCTGAATTCTCTTAGCTTTTGCTTGTCTGTAAAGCTTTTGATTTCTCCATTGGCTCTGAATGAGATACTTGCAGGGTAGAGTAATGTTGGTTGTAGTTTCTTCCCCTTCATCACTTTAAGTATATCATACCACTCCCTTCTGGCTTGTAGAGTTTCTGCTGAGAAATCTGCTGTTAACCTTATGGGAGTTCCCTTGTATGTTATTTGTTGTTTTTCCCTTGCTGCTTTCAATAATTTTTCTTTGTCTTTAATTTTTGCCAATTTGATTACTATGTGTCTTTGTGTGTTTCTCCTTGGGTTTATCCTGTATGGGACTCTCTGCACTTCCTGGACTTGGGTGACTATTTGCTTTCCCATGTTAGGGAAGTTTTCGACTCTAATCTCTTCAAATATTTTCTCGGGTCTTTTCTCTCTCTCTTCTCCTTCTGGGACCCCTATAATGCAAATGTAGTTGCGTTTAATGTTGTCCCAGAGGTCTCTTAGGCTGTCTTCATTTCTTTTCATTCTTTTCTCTTTATTCTGTTCTGCAGCAGTGAATTCCACCATTCTGTCTTCCAGGTCACTTATCCGTCTTCTGCCTCAGTTATTCTGCTATTGATTCCTTCTAGTGTAGTTTTCATTTCAGTTATTGTATTTTTTATCTGTTTGTTTGTTCTTTAATTTTTCTAGGTCTTTGTTAAACATTTCTTTCATCTTCTCGAACTTTGCCTCCATTCTTTTTCCGAGGTCCTGGATCATCTTCACTATCATTATTCTGAATTCTTTTTTCTGGAAGGTTGCCTATCTCCACTTCATTTAGTTGTTTTTCTGGGGTTTTATCTTGTTCCTTCATCTGGTACATAGCCCTCTGCCTTTTCATCTTGTCTATCTTTCTGTGAATGTGGTTTTTGTTCCACACGCTGCAGGATTGTAGTTCTTCTTGCTTCTGCTGTCTGCCCTCTGGTGGATGAGGTTATCTAAGAGGCTTCTGCAAGTTTCCTGATGGGAGGGACTGGTGGTGGGTAGAGCTGACTGTTGCTCTGGTGGGCAGAGCTCAGGAAAACTTTAATCCACTTGACTGCTGATGAGTGGGGCTGGGTTCCCTCCCTGTTGGTTGTTTGGCCTGAGGCAACCCAACACTGGAGCCTACCTGGGCTCTTTGGTGGAGCTAATGACAGACTCTGGGAGGACTCACGCCAAGTAGTACTTCCCAGTACTTCTGCTGCCAGTGTCCTTGTCCTCTCAGTGAGCCACAGCCACCCCCCGCCTCTGCAGGAGACCCTCCAACACTAGCAGGAGGGCCTGGTTCAGTCTCCTATGGGGTCACTGCTCCTTCCCCTGGGTCCCGATGTGCACACTAATTTGTGTGTGCCCTCCAAGAGTGGAGTCTCTGTTTCCCCCAGTCCTCTCAAAGTCCTGCAATCAAATCCCACTTGACTTCAAAGTCTGATTCTCTAGGAATTCCTCCTCCTGTTGCCGGACCCCCAGGTTGGGAAGCCTGACGTGGGGCTCAGAACCTTCACTCCAGCAGGTGGCCTTCTGTGGTATAAGTGTTCTCCAGTGTGTGAGTCACCCACCCACCAGTTATGGGATTTGATTTTACTGTGATTGTGTCCCTCTTACAGTCTCACTGTGGTTTCTCCTTTGTCTTTGGATGTGGGGTATCTTTTTTGGTGACTTCCAGTGTCTTCCTGTCGATGATTGTCCAGCAGCTCATTGTGATTCTGGTGTTCTCGCAAGAGGGAGTGAGAGCATGTCCTTCTAATCCGCCATCTTGGTTCCTAATCCCAAGAGTCCTTACTTTGAGCAGAATGTCAAGTAACAAATGCAGAAGATATAAGTTATACAGGGATTCAACATGTGGTAATAAACTAATAGTAATAGTTTCAGGGAAATACCATGAATGGGTGCTAAATCTATTGGGTAATGAACAATAGGATATTTATACATTCTCAAGTACCTCTCCTCAAGACATTTATTAACTACAAAGGGGAAAGAGTAACTTGAGTATAGAGAAAATTGTCAGTCATCACCTTAAGCAAATGATAAAGTATCATCACCAATATTTGGGAATATGTGCATCTCATGCCCCTAGAAATGATGCTCTGGGAAGGACACAGTATTCTATCTGTGGCATTTTTCCCACAAATCGTAACATAAATTTAATTATGAGGAAGCAATAAACACATACAAATTGGGAGGTAAAATTAACAGTCCACACTCTTTAGAAATGCCATGGTGATAAAGAAAGACAGCAGAACTGCTCCAGATTAAAAGAAAAGGAAGAGACAAGACCAATCATTGCAACAAGTTATCCTGGATTGGATCCTGAGAAGAAAAACTCATTTATTTTGCAATAAGGGAAATTATTGAAACAATTGTCAAAACTTGAATAAGGTCTGTATATTAGAGGTTATTATATGAATGTCATTTCTTTATTTTGATAATTGTACTGTAGTTGTATAAAACATTATCTTCATTTTAGAAAACAATACACATATATTTAGAAGTAAATAAATGTTATGTATTACTCTCAAATTATTCAGAAAAAAATATTAATATACATGTAGATAGATAAATAAAATGGTAAAACAAATGTTTTAAAATATTAACACTTAGATAATCGACTAAATGTGATATAGAAAATTTTTTCTAAGGTTTCAAGGTTTATGTAAGATTCAAATTATTTTAAAATAAAAACTAAAAAAAATCATTAAAGAAGATAATTGTTACTTTCACTCTATAGAATTATAATTTGCAATAAGTATCATTTGTGTGATATACTCAGAATTAAAGATAGATCATCTTTTAATTAGCAACTGGAATCTTATCAATGAGAATTGATTGAAAAAAAATTTAGTCAAAAATTTTCTAGTCTTTTATATAGCAACATATAATACATACATTTAATGTTATGTATCTAAGAATGTTTTTAAGGGAAGAAGAACAAATGGATCCATTTGGTAACAAAGCAAGTTGATGGGCTGTGAACAGAAAGAGCAGAGTGAGAGTTATAAATATGCTCTAGAGTTGGAGCAGAAATCAGTGTTTACCAACCAACAACCATCTTTAAGTTTACAATTTAAGGAAAGCAGGAAATGTCAATTAACACAAAGTGTAAATGATTGATCAAGATGGCAGAGTAAGGGGACATGGAGCTCACTCCACTTACGAACAAATCAAAAGTACATCAACATGTGGAACAATTCTCACTGAAAACTAACTGGAAACTGGCAGAAGGACTCCTTTACAACCAAGGCTGTAAGAAAGATACACATGTAATCAGGTAGGAAGCGAAGGAAAACAACTTGGTGGAGACCTGTGCCCCTGAGAGGTGACTCAAGAAAAGGGAGAATATGTTGGCAGACACCCGCTTGAGGAGTGAGCAGTGAGCACCACAGATTGGGCATCCCAGTCCTGGGGTCCTACGCAGGGTAGATAAGCCCCTGTGGCTGGTTGCAGGATGGCTGGGACTAACAGGAGGGTGGTGGGAAGCCTGGACTCTGCTTATAAGGAGTGCAGGCCCCCTGGCTTGCCCCAAAGGAAGGGCAGAGAGGGGTCTGCTCTAGCGGCTGCCAGGTTTCCCCCACTGCCTCAGCATGCACTCCAGCCTGAGCTGAACGAACATTCCAGCCCCACTCACTCCACATCACAATGTGGCACTGGATATGGGGCAGCCACGACCTGGGAGACAGAGACACAGAGGTGACTCGGTCCTGGGGCAGATTCTGGGTGGGAAGGCGGGGACATTATTGGTGCTTACTCAAGTAAGTGCATCAGAAGCAGCACAGATCTTTAAAGGCACCCGATCCATCACAGCTCGCCTCCCGCAATGCCAAGAGTCCACATGAGCCCCACTTGCCCTGTGGTGTAGCTCCACCACAAGAAGGGGACAGTGGAGGCTGGGGGCAGTGGTAAGCTGAGAGGAACAAAGGGGACTTGCGCCTGAGGCTGCGTATGAAAGGAGTGATGAAAACAATTGCAAGCACCTGCCCAGGCAACACATTAGAGACAGCTCAAAATTCTGTTTGCGGCCAACACGAGCTGAGAACTTATGCAAGCCTCACTTGCTTCAGCATTTCCCCTTCTGGAGCAAGGGTCCCAGTGCAGGGAGAGAGGAAAATACACACTTAAAGGGAAAAGAGCCATACTGGGTCTGACCCTAAGGGCTTCTGCTCCAGCAACCTGGGATCAGACCCTACCCCCAGTAGGGAGGTGACAGCCACTGAGCAGAGGGGAGGTTCTGCCTCACACCCAGCTCCACCTCAATCCCCTCCATTGCTAGGAGTACCCCTGACAGAGGTGATACCTGCCAGCACACTGTGATGAAAGATGTGACTTGCATCCATGCCAAATACAGCAAATTCAGGTTCATCAAAACCAATTTCTTTTTTTTAGATTCCATATATATGTTAGCATACGGTATTTGTTTTTCTCTTTCTGACTTACTTCATTATGTATGACAGACTCTAAGTCTATCCACCTCACTACAAATAACTCAATTTCATTTCTTTTTATGGCACAGTTATATTCCATTGTATATATATGCCGCATCTTCTTTATCCATTCTTCTGTTAATGGACACCTAGGTTGCTTCCATGTCCTGGCTATTGTAAATAGTACTGCAATGAACATTGTGGTACGTAACACTTTTTGAATTATGGTTTTCTCAAGGTATATGCCCAGTAGTGGGATTGCTGAGTCATATGGTAGTTCTAGTTTTAGTTTTTTAAGGAACCGTCATACTGTTCTCCATAGTGGCTGTACCAATTTACATTCCCACCAACAGTGCAAAGAGGGTTCCCTTTTTTCCACACCCTCTCCAGAATTTATTGTTTGTAGATTTTTTGATGATGGCCATTCTGACTGGTGTGAGGTGATACCTCATTTTAGTTTTGATTTGCATTTCTCTAATGATTAGTGGTGTTGAGCATCCTTTCATGTGTTTGTTGGCAATCTGTATATCTTCTTTGGAGAAATGTCTATTTAGGTCTTCTGCCCATTTTTGGGTTTGGGTGTTTGTTCTTTTGATATTGAGCTGCATGAGCTGCTTGTATATTTTAGAGATTAATCCTTTGTCAGTTGCTTCATTTGTAAATATTTTCTCCCATTCTGAGGGTTGTCTTTTTGTCTTGTTTATGGTTTCCTTTGCGATGCAAAAGCTTTTAAGTTTCATTAGGTCCCATTTGTTTATTTTTGTTTTTATTTCCATTTCTCTAGGAGTTGTGTCAAAAAGGATCTTGCTGTGATTTATGTCATAGAGTGTTCTACCTATGTTTTCCTCTAAGAGTTTTATAGTGTCTGACCTTACATTTAGGTCTTTAATCCTTTTGAGTTTATCTTTGTGTATGGTGTTAGAGAGTATTCTAATTTCATTCTTTTACATATAGCTGTCCAGTTTTCCCAGCACCACTTATTGAAGAGGCTGTCTTTTCTCCATTGTATATTCTTACATCAAAGAAAAGGTGATCATATGTGCGTGGGTTTATCTCTGGGCTTTCTATCCTATTCCACTGATCTATATTTCTATTTTTGTGCCAGTACCATACTGTCTTGATTACTGTAGCTTTGTAGTATATTCTGAAGTCCAGGACCCTGATTCCTCCAGCTCCATTTTTCTTTTTTTTTTTTTTCAAGGCATCCATTTCTAGTTTAATCTTGTAGTAGTTTTTATTCCATTCAGCAGCCTATGTCAGGATTACTCTTCTTATTCTTTGTTATTCTGTGAGCATATTTCTCTCTCCAAGATTTAAGTTCCATTTTTCTTTCTCAATATTGTTTTGGCTATTTGGGGTCTTTTGTGTTTCCATACAAATTGTGCAATTTTTGTTCTAGTTCTGTGAAAAATGCCAGTGGTAATTGGATAGGGATTGCATTGAATCTGTAGATTGCTTTGGGGAGTATAGTCATTTTCACAATGTTGATTCTTCCAGTCCAAGAACATAGTATATCTCTCCATCTGTTTGTATCATCTTTAATTTTCTTCATCAGTGTCTTATAGTTTTCTGCGTACAGGTCTTTTGTCTCCTTAGGTAGGTTTATTCTGAGGTATTTTATTCTTTTTGTTACAATGGGAAATGGGAGTGTTTCTTTAATTTCTTTTTCATATTTTTCATCATTAGTGTATAGGAATGCAAGAGATTTCTGTGCATTAATTTTGTATACTGCTACTCTACCAAATCCATTGATTAGCTCTAGTAGTTTTCTGGTAGTATCTTTAGAGTTCTGTATAATATCATGTCATCTGCAAACAGTGACAGTTTTACTTCTTCTTTTCTGATTTGGATTCTTTTTATTTCTTTTTCTTCTCTGATTGCTGTGGCTAAAACTTCCAAAACTATGTTGAATAATAGTGGTGAGAGTGGACAACCTTGTCTTTTTCCTGATCTTAGGGGAAATGGTTTCAGTTTTTCACCATTGAGGATGATATTGGCTGTGGGTTTGTCATATGTGACCTTTATTATGTTGAGGTAGGTTTCCTCTCTGCCTACTTTCTCGAGAGTTTTTATCATAAATAGGTGTTGAATTTTGTCAAAAGCTTTTTCTGCATCTATTGAGATTATCTTATGGTTTTTATCCTTCAATTTTTTTAATATGGTGTATCACAATGATTGATTTGCATATATTGAAGAATCCTTGCATTCCTAGGATAAACCCCACTTGATCATGGTCTATGATCCTTTTAGTGTGATGTTGAATTCTGTTTGCTTGTATTTTGTTGAAGATTTTTGCATCTATGTTCATCAGAGATATTGGTCTGTAGTTTTCTTTTCTTGTGACATCTTTGTCTGGCTTTGGTATCAGGGTGATGGTGGCCTCATAGAATGAGTTTGAGAGTGTTCCTCCCTCTGCTATACTTTGGAAGAGTTTGAGAAGGATAGGTGTTAGCTCTTCTCTAAATGTTTGATAGAATTCGCCTGTGAAGCCATCTGGTCCTGGGCTTTTGTTTGTTGGAAGGTTTTTAATCACAGTTTCAATTTCAGTGCTTGTGATTGTTTTTTTTTTTATTTTCTATTTCTTCCTGGTTCAGTCTTGGAAGGTTGTGCTTTTCTCAGAATTTGTCCATTTCTTCCAAGGTGTCCAATTTATTGGCAAATAGTTGCTTGTAGTAATCTCTCATGATCCTATGTATTTCTGCAGTGTCAGTTGTTACTTCTCCTTTTTCATTTCTAATTCTGTTGATTTGAGTCTTCTCCCTTTTTTTTCTTGATGAGTCTGGCTCATGGTTTATCAAGTTTCTTTATCTTCTCAAAGAACCAGCTTTTAGTTTTATTGTTCTTTGCTATTGTTTCCTTCATTTCTTTTTCATTTATTTCTGATCTGATCTTTGTGATTTCTTTCCTTCTTAGGTTGTTTATTTGAGATTTGTCTTGTTTCTTGAGGTAGGATTGTATTGCCATATACTTCCCTCTTAGAATGGCTTTTGGTGCATCCCACAGTTTTTGTGTCATTGTGTTTTCATCGTCATTTGTTTCTTGGTATTTTTTGATTTCCTCTTTGACTTCTTCAGTGATATCTTGGTTATTTAGTAGCGTGTTGTTTAACCACCATGTGTTTGTTTGTATTTTTCACAGTTTTTTTTCTGTAATTGATATCTAGTCTCATAACATTGTGGTTGGAAAAGATACTTGATACAATTTCAATTTTTTAAAATTTACCAAGGCTTGATTTTTGGCCCAAGATATGGTCTATCCTGGAGAATGTTCCATGAGCACTTGAGAAGAAAATGTGTTCTGTTGTTTTTGGATGGAATGTCCTGTAAATATCAGTTAAGTCCATCTTTTTTAATGTGTCATTTAAAACTTGTGTTTCCTTTTTTATTTTCATTTTGGATGATCTGTCCATTGGTGAAAGTGGGGTGTTAAAGTCCCCTACTATTAATTTGTTACTGTTGATTTCCCCTTTTATGGTTGTTAGCATTTGCCTTATGTATTGAGGTGCTCTTATGTTGGCTGAATAAATATTTACAATTGTTATATCTTCTTCTTGGATTGATCCCTTGATCATTATGTAGTGTCCTTCTTTGTCTCTTGTAATAGTCTTTATTTTAACGTCTATTTTGTCTGATATGAGAATTGCTATTCCAGCTTTCTTTTGATTTCCATTTGCATGGAATATCTTTTTCCATCCCCTCACTTTCAGTCTGTATGTCTCCCTAGATCTGAAGTGGGTCTCTTGTAGACAGCATATATATGGGTCTTGTTTGTGTATCCATTCAGCTGGTCTATGTCTTTTTGTTGGAGCTACAGTCCCTTCCATTCCTTATGCCGCTCCCCTACCATTTCACCCAGGGTCTCCTCCATCCCCACTGGACCCCTAACTGTGGGTGGGTCCTGCTGGGTGTAGGATCTCCTCCCCTGCCCCAGCCAACCCTCAGGGGTGCCAGTCCTGGATGTCTGGCCTTTACTTTTGCTCCCCCTTACCTCCCTCCCACTCCCTCAGAAACCCTGCAGTTGGAGGGGGCCTAGGTGGGCTGAGGATCGGGCCTGGGATCTCAACAGGTTCCTGGGGGTCCAAGTGGGCAGGGGAAACCTGGCCACGTTTCCTTTTGATCCTCTGCCCTCCCAATGGTTCCCCAATCTCCCCCTTCGGGTGTAGGATCCCTTCCCCTCTCCCAGCCACCCCTCAGGGGCGCCAGTCCTGTCCCACCTCCACTTCTCCCCCTTCACTCCGCCCACACCCCACGCCCTACTTGGTCACTGGTGGTTCCTCCCATCCCCTTAGGTGTCTGTAGTCCCCCGCCAGTGCTTGGTAGGTGCCCTAGCTGTGAGGAGACGTGAATTTTGCATCCTCCTACTATGCCATCTTGACTCCACCACTGTAATAACTTTTGATGGAGTATAATCTGTAAAGATACTGAATCTATATGTTGTACCTGAAACTAATATAGTAATGCAAATCCACTATAGTTCAATAGAAAAACATGTTTTAAGTGTACAAGATGAGTCAGGCAAATGAGAGGTTCACCCTATCTAAATATGTTTTAAAAATTCCTTTCCCAGTTTCCTTCTCTTTGTCCATAGATAAGACTAACTAAAATAGAATGGACACTGGAGATTTATTAAATCATTTTGTATATCCTTCAAGGAGAAATTGATAATACCAAGTGGTGTTGAGGATGTGGAGCAACCAGAACTCATGTATTATTGGTTCAAGAAAGTAAAATAAAATGGCAGTCTCTAGGTCCATCCATGTTGCTGCAAATGGCATGATTTTGTTCTTTTTTATGGCTGAGTAATATTCCATTTATATATGTAGCACATCTTTTTTATCCATTCCTCTGAGTGAAGTCAGACACAGAAAGACAAATATCATATGATATCACTTATATGTGGAATCTAAATAAAAAGGTACAAATGAACTTATTTAAAAAACAGAAGTAGAGTCATGGATGTAGAAAACAAACTTATTGTTACCAGGGGATAAGGTGGGGGGGAGGGATAAATTGGGAGATTGGGATTGACATATATTGACAACACACACTACTATATATAAAATAGATAACTAATAAAAACTTACTATATAGCACAGGGAACTCTACTCAATACTCTATAATGGCCTATATGGGAAAAGAATCTAAAAAAAGAGTGGATATATATATATATATAGATATAGATATAGATATATGTATAACTGATTCACTTTGCTGAAACTAACACAACATTGTAAATCAACTATACTCCAATAAAATTTTTTTTAAAAAGTAAAATAATACAATCACTTTGGAAAATTGTTTGTGAGTTTCTGGTAAAGTTATATATACACTTACTTTATGACTTAGTTATTGCACTCCTAAGCACTTACCCCAGAGAAATAAGTGCATATGTTCTACAAACTGAGTTGTACATACATGAATATTTATAGCATAACTATTCATAAGAGCCCCAAACTGGAAAAAAAAATGTCCAATAACAGGAAAATGCATCAACTAATTGTGGCATGTTCATACAGTGAAATATGACTGGGCATTAAAGAATGAATGACCAACAAATGAATACACGCAGTGACACAGATAAATCTTACAAATATTGTGCTGTGCCAAAAAAGTAAAATAAAAGAGGATATAGTGTATTGCATGAAGTTCAAGAAAAAAAAAAATCATGGTGATAAAAATTCAGAACTGATTTATTTGGAGGGAAGATGAATGCATCGATTGGAAAGAGCACAAAGGAACTTTCTGAGGTGATGGAAATGTTCCTTATGGTATGGGTGACAGGAATGTACATGTCAAAATGTATACTGTCAAAATTCATGAAGCTGTATGCTTAAGATTTATTCATTTCCTGAATGAAAATTAAATGTCAATAAAGTGCTGTTAGCATGAATAAAAACCTGTGGATATCTAGCCACATGTTCTTCACCCCTTAGACTCAATTGTCTTCATGACACTTAGCAAACAAGAGAGGTTATCACACACTTACTTGCCTAGTAATTTAAGGAAATGCTACACTTACAAGAAGTTTCCATTGGAAAATAGTTACTATTGTTTCTTAAAGAAAAAGAGCTAGCATATGGGCTAACTGAACAACTGACTGCAATGTAACCCAGTCATATCAACTCCTTATTGGAAGAAAGAGTTTAAAGAGCTATGACTCTTCTCAAAACTGACACTACAAATCCCCAAGTTTCTTTTAAATATCATCTGGCCTGCATAGCAATGGGCTGCCTGGTCTCCAGAACAGGTGCCCAATAAGGTAGGTTTCTTAACAAGGAAAGAAATATGGCACTCTCACTGAAATATTTGCCTAGAGATATTTCTGTTCCTGAGAATCAAATGCAAATTTGTTTCCAGTAGCCTGAGGTGGGATAGTGGTTTTTATGGTTTTGCTTCAAAACCTGATAAAAATTGTGAGTGAGTTCATCTCTTTTTATAAGGTTCTTTGGTGAGGTTTCCAACATGATCTAATCTTGCCCTGGAAAGCGAACTAAAAGGAGCTGACTGGTTGTTAGGAATTAGTTCACTAGCCCCACTTTACAGCCATCCAAGTGGATGTCTTCATGGAAGTCTCGAGGCTGCTCTTTTCCCAGCTGGGTTCAGGGACCTGCCTGTGACTTCAGAGGGACTTCCCAGGGCAGAACAGGGAAGAATCATACCCAAGACCTTTCACAGTGTAAGTGTGCTTGTCTTTCCATTACCTACTCCTATTTTCAGATCTGTATAATTTAACTTCCCAAATTAAACCAGGTTAAAACCCAATAACCTCTGCTCACTCTCAGACGCAATCTGTTAGACTAGTTGGTTGCTTTTCCCTCCAATCAAGTGTGCTTTGGAAAGGTTTAATATTAGTACAATCTACCTATGTCATTTCAATAGAGGAAAATAGATGTGCTGGTGTTGTTTTAATTCAATTTTTTTTAAGATTCCACATGTGAGATCATACAGTATATGTCTGTCTCTGTCTGATTTGTTTCATTTAGCATAATGCCCTCAAGTTTCATCCACATTGTAGCAAATGGCAGAATTTCCTTCTTTCTTATGGCTGAATAATATTGTATTTTATATATATGTATATATGTATATGTATATTTATATGCATAACATATTCTTTATCTATTCCTCCATCATGAGTGCTTAGGTTGTTTCCATGCACTTAGGTGCAGATACCTCCTTGAGATAGTGTCTTTACTCCTAAGGATATATATCTAGAAGTGGTATATATGGTAGCTGTATTTTTCATTTTTTGAGGAAACTCCATACTGTTTTCCATAGTAGCTGCACCAGTTTACATTCTCACTAACAGTACCCAAGCGTTCCCTTTTCTCCATTTCCTCCCCAGTACTTGTAATCACTTGTCTTTTGATAGTAGCTATTCTAACAGGTCTGAGGTGATATCACCTTGTGATAGTAATGTTGATGATTAGTAATGTTGAGCACCTTTTATATATCTTGGATATTGACCCCTTATCAGATACATGATTTGCAAATATCTTCTCCCATTCCATGGGCTGCCTTTTCATTTTGTTGATTATTTCTTTTGCTGTACAGCCTTTTAGTTCAATGTAGTCCCACTTCTTGATTCTTGCTTTTGTTGTTTGTGCTTTTGGTATCATATCCAAAAAATTATTGTCAAAACCAATGTTGAGGAGCTTCTTCCCTACATCTTCTCCTATGAGTTTTATGGTACCAGGTCTTATGTTCAAGTCTTTGATCCATTTTTCTCCTGTTAATCTGTATTTTGTCAATTTAATTTGCAAAGCCTTAGGGATTGAACCCAAGAGGATAAAGGATAAAGTTTTATCTCTCCTATACTTGGAATGTATGTGTTCACCAAGTAAAAGCAGAGAGAAGGCCAGATGTGAAGCATGATTAATAAGTCCTTTAAAGGAAGATTCTAGAAGTAGTCACAGAAACATGGGGAAGACTTTTAGGATGGCCAGTCCCTCAGGCTACTGAAGGAGAAAGAGAATATAAGGGTGAATAACCCATCATCCAATTGAGGTAAAGAGGCAAAGCCAGAATAATCTAAGTAACAACTGCCTTAGGTGTTGTGTATTGAAAGGCAAATATCTTGATGAGAGTCCCCTACTTCTTTCAGACGCTTGAACATTCTTTAGCTAAAATCCTTAACTAGAACTTGATCATTTGATAATAACAATTTAATAGGGCAACGAACATCTTCATTCCTCCTCTGGAAGACAAATGAAGTTCTAAATTAGGAGTCTGGCTGTAAGATAGTCAGTGCAGAAATAGTAAAGTCCTTCAAAGAGTTAGAACTGAACACTTGAGTTTCTTCATCTGCGCATCCTTGTAGAAGATTTATTTCATTATTCAATGAAAAAAAAGGTAATTTTCTTTCTACTTCTCTTTACTTTTGGTGCACTTGGCATTTGACTAGACATCTCAGGATACTGAATCACAGCTTTTCAGGGATTTGATGTTAACCACGAAAAGGCTAAGAAATGGTAGGCTAATTATAATTTTGCTCCTTAATCCTAATGTTAATGCTATAGATAAAGAAGATAGAAGGAAAAATAAGATCTAAGTAATTATTCAATGACTTTGTCTTGAAGAAAGGGCACAATGTATATACTCTGTATGCACAAACTACTTGAGTATTTTTTAAACTTCAATTATTTTCTAACTTCATTCCAATCAGAGAAAAACTACTTGGGATGGACGAAATATTTTCTACTTTCTAATTTCTCTAATTTCTAAGTATTTTCTAATTTCTCTAATTTCTAAGTAAATATCTTCATCACTCTCTTTATGTAAACTTTAGAATAACTTTAGTGAATAATAACCATTGATCTTTAGAAAACTAATCTCCTTCTTAATTACTGTCATTGAGCTGTAAGTTATTAAATTTGGAGGATAAAATTTTGAGAGAAGTAGTAGACATAAAATTCTGTAGGGAAGGAAATTATCATTACTAACAGATCTCATTTGATAAAGCATGTCAATTGCCCTTATTTTAAAACAATCCATCCCTACCTGAAATAATTCAACTTCCCTTTGGGTGAACTTCCTACTTAAATTTGGCTAGGGCAATTCCATTTATGATTTTTGGATCAGGTGTTGGAACTACCCAGTTTGGGAGGTTTTCATTACATTTTCCTGGAAAGAAAAGAGCTGTGGTTTACAGGGAGGGCACTACTTGTTTTTTAAAAAAGTCTCCCTTGCTTGCTGATTCATAAAGGGACAATCACTGTTTGCCTTAAATTCTGTCACTTAAGGTGTATAGAGAGCCTTATGTAGGTTTACAGGGCAAGACCTGCAACAATCCGAGTCAAAAACCATTTTCTCCTGCATCAAGTTGACAAGAAGACCTAGAATATATTATTTGATTTATCTAGAGAGCCAACACCAAGTTAGTCCAGTCTGTGATGTGAAACCAGACCAGGCAAAGGTATAACCACACAGCTTAAAATAGAAAACACAGCTTATTCATTGAAATATAGTGATATCTACAAAGCCATCGTTCCATCTGGAAGGTGATCATCAAGAGGAGAACAAGAGTGACTAAGTGAGAGTAATTTGTTTTAAAAAATCAATATGGACTACATTGATGCTTTGCCCAAGAAAATGCTGTCAGTGTTTGACACTATTTTTTCTTATTTGATCTTCAAGATTATAAACGACTAGGACCTTAAATTAGCATATTTACATTGACCTGAGCATGGGTCAGTAGAGTTCCAGCTGCCTCATGGTTCCTTTAATAATTCCAGGAAGATTTATTGAAAATCTATTTGGTGAGAAACACTATACCAGGTGTTACAACAGAATATATTAGGTTCTAATGTACCATCAGGAGCTAATAAGTAAGCTACATGAAATGAGACCACTTTTAGACTGTGAGATGAGTGCAAAAGTGGGGTTTCCTTTAGGCTTTGCTTTCAGGAAGGAAGACCCAAGACACAAGAATTGAAGGCAGATGCAAGAACTAAAATCTTCCAAATGAAGGAAAATGGCAAGAGCCAAAGGGTGGGAAAGGTAAAGGAGAATTTATTGGATGGCCAGAGTGAAGGGTTCATAGAATGTTTATGGACATTGAGGCTGCAAAGTCAAAGAAGACAAAGTAAAGGACTTGGAATGCTCCACTTAGGAATTTAAAAATTGTTTTTATTTTTAAGTGCAGTACTTTTCAGAGCCTCTAACAGGCAAATGTGCATTGTGACTCTCTGAGAATGTAGCATGCCATAATCTCAATTTTTTGCTTCATGAAATTTTGGCTACGAGGTACGAAAGGACTCTGACCATCTGTGACTTTTACACTTAGGGAAACCCTATTTTAGGGAATTTGAAACTGCTTCACAATGTGAGAGCAGTAATATTTATCAACAGAATCAGGCCAGCCTAAAAAGTATTTGGGGTTTACACTTGTTATAGATGATCTAAAAATGACCAAATCCAAAGTTGGAAGATAATTTGGAGTCTATCTGGTGCTATCTGATGCTTGAACAGCCTCTAAAAAGCCACACTATTTAATTGTCCAGCCTCTGGTGACAGGGAGGTAAACTGAAGGAACCCACCTATTTTTCAAGCAGTTTATTATTTTGAGCCCAAATTTGCCTTCTTAAGCTTGCTAGGTCCTTCTTTGGGAGCAATCACTAAAAACCTAAACCTTCTCTTACCCAAAAGCCCTTTATGTACTTTGAATCAATTATCTCATTTCTTTTTTCCTAGTTCTTCCAATTATCCACCATATGACATAGTTTCTAGGCCCTGATCAGCCTGGTAATTCATCCCTGGATACTTCAGATTGTCAGTGTGTCTCTTGACATGAGATAGTTGACATGCATCCTTCCCAGTGTGGTCTGAGCTAAGATGATAACGTTCCAATTTCTGAACATTATGCATCTCTTAGAGCAGACAAAAACCATTTGGGTTAATTTGGATCCAATACCACTAAATTACTATTATTATTTTTTGGGGGGTCACTCTGTGCAGCATGCAGGATCTTAGGTCCCCAACCAGGGATCGAACCCATGCCCCCTGCATTGGGAGTGTGGAGTCTTAACCACTGGACTGCCAGGGAAGTCCCTCCACTAAATTATTGAAATAATTTTTGTATAAACTTCTGCTCATCCCAAACTTCTCCAACCTCTTCCTGTGTTGTTGATTTTCGGGACTTACAGTAAAGTTTATCTCGTTACTATTGTCACTTCCTTTTTTCTTTATTCTCCCTTGCAATAGTCTTTTTGATCTTAATTCTGTCACCTTCCCGATTTCAGGTCAACTTAAATTTGATCAGCAGTCTTCCCCTAAGACCGGATAAAATATTAGATGGAAAAAGACTAAATATAAAACTTTGAACTGGTACCAGACACTCCTTTTCAAAAATGTAATTAATCCATTGGTCACTCAAATGTTATTATATCTACATTGGTCACTCAAACGTTAGATAAATTTATATATCTAAAACCGATCACCTAGCCTACATGAATTGCTAGAAACAGGTTCACTCAAATCTACTTATATTACATCTGTCCAGTTGGGCCAAGTAAAAGAAGACAAAGTCTAGTCAAGATAAGTTAACACAGCTAGTCAAAACATCTGACTAGTTCCTCACTTGATATCACTAAGAACAGGTCTCAGAATTTGCCTTTTCATTTTGAAAACTGGTATATCTGTACATCTGTAGAATTCTAACTTTTCTCCAGTTCTGCATTATTTGGCAAAGTTTACTGGTAGCATTTCTGCCATCTTGCCTCCATGTTCTCTTAATATCATGGGTCTTTCCTCACTTGAAACTACCCTGTCTTTATTCTTACCCTGAATGACAATTTTTTTCATGTTGGATCAGGAGAGCTTAGCTGAGCATCATATTTTAAACCAGTAATACTCATCCCAAAGGAAAATAAAGATGCATTCCCTCATATGTCTTGCTCTGAATCAGGGTTTCTCAATCTCAGCACTACTGATAGCTTGAATCAGATAATTCTTTGTGGGAAGGTGTCCCATGCAATATAAGATGTTTAGCAATATTCCGGGTCCCTAGGTGCTAGATACCAGTAGATACACCCCCCTCCCAAGCCAGGACAATCAAAAATATCTCCAGATATGGCCAAATGTCCCACAGTTGGGGGTGGTGGGGTGGTGGTGGGATTGCCCCAGTTAAAAACTACTGATCAGAACATAAATAAATTTAAAAGAATAAATTTTTGCTTATGTTTTTTCTCCCTAATGTGTACTCTTTTGATTTAACTCCATTCAGACTAATTCAGTCAATGAATGATATATAATTAAACTAGGGAAATATGCTTAGAATTCTTGGTTTAAAAAAAAAACCTGGTTATGGTTTTAGAGCAGAAAATTAGAAGGCAAGTGTTACACATCCAAATTAAGGATAGAAAAACTTAAAGTCTAAGAAGTATCAATCGTGTCTTAGGGCTGCTCTAACAAATACCATAGACTGGGTGGCTTAAACAGCACTTATTTCTGGAAGCTGGGGAGTGCTGGAAGATGGGAAGTCCAAGATCTAGGTACCAGTCAACTGAGTTCATATGAGAACACTCTTCCTGGTTTGCGCATAGATAACTTTTAGCTGTATCCTCTTATGCAGAGAGACAGAGATCATCTCTCTCAGGTCTTTTCTTATAAGAGTAATAATCCCATTCATTAGCGCTCCACTTTCATGACCTGCCAAATGCCCTACCTCCATATACCTCCAAGTACCATCATAATATAGTTTAGGGCTTCAATATATGAACTTTGGGAGGGAACACAAATGTTTAGTACCTAGTAAATAGTGAACACAAGAATCATGATACAAAGGGATTCAAATGTATCCTTCTGGATATGCACACAGGGCTTTCCAAGATCACATAATTTGCAAGCTGGTTGAATTCCCTAACCCTTCCACTGGGACCAACAGCCTTCAGCCTCTTCCCCTCTTTCAATCCCAAGGTCTTTTTTGTTGTTTTTATTTCTCTTTACAGTATCATTCCATGAGGAAGGGCAATGCTTTCCCACGGATACAAAGTGTCCCAAGGACACCAACAAGAAAGAATACAAGAGAAATGGCAGCACACCCAAACCCTTTCTTTGGGGGATATCTCAATTGGAGCATCTAACGCCCCCTGGTGGCAAGATAACCTATTTCTTTCAGCCTGTATTTCAGGCTTATACTTAGAGCTAGGACTTATTTTCAGGACTGTTCTATATCAACTCTGTCAAGGAGCCGACAGAAGGATGTCATTTTTTTTTTTTTTTTTCTCCCAGGAAAAAAATCAAGCTAGAGTAAAGTGAGGCATTGTTTCTTTTGTGAAAAGGTTATGCTGATTTTCTTCAGTTAGAAAGGTGACGTGTTTGACATGTTCATGTCTTTGAATCAAGAATAAAAATAAGGTCCAGTTTTGATCCAATGTCTATGTTCTCAATTTTTAATTACAAAATTAAAAATACGCTCACAAGAACAGACAGGAAATTTCATGGGTCTCATTAGACCAACTCTGTTCTCTTTCTTTAAAAAAAGATGTTCTAGTAAATTCAGAAAAAAATCAAGGTCACTGCTCCAGTTGTGGTAAAGCTGAGCCTATCAAATGTCAGATTCACTAAAAAAATTAAGAGCTGACAACAAACTGACTCTTTTCTTATTGTGCTATCATGGATTCTGCTCATGAAATGGAACTTGACATCTGTATATTGGTAGGTTAATGTGAGAGAAAAAAATCCTTGCTTTGGAAGATTTTAATTTTTATGGCTTCTAGTCATTTTAATACAAACCTCGCAAAAGAAAGGAAATAAAAAATTGGGGAAACATCCTTTCTGAATTAAATATGTTAGTCTGGGTCAGTGAGAGTTTCAATGCCTGCCAGAATTGATTTTCAGTGGCATGCAGCATTTTCAGTGAAGAAAGGATGGGGTTTCTGAATGGATTTAGCATTGTTTGAAAGTTTATTTCAGATAGACTATGACACTTGGAGCATAACTTTGATTCCTTGTGCTTTAATAGATTGATCTATAAAATAAGATGTCAGCCATAAGCCTTTATGCCCAAGGCTACATGTTAGGCACTGGGAAATAACCTCAACAATGATCCCTCCCTTCAGAAATATAACAAACGCTCTAGTTATGAATGACAAGTGCTTCTCTTCAGGGAATGAGTTCTTCTCGAAAACAAATCCATCCCACTGGGAGGTGGCCTAAGAGGTGAACCTTGCATTGACCTAAAAGAGTTAATTCACTATAATTCTAGATTGCCCAAGAAGCACTTTGGCAACATGGAAGAAAGACACTGTATAAATCCAAATAATGAATATGATTATGAACCAGATCAGAACTATACAAAAAATCCCTTTTCACAAAGGCAGAGTTTTGATATATCAATCCCCAGCTCCTTCATTGCCAGAGATAATTCAATGACTACCGACACCAAAAGCCTCTGATTGTATGTGCATGAGATCTTGGTTTCCAAATGCCTTAAATAAATGTCACACATTTGCACAAGTGTTGGCTGGCTTTGAGGCACCAAGGTCTACTGAATTCAAGGTGTGGTGGAGGTCCCACCCTGCAAGGTGCATTGGGACTCCATAAACCACTTGCCTTATCCTGGCTCAGGAGTTTAGAGGAAAATCGGCAAGCATCAAAGCAGGTGCAACTCTATCCTCTGATGTCTAAGGTCTGGGGTGGGGCGACGGTGTTCTAGAGTATTCTTTTGTATAACTTTTATGGGTCTGGAAGTACTCTTTACAAGCATCTTTCCCACCCTGAGGCAGATACAGGCTCACACACTAAACAGTGACCCTATTCAGTCTTCTGTCTTCCACTCTATATATTCTGGGTATATGTAAGTTGTAGGAGAAATCTATGTAAAAGAGATATATAGACTAGAAATGATGAGATCCAGGGTTGGAGTTTTAAAGTAAAAGCTAAAGAAATGAATACCTGGAGACTCAGAAGACCATCTGCCTTTAAAAAGCAGCCTATTCAGGAAAGGGGGTGTTGAGTTCAGGGGACTAGTTTGACTTTTTTAATGTTATCAAGCAAGAATTGAGTCCATTTTTGGTACCACTTTTTGCACAAACTGGTCCAAAATAAATAACCAGCACAGCTGTGGTGCAGAAAACCTCCTGTGTAAATTATTTTCATGTGTGTGGCTTTTTTAAAATGAATTTCCGTCAATCTTTCCATGGCTTTTGGTCCACATTAGTCCTGACTATAACTGTATTTTTCTGAAAAGTTAAGGGAGGTAACTATCTATCAGGGACCATCTCTATTATGGCTTCTTTTGTTACTGTTGTCGTTTGGTTTGGTTTGTTTGTTTTCAGATTGGGTTGAGGCTCAGCACATATTTTCTCAATACTCCTAATATGCTATAGAAGTTGGTTTGGTTTGAAGCAATGCAACTGATTAAATTTGGGGAGTTTCCCACCTCTCCCACTCTAGCTCACTCTACCTCCCCTCTGGAACACTCAGATTCTTGGCTTTACTATTTATAGTTACAGGGAAGCTCTTGCTTCTCCCACCCACCATTGCTCCAATTTGAAACACATGCAGGGGAAGAAAGGAAGAGGAGTCTGTGGGAGGAGAGGTAGAAGAACCGCACCCACTGTGAAACCACCATGCCATCCTGCTTGCATGTGGTTAAACACCCAGAAAGAGAGGGAGTTTGCTGAGTTCCTTTTCAGTACGTCCATACTCACTGGTCCAAAGACACTTTGGTTTCTTATTGTCTGACTCATTCTGACTTTGACATAGATCAGTTTCTTGATCACGATGGAGGAAAAACCAATAAAGTGAAATGTCTCAAAGCATAATATCCAATGCTTAAAATAAAGAGGAGAGGAAGGGAACAATGAAACCTTTTCATAATTTTCACAGGAGTTATCACATTCTGAAAGTCCTACATCTGACCCTATGAAAACCTGATCCCTAAAGGTGGTACCTCATAGCAAACACCACACACACACACACACACACACTCACTTGAAAAGGGAAGGAGGTCAGATGGTTCATACTTTAAGACCACTTAAACATTTTTCTGGAAGGTGAGAAGGTAAGAAATCAAAGAAAAAGTCCATAATAGTATTTTGGCAATCTCTCCACTCTATAAACTATATCCATAGGCAATCATTGGCTTGTGCCAATTTTGCATAACTAAAAATGACTTAGATTAAATATTAGGGGTGGATGTTTGGCGATGGCTAAGCCTATGTTCTTTTTACCTTTTAATAGCAGATAAAGATGTCCGTCAGGTTGCCTTTGTCTTGTGTACTTACAACAGTTGCTCTGGCTTCCTTCATATCATTTGTTTCCTTGAAACTTTGAAGTTTTGCACCTACCTCTATGATTTTTTATTCATGTAAGGAAGTGGCTGAAGTAAGAGTCATGTGTATAAAAGCTAAAGAAAAAAATCAGATAATTGGTAATCATTACTGCCACGGACAACAGGTTAAAAACTGGGGTGGATGACGATGTTTGTTTGACGTCAAAATGAGAGGCAGAAATCTGGGGTCAAGTGGACCTGGGTTTAAATTCTGAGTCTTCTCATTCCTAGCTGTGCGACATTGGGCCAGTCATCTCAGTAATCTTCCTAAGGCTCAGTTTCCCCAACTACAGAATAGTATTGACAAGAGTGTGTACTTCATAGGAGAAGCATAGGATTTAAATCATATACTGACTTCACCCCAAAACTGATATTTAGTTTTAAATTTGGGGGGGGGGAATCAACCACGAGACTCTAAACTGATTGTGAGCAGTTTCTTCAACTCTACTCTTTTAAATCAAGATGTTCTTGAATTTGGGTAGTTAAGTAGTTAAGACTCCGTGCTTCCACCGTAGTGGGTGCAGGTCCATCCCTAGTCAGGGAACTAAGATCCCACATGACGTGTAGTGTGGCAAAAAAAAAAAAAAAAAAAAGATGTACTTGAATTCAATGTAGTGATTTAGTGATGGTGTAAATGTCCATATTGTACTCCATTCTCAAAATCAGTCGTGCAAAACAAAATCTAACAAATATTAATAACTACTGTATATTCCAGTATACTTTTTAGGAGAGAACATGGTTATAAACATATAGTGAACCAATTAACCTTATCTAAAAATAAGAAAGACAAACATATCATGTGTATTTCTGTTTATTAGTAACTACTATTGAGACAAAGAGCCCTCCTCTGGGGTTTGGATGATTTCCAACAGGAAGACCAAGCCAATCCTCAAAAATGTCAAACCACAAGGGAGTTTCCAAAGTTGATTGGTAACAGCTGATCACACATCCTACCCATCCGTGGCCTCCTTCCCCCACCATACACAAGAAAGAAAGGAAGGAAAAGTAAGCACAAAACACAAATTCTATCACTGGACACGCATTTGTCAACTTCATTGTGCTATCTTCTCTTTCTCCAAGACCCATTTGGAACGTTATTAGGTCTGTTAACGCTTCAAGCACTCCTGAGATGTGAAGTCCGGTGAAAAGCTGGAGGATCGAAATATATCTTCTTAGGCGAAAACAGCAAATTGAATCCTAATCTTCAATTTAGTTTTAATTGCCACTGAAAAATGTTTCTTGAAGTCCTGTTGTAACACTTGCTCATGGTTTTTGAAGTGTGGCCAATAGTATAGAATCCATAGTTTTATTTGATGAACAAAGAAAATAAAGTTCTGGGAAAAAGTTAAATTCACAGGGCCATAGCCATTTTATCAGTATTCAGTATTCTTAAGAAAAACTGCAATTTTAGACTCTTTTATAAAAGTCATGGTATTTTGGCCCTAAAGTTACAGGTTCAAAATGATAGACATCTGATTATATTCCATATTTATTTCCACATTTAGCTGTTTCCTTCAATATTAAATCAAGATCAAGAGACATATTACTGAAAGTGATGGACTGATCAGCTGATAGAAGTGAGGCATATGTTTTGCTTTGGCTTAGTTTTTCCATGTAGTCAATGCATCTGCCTTGCTTCACCCATCACCAGGGTCCTGTCAGGATATATACCAATCTACAACACAGTTTTTCAAAAGGATCCTGTAAGAACCATTTAAAAAATCCCTTCTCCCATAAAATGAACTTACAGCAGAACATTCTGCCCTCACCATTTACCTTATATATTTCTCAACCCTGCAAATTTGAGCATGCACAACAGTTCATTGCCCTCCCATATTTGTGCTATTGGTTTGATGTGATGCCCTATAGAACCACTTGATAAAATAATGCTTTCCAATTGCTTTTTGGGAGAGACCACCAGTGATCCTCTTATCACACTGAGAAATATGCTATCAAAGATGGGGCTAGCTTCATGCAGTTATGGAATAGTTTCTTCTCACTATTTACAAGTTTAAAAACAATGCCAATCAACTACTTTTAACTTTTTTATTAGGCTTTTTATTCAATATATGTCTGCACCCCTTGAAATTTTTAAAGTATGCAATAATAATTAATATATTCTTTAATTGAAAGTATGTAACATTATTACAAATACTATGATTATATGATCTATGTAAGTACATATTATATAATTTAAACTTTTAAAGTATCAATGAAGGGTGTATATGTGAATGTTGGAAATACTTTGGGAAAGGTAAGGGTCTGATTCCTAGCTAGATCACTTTCTGTTTAGATGATGTCTTGCAAATTAATTAAAGTGAGTGCATTTTACTCTTCATTGGTTGGTAAAAATGAGTATGGTAATGGGTAACCTTGTTATAAGGATTAGTGCAAGTCAAAAATGATGCACTTCTGGTTTGTGTTGTGTAGTCAGTGGTAGACATTATTTTTCTACTATAAAGCCCCATTGCACCTGGTGGCTTGTGATACCTAATAGCCATCTGCATAGTCACTGCTTTTTAAATTCAATGCAAAATTTGCTAGTCCATTGATTGAAACCACAGTACAAACTCACCAATCATTTGTGGCCTTTCCTTTGCTTTGCAGTTCTCCAGAGATTGCTAACAGCTACTGAGTGATGCAGTCCATGACTATGGTCAGGACTCTTGGATGTCATTTTTCTTGGACAGGAAAGCCTTTATTACTGTTACTTGTTTTTCTGTCTGGTCCATAAATAGGACAAAAGCTGTTCAAGCTTGGAGAATTGTTCAAGTACACTCTTGTCCTTCTAAATTAAATTAAAAACAAACTATAATGAACAAAAATACCTATCAATTGAGTTCTAAATGACTAATTTCTAATAGTATTCACTAATAAAACTCAATAGCATTCACTAATAAAAGAAACCTGTGTCTTGGAACAGATTCACCCAATCATCATTTTTGTTAGTGTCCAGAGAGCCTAGTCCATGTCTATTTTTTAACAATACTCTTCCTATAGGGTCCCTCTCTAAGTTATTTTCATGACTAGTGTTAGACCTCAACATATAGTTCAAATAAGTTAAAGTGTTCTCTGAAATATATCATTAGGCAAAAGGTTTTGGGGAAACAATTAAATGGAATATCTTGGCAGGTGGCTGTGTTCCTTCTCTGAAGGATATGCAGGAGCATATCTAGAGGAATGAATAAGCTTTACCCAATAAACAAGAGTTCATGCACAATTTAATACTTAATTAGAAAGTCTGAAATTAAGCTGTGGAACTTTGATATGCATTAACTTGGAGAAAAGGAGAAAAATCCCCAGACACTTGAAGAGAAAAAAAAAAAAAAAAATCGGAATAGTACAACAACAGGACAATGGGGATGTCATCAAGAAAAAATAATGAAAGACAATTGTTCTTAATAGGCACTTCAGAGGAAAGAGCCTCAGATATGAATAATTGAAATAATTGTATGATCTTGTTAACAGGCACTTTCAAACGAGTCAAGCTATTTTGAAGGTGCCAAATTATTTGTGTGGCATTTTTATGTTTTATTTGCAGCATAATTATCATCTATAAGCACTGCCCTATCTACCTGTCACGTAAATTGATGCAACATTTCCTCTTTTTTTTAAAAGCTTCTTTAAATATAAGAAGAAAACACAAGCTATGCATCAAAATTTACACTGAGACTCTTAGGAGGAAATTCTCATAGAAATGTGACTGCATTGCAGTCAGTACAAGGAGAATCTGGTTCCCAAGATTGTTCTCAAAGTTTAAAGCAGACATTGACCCCTATTTATGATTTGGCAGCTTTTCAGCTAACATTATGAATTTATGCTTATAATTTGTGCCCTCCAAATTCTCTCTCTCATTATATACACTTGTGTTACATATATTACGTAACATGTATATACACACATACATAAATATATCCTTCTATAATACACTTATGAGTTTGTTTAAGTGCTTAAAACTTCTAAAATTATGCACATTACTAATATTATATATATAAGCTCTCAGTTTCCCTATGCATTAGTTATGCTTATGGTAGATGATAATTAATAAAGATTTAAATTATTTCAATTGTTAGTCATTATTATGTGGCATAAAACCCAGCATATTGCATGGGTCCACTGAGTCCTCCACACAGTAAGTAATACTTTCCACAGTCCATTCTACCTTCCAATGTGCATTAAATGTTGCCCACACAAAGACGAAAAGCCATTGTGTACCTAATAGAGTGGAATTTAGGAGCTGAGAAGAAGCAAGTGGATAGTCAATGTCTCCTCTGATTTGAAAATAATTGAAGCTATTAATTTTCATTTCTGAGCTTAAGTGGTGGTCCTTCACGATCCTGGGGTGAAGAAGCTGATTTGAGTCTCACATTTTACATAGGTTAGCTCAGTCCTCATCAGATTAATGTGAAAGACTTCCTATCAGGATTGCCTTCTGCTCAGTGAGACAAGTGCTTCTCCAACACACACTCATACTTACATAGCCACAGTTTTCTAGCATTTGAAAGACTGCAAACAAATTATTCCAGGTGGGATAAAAATTAGTAAAGTAGAGCTTGCTTAAATAAGCTCTTTTTTCTCACTCTCCCAATAGTGGTTTATAAGGCCAGGTGCTTATTCTCTGAGTGGGTGTCTATCCAAGTTGAAAGTAGATCAGCTAGACATGAATGCAAGTGCTTAGAACTAGAGCTGAGGGATGAATCTCAGAAATCTCTTGATCTTAGCAAGGTAGTGGCAACAATTTTGTTTATATCAAACATGAGACCAAGACATAGGAAAGGAAAGCATCCTTAAAAGATTAGACCGGATCAGCTGAAGAACAGCCTACCATGTCCCATTGAGTGCCACCTCTGTACCTGTTCTAGCCCAAACTCACTAGTTCACGTTACCTGGCACAGGAAGTGTTCTGAAGTAATGAACAGGTTAAAGGATGGGAACTTTTGTAAATGCAGTTTTGTTATTTTTTCAAGTACTACTAATAACTAAACCAAAAACCAAAAAAAAAAAAAAAATTGCCTAGTAATTATCCTAGTTCAAGTAAGAGTAGTTACTAATTATTCTAACATGTAAAGTGGTGCTTCGAAGTATGTGAATGTGTTTGAAAATGGTTTGTTCTCAGTACCTTGTTCATTAGCTCTTGAATTCTGTTTCACTCATTCTTTAATTAAAAAAAAAAAAAAAAGTTAATGGAAAGCCAATCTCTTACCAGATATTAGAGGCAGGGAGATTTACAATGACCCTTCTAACCTCTTTCGTATTTCTAGTTAGCTCAGGTAATTGAAAATCTTTCAAAGCCCAACTGTTACACATTTAAAATTAGAATCTTTTGAATGTATGAGATGGGTTATACCTTCAAAATAGATCAGAAGAGTCTGAGTCATGTAGTGAAAGTAAGCCCTTGGCAAGGGTTTGGCTCTTTAGCCCTGGTCCCTAAGTCTATTCCACTTCTGGGCATCAACAACATTTTGAAAACCAATCAACCAGCCTAGAAGTACCTGAGAAATCTTTACAATGTTATGCATTCATGCTTTTATTTATTCAACAAATATTTGTAAAGCACATACCATGATGCCAGTACTAGATAGACAATGGGATTTTAAAAAGGAATAAGTGTTTAAAAGTGTGTGTGTGTGTGTGTGTGTGTGTGTGTGTGTAGGATGGTGGGTGTGCAAACATGTAAGCCCTTCCTGTAGTGTGACAAGTACCTGAATAGATGCATTTCAGGGACTCAACAAAGGTAGATGTAATTCTCTGAATTAACAATGTCAAGTTTTCCTACAAGAACCACCCATGACACATGTGAGGCTGTGTCTCCCCAACGACACTCACTTTTTCATCTCTTATTTACCATCCGCTCAGTTGGGGAGGGGTGTAAGGATGAGCGAAATAGAAACTACTTTTTTATTATTTATTTTGAGTCATAAATGAGACAGGAGAACAAGGGCAAGACCAGGAGGACCCAACCTTCTAAGTAACATATTGGGAGTTGGCTTTCCACTTGGCCTACCCTAAGTGAACTCTTCATGGGTGAATTCTGAGACCTGATCTCTCTTCAACCTTAATCTCTGAAAAGCAATCAGTCCTGTTCCTACATGAGACATTGGACTGGAGCATAAAAGACCAGCACATCCTTGGCAGGAAATCAGGAATTAGGAAAAACCCTAAGAGTCGAAGATCATGCCAGCAGGTGAACTGATAGATCCTATGTGGCGGGAACCACTGGTAGGGAATGGCATGCCTGGGGGTAGAAATGGCCTCCAAGAAGGACTGAATTCTTTGCAACAGTTAGCAAAACCTCTATACAGCAAGCTGTGCTTCTACCCTAAGGGCAAAGCGTACCAGTGATGAACTAGAATACAAACTCTACTTATAACACCATTAATAGTTTCTATCATAAGACCTCTGTAGTTCAGGAACTCTTTGACTTGGAGCAGATGAAATTTAAGAGAAACATTTCCAAAGCCAAAATGAGCAATGATAGACATTATTAGCCAGTGAGAAGAAAAAGTCTGTTGAAAATAAATGGCCTAAGAAATCTTTTTTCATGATAATCAGTTACCTGAGTTAAATAGAGTTTAATGTTATTTTTTAACTTAAAAAGTCATCTGTCATGTGGAGAGTATCATCAGCTGATAATGTGATGCAGAGACTACCATTTGGCTTTGGCTTTCATATCTACTTAGTCTGCAAATAAAAGCTATTTTTTCTTTAAATTAGAAAAATGATTCCATCCAACTTGTACTCAATACATTTTTCCACCTGTCAAAGACATGGATGATTGGTGACTCTCTCTTTGCAGTAGGAAAGCACACAGATTTTCAGAGTTAGTTAAACAATAAATCAATGCCAATTTGTTATTTCTATGATGACGGAAAACATGGAAGTGAATATAGTGATTTGGAAGGAAAAAGAAACATCCTTTTGATTTCGATTGACTCATCAACAAAGTGGGTGAGTGAGGGCCCAAAGCATAAAGCTTGGGAAGTAAAGGATTAAGTAAGGAGATCTGGTCTTGAAGTAATGAAATATGAAGCATCTCGCTTCATGCTGCTGACCTATGGATAGCTTGAGGTGGAGGTAATGAGTACTCTTGACTCCACGCTGTTAGTGTAAACAATCCAATGGGCTCAAGTATCAGCCATTTGAATAAATCAGGAGACAGAGGAAATGATGTTTATGAGCTAGAGGTGTGGACTGCTTCTTAAACAACCATGGGTACACAGATAACAAAATGGAAACCTGATATAATGGGAAGGAAACAAGAAGGAATGGCATGGGGTAAACTTGAGGTGAGGGGTTAGAAATCCTGAAATCTAATTCTGTGATAGAAAAAAAAAAAAAAAACTTTATCCATTTGAGACCAACTTGATAAGGTTTACCTTAAAAAGTTAGTGTATCACTGTTTACCTGAGGTTGCCAAAAATCTATTTGTTTTTTGTAAGACACTTTTCAAAGTTACAGTCAATTTTCATTTAGCTCTGCAAATAAAAGGAAATTGTGTTGAAAATTTGTCCTACTAAAGCAAATTTTAAAAACAATTTACTTTTTAAATATTAAAAATATTATGATATTTCTATTTTACTAAATTCTACATAAGATTATTTATAGTTTAAGAAAAGAGTATGTAAATATCCCTTGTATCAAGAGTGACGTGGACTAGAATTCAAATATGTTGTTAATTTCCTAAGTGAATAAATACTGAAACATAAATGCATATTATTAAGTGAAAGAAGCTAATCTGAAAAGGCTATACTTTGATTTCAACTATATGACATTCCGGAAAAGGCAAAACTATGGAGACAGAAAAAGATCAGTGGTTGCCATGGTTGGGATGTAGGGGGAGAGATGAATAGGCAGAGCACAGAGAATTTTAGGACAATGAAAATACTCTGTATGATATTATAATGATGAATATATATCATTATACATTCTCCAAACCCGAAGAATATACAACAACAAGAATGAATCCTAAGAAAAACTGTGGACTTTGGATGATTATGATGTGTCAATGTAGGGTCATCTTCGGTAAAAAAAAAAAAAAAGTCATTCTGGTGAGTGATGTTGGGGGAAGCTGTGCATGTGTGGGGGCAGGTAGTATATGGGAAATCTCTCTACCTTCCCCTCAATTTTGCTAAAAGCTTAAAACTGCTCTAAAAATGAAGTCTCTAAAACAAACTCTGTAAATAAAAAAAAAGTCTGTAAATAAAGACCCTCAACAAACAAATAAATGCAAAGGAGGTAGATGGAAGCAAGCAAGAAGTAGGAGTGTATAAGAGCTAATGGCTTTGTTTCAATCCATGAAGAAACATGCCAGATTTTCAGGGGAGACTAAAAATATATCCATTCGTACACACTAAGAATGAAAGCCCAAGGCTCATTTGATTTCATCAATGATCCTATACGGTATATGTAATTTGGGGCTTCATTCTTGCAGTTGGTATAATACAAATTGTAGTTATGGCCCTCTGCTTTTTAATTGGAGTGCTAATGTTCTTTTCATAGGCAGGTTCTGAAATATACATTTAGCGCTAATTGGAAATACACTTAAATTTAATCAGTCATCTGCATAACTTGCGGTCTGAGAGCTGAGGTATCTAAGGCTCTATTTCTAATCAGATTTGGTCTCTTCAATTCCCTTTCTACACCTCTAGTTCCTCAACATCCCTATTTCCCATCAGTTCAAATTCAACACCACTATAATCTAAATCACCATCTTTCCTTGCACCACAACAAGCTCTCCCCCAGGGACTCTCCTATTTCTGCAATGAGTGCTATCAATCTTCCTTACTAAGTCTGCCCTCCCCTAACCAGCACCAATACACACACCAACAAATATTTTGCCAAGTTGTAGTTGTACTTCTTTTTGCTATATCACCTATAACTTCCCTTCATGTCCTGTTCCCAGTGCCATCACTCCATTGTTAATAGCCATTTAACTGGTCTCATCATCTCTAATCTCTCCAGCTCTCATTCTCTCTGAGATTCTCTTAGAAAACCATTCTTCCTAAATCATGGTTGAGATATGCCAGTCTTGAGATCTGACACTTCAGTAGTTCTCCATGGCCTACAGACAAAGCTTCAAAGCCTTTAACTACTCTTTCCCACCCAATTCTCTATTATCACCTATTTTACCCAACTCTCTAGTCTAGATTGCTGACACTTTCCTTCCCAAATACAATTTGTCTTTTCCCTCCCCTGTGCTGGGACTTCAATTCCAAATACCTCCACCTGAAATGCATCTCTACTTCATGAAATCCAGGCCATTCTTAAGCCCCAGTTCTAATATCTGCTTCTCGATGGAATTCTGCTCTGGATCTAGTCAAGGCTGATCTCCCTTCTCAAGACTCCTAGTTAGTATTTTATCTGTATCTTTCCGACGGGATTTATCACATACCTCTCTCTAATACATTTGCTTGTGAATGCACTTTATTGCCTCTTCTCTTTAACCAGGTTGTGAGATTTGATCCTGTCTGATTCATTCACCTTGAAAGCCTCCCACAGTGTTTTACACATAGTAGGAACACAGTAAATATTTGCTGAGCAAAGAGCAAGCAGCTCCATGGAAAGCCTAGAGTTTAAAGACCTTTTATAAATTTTCCATTACAGACTAGTCACTAAAAGTTTGACCCCCTACTCATGAGATTTTAAAGAATCACATGATGAAATGTCCCCATTCATTCCAGGCTATTATTATTGTTCTTTTGAAATATAAATATAAATCTCTTTTAGGAATAGATTTGGTAGATGTGATTAAAAGCAACTTTTAAAAGTGTGACACATGATCAAAATTCACTGTATGATTGAAAGGCACTAAATTTTTTTTAAATTAGCTAATTTTATCATAACTTTAAACCAAGTCTCAAAAAAGGAAGAAGAAATTTCATGTTTGGATTGGTGCATATAATTAAGTCTGAATACCTAAACACTGCTTGTGAAATAGGTCATATCTAACAGAAAAACTGTGCTGCATTGAAGTTTAAACTGCATATTTCTTCAGTCAGACAAACACTCTGTTTATAAAATATAAACTTACAAACAGGTTTTCAAAACTTGCAATTTTAGAAAAGTTCATTTAAAGATGTTCTCTTTAGGGTTCAAGAGAAAAGATGAATCACTTCAGCAGATTATTAACTGTGTTGCCTTTGAATGATAGAACGATGTTTTTTGTTAATTATCTTAAGCCTCTGTTTTTTGCTGGAAATTAGAATAGAAAGATTTGAAAGTATGTATTTGTGGATATAGTGCTATCATTTACGTCAGTTTTCTTTTTTCTTTTTAAAACCCCCAGTGAAAGAGCAATCCAGTTTAAATAAACCACTTATAAAGAATAATGCACCCTAAAAGTAAAATTGCTGTCTAAGGTTTTCTAAAGGCTTGATCGAGGTTCAGAGGCAGGTTAATGTAAGTGTCAAACTTCCACTAAGTTGTCAGTCTAACAAATCCATCTTGCATCTGGGGAAAGACAAGCTCAGTGCAGTCTACCAACCTCTATCTCTGATTATCTTACAAGGAGCCGCCTTCTGTTTCCATGGTCCTAATTTTGGATAAATGGCTCAGAAGGTAATGATCCTTCAATCTTTAGGAATATATTCCTAAGTAGAGGTTTAAAATATACATATTTCAATTATGGCAAAAGTTCCACAAATAGTAAATAATTATTTTAGAGGTTCAGTTTTATTTTGCTTTGCCAACTTATAGAAAAGCACAATGCCTAGACCTCCATCTTGATTCCACCACTTCTTAGTTGTAATGATATTCAGCAAGTCTCGTGACATCTCTGCAGCACTATAAAGTAAGGATAAGAATAGTTCTCCTTTTATAGGTTATGATGAAGTTTATATGCAGAAATGCACGCCAAACACATGGCACAAATTTTGAACCACAATAAGCACTCAGTTAATTGTCCTTTCTAGTGTTGCCATAGTTATTGCTGTGTTGTTGTTGTACTGTTATTGCTGTGGTTGTTGTGTGGTCAGACTTCTTTATTTTACAGAAGAGTAATGACCAAGAGAGAGCGTGTTCTGATGTCACACTGCCCAAGTTTGAATCCCAGCCCTTCTGCCTACCAGCTGTGTGACCTTGGTCAACTTAATTAATATCACTGCCTCAGTTTCCTAATTTGTAAAATAGGCATAATAGTAGTTACCACCTCTTAGCATTGTTAGGCAGATGAAATGGGTTTATTCATAAAAAGCAATTATTTAGAATAGTATAAGTGCTGAATAAACACTGGTTATTATTAGCACAATATCATTATGATTCCTGCCACCACCATTGTTATTATGGGCAGACCTACACTGCACAGTAGACTAATGGTTAGAATTCTGGTTGATAAATGATAGGTGCTCAATGAACGTTAGTTATCTAAAGGTGACCAGCATTTGCAGCAACATGGATGGACCTAGAGATTACCATACTAAGTGAAGTAAGTCAGACAGAGAAAGACAAATATCATATGATGTCACTTACTTGTGGAATAAAAAAAATGATGCAAATGAACTTATTTGCAAAACGGAAACAGACTCACAGACATGAAAAACAATCTTATGGTTACCAAAGGGGAAAAGGGCAGGGAGGGATAAATTAGGAGTTTGGTATTAAGATATACACAGCACTATATATAAAATAGATAAAAAACAAGGACCTACTGTATAGCACAGGGAACTATATTCAATATCTTGTAATAAACTATAATGGAAAAGAATCTGAAAAAGAATATATAAATATTCAATAAATTTAAGAAATAAATAAATAAAGGTGGCCAGGAGGGAAAAGGCCATTTTGATTGCAGCACAAAGGCATGGTAACAATGATTTAAACTTTCCTTTAAGTTCTTAGTACTTAAACAAACAAACAAATCAGACCTTTGACGGTGTGCTCTATAAAGAAGGAGAACTTCAACTCTGTCCTATAAAGTTGAACTATAAAGTCCATGGCATTTCCTCACCAGCCTTTTGTCTTACAGCAGGCTGACGTCCACACAGCTGGTTTGAGCCAGTTCTCACCTGACACTCAAGGCTCTGTCTGTATCCTTTCTCCTGAAGCAAGCTCTTCCTGAAGCTCTTCCTGATAAGAAACTGCTGTACTAAGATTAGGAGGATCAGGAAATGGAGAAGAGAGACACTGTAACAAAGAAGGGATCAAAATGGGAGGACTGTTTGTAGCTGATTGTGAGCTTTGTCAGTGTGGCTGGAAGCTTGCCTTTCAGTCCACGTAGACTGTGAGGAAGATCATCTATACATTTGCATCCTGGAGAAGAAAAAGGAAGGAGACCATTACTGGGAATTTTTTTTTCTCTGCCATTTCCCTCTTTTCAAAGTGATATCATAACTGCTGTGTTGATTGGGAGAGAAGTGGATATGCATTGGCTGTATAAAATTGATGAATATTCAAAAGAGCTTCAATCTTGTTTGTCACAAATTTTCATTTAGAAGTGACCCTATCTAAAGAAAAATTAGAAAGAAATTTCTAATATAAAGCAATAAAAAACCATATAGATTATTTGGGCAGGGAATACTTTTGTATTTTACTTAAGATATTACAGCAAATACTGAGACTGTTCCGGTCTGGACAAAAGGAGATAGACTAGTTTCTACCTGTTCCTCCCTGCTAAATACTGGTATAAACCCTGAAAATAATGCAAGGCAACACATAAGGAGAGCCCTGAGAGGTGAAATGAGGAGGGAAGACTGGTGAGAAACCCAATCACCAAAGGGACAGCACAACAGCAAGGTGTCTCTTAGGTATACCTTCCCCTGACCCAAGAGAAGAAGGCAACCAAAGTCCAGTATTTCTTGACCCCCAACCTAATAACAGAAGGTCACCCCACATAGAATCATTCCTCCACCAGATTGAACAGAAAGCCCTCCAATAATATAATGTAAGCCCAGCACCACTGGTAAGAAAAGTACACAGAAAGCCCTGCTCAAAACTAGTGGCCTGGCCCAGGAACCATGCTCCTTCTCCACTGGACTGGAGAGCCCAGTCCCCTACAGGGAGGTACCAGCAAGAGTATCCCAATACATCAAGCACCTGATCTGGGAAGCTTCTTTGTCCCTTGAGACTCACCTCATTCATCCAGAGACATTGGGAGGTCAGGTGCATTACTAGCAAAGAGAATCTAACCACAAGTGGTCTAGCTGGACAACACCTTTGTCTCATGTGCCTGAGAGTCCCCTGCCCCTCAGGGAGACAATGGGGTAACTGGACATTAGCAGTAAGGAAAGTCTCGCAAGTGCCTGACCAGGAAACCTCTTGGTCCCCCAGGCTTAATTTATTTTCCATACCTAGGGGACCAGGTGTCCCGGCCTGGGGATAACCCTGAGGTACCAGAAGGGACAGTTCCTCAGAAGCACCAGATAAACCAAGCAAGACAAAATAGGATTGCAAAGACTCTGGAAATTAAATTATCATTGCAACCACAGCCCACAAAAGTAGGTGGACCTATATGCTAAACCTAAAGAAGATGACTGCCTACTAAAATAAAATACATAAATAGGGCCCAGATTCTCCAAACATAACAGCCAAAATGTCCAGATCTCAATGAAAATTTCATCTGTCATACCAAGAAACAGAAAAATCACAACTTAAATTAGAAAAGACAACCAACAGATGCAAACACTGAGATGAAGCACATGTTGGGATTATCTGATATGCTGTCATAAAAATGCTTCAACAAACACTTACAAATTCTCTTAAAACAAAGCAAAAAAGAAATGTCAACAAAGAAAAGAAGTTTAAAAACACAAACAAAAACCAGTGGAACTTATAGAACTGCAAAGCACAATAACTGAAATTACAACAACAACAGCAACAACTGGCTGGATTGGTTCAGTAGGAGAGAAGACGGAAGAAGATAGAATCTATGAACATGAGGACAAATCAATAAAATTTACCTAATCCAAAAAACAGAGAAAAGAGCTAGAACCTCCCCCCACCCTGCCAAAAAAAAGAACAGAATATCAGGGACCTGTGGAGCAACAAAAATGAGACAACATTCATATCATCAGAGCTGCAAAATGAGAAGGGAATGAAAGTGGGACTAAAAGGACATTTGAAGAAACAAAGGCTGAAAATTTCCAAATTTGATGAAAGACACATGTACAGATTTAAGAAGGTGAGTGACTCACCAAAGAAGATAAAACCTAAGAAATCTACACCAAGACAAAATAATTTAACTTGTGAAAATTAAGAGAAAGTAAAAGATCTTGAAAACATCCAGAGAGAAACGAGATATTACCTATAGAAACACCAATTTGAATGACAAATTTCTTACATGAAATCATGGAGTCCAGAGGGAAGTGATGTAACATTTTTCAAGTGCTAAAGGAAAAAACTATTAACCACAAATGCTATACCCAGGGAAACTTTTTTTTTTGTTTTCAGAAATGAAGAGAAAATAAAAACATTCTCAGGTGAAGGAAAACTAAAATAATTTGTCACTAGCAGGCTGTATCCTTAAAGATTGATAACAGAAGTTTTTCAAGAAGAAAGGCAAGCATGAAAGAAGGAATCTTGGAGATGAGAAGGAATGAAGAAGTACAGAAAGAGTGGAGGCATGGGCATGTAGAGTACACTCCTGCTTATGACTTTTACAAATGATATCTGATAATTGAATCAAAGTTTGTAATACCATTTGATACTCAAGACAATATTGCAAATAGAAAAGGAAATGCAAGAAAGTTTTCCAAACTTCACTTGAAGTGGTAAAATGTTGATATCAGTAGATTTTGGTTAAGTCAGGTATGTTGTAGATCCCAGAACATCACTAAGAAAACTGAGATAGGCTGGGACCTGGGACTTGGGATCCTTTACTAGAATGCTTGCACCTAGACAAATGTCTCCACAAGCAACAAAATACAAAGAAACTATAAGGGACTAAAAATAACTGCATGCATGCCCAGTTGGAGCAAATTATGAGCAATAAGATATAAAAAGGCCAAAACCCAACCGCCACTTCTGAGGTGCCAGGAGCAAAAACAGGGTACTGCACATGATCCCTGCACACAGCACCACCAAGGGGGTGGGCAGACCACCCAAGCCTCCCCTCCAGCCTCACCCATTGATTTGCTTCCGCCTTTATCCCACTTAAGAGCCCACTTCACCCCTCCACCTCTGGGAGTGAGCAAGGGCATCTGTTACTTGTTCTCGCTCCGTCATGCTGCAGCACGAGTCCCAATAAATAAAGCCTTGCCTGAATTTCTCATCTGGCCTCTTATGAATTTCTGTTGCTTAAAGAGTCCAAGAACCCAGGTCGGTAACAAAACTACTCAAAGAGATACAGCCAAACTCAAAACACCATAAATAAATCAAAATGGAATGCTTAAGTAACCCATAGGAAGGCAAGAAATGTGAGGCAGAGGAACAAGAAACAGAAGAAACAAATGGGGAAAAAAAAGTGTCAGGCTTGAACTTTAACATATCAATAATTACCTTAAATGTAAATAGTCTTAAAACCAATTAAAAGGCAGAGATTGGCAGAGTGGATTTAAAAAAAAATCATGATCCAACAATATAATGTCTAAAAAAAACTCACTTCAAAAATGATGACATAGTTAGATTTTAGTAAAAGGATGGAAAAAGATATGCCATGTAAATACTAATCAAATATTTTTTTTTAACGTAGGAGGAGATGAATTATACTTTAGAGCAAAGAAAATTACTAATGACACAAAAGGACATTACATAATGATAGAAGAATCAATACACCAGGAAGAAAAAACAATCCTAAATGTGAACCCACCAAATAACAGCGTTTCAAAATACATGAAGCAAAAACTGATATAGCTGAAACTGGTAGAACTATTACACAAAAAAGCAGTAAGGATATGGAAGAAAAGAATAACAGCATCTAAATGAAATACAGGGCACAATCTACCCAACAGCAGATTATATATTTTTTTCAAGCACAGATAGAATATTCTCCAAGATAGTTCATATCCCAAGTAATAAATTACTTCTCAACAAGTTAAAAGAAATTGAAATCATACAGAACATGTTGTAAGATAATGGAATAAAACTAGAAATCATATGACAATAGAAAAAGTCTATAAATACTTAGATATTGAATAACATACTTCTAAATAATCCATGGGTCAAGGAGGAAGTCTCAAGGAAATTAAAAATATATAGAACTGAGTTAACATGAAAATAAAATATATAAAAATGTGAGATACTCCTAGTACAGTGTTGTGAGACAAATTTATAGCACTAAATGCTTTCATAAAGAAAGAGAAAAGATCTCAAATCATTGTTTCCACATCAAGAACCTAGAAAGAGATGATAAAAATATACCCAAAGCAAGCATAAGGAAGGAAGTAATAAAGATAAGAATAAAATTAATGAAATTGAAAATAGGGACAATTATAGAAAAGAAACAAAAATGGTTTTTCAAAAATATTTAAAAATTGATAAACCGTTAGGAAGACTGCCAGAAATAAAATGAGAGAAGATACACACTACCCATATCAGGGATGAAATAGGGAATACAACTATAGATCCTATAGTGATCCTGTAGTTATTAAAAGGATAATAAGAGAATATTATAAGGAACTTTACTCTCATAAATTTGACACCTTAGAAGAAATTGATCAATTCCTCAAAAAACACTAAGTATCAAAACTTAACAAAAACAAAGTAGATCATTTCTATAGTATTATAACCACAAAAGAAATTAAATTTCTTATTGAAAAGCTCCTGAAGAAAATCTTCAGACCCGGGTGATTTTACTGGAGAATGTTACCATTTAAAGAATTAACATCAAATTTATAAAATATCTTCCAGAAAATAAAAGAAGAAACATTTTCCAAGTCCTTTTATAAGACATTATGAACCAAATTGATATCAAAACTGGACAAAAACAATAAGAAAAACAAAAGCCAAACAAAACAAAAAAAACTACAGACCAACAGCCTTCACGAATACAGCAAAAATCCTCAACAAAATATTAGCAAATTAAACCCAAAAATGTATAAAAAGAATTGTACTTTGTGACCAAATGGAATTTACTCTAGGTATACAAGGCTGTTTCATCATTCATTTGAAGACCAATGTAGCCCACAATATGAACAGGCTAAAGAAAAATCATATGAGATCACATCAATTAACACAGAAAATGCATCTTATGAGCTCTAACACTCATTCATGATAAAAATTCTCAGCAAGTTAGGAATATAGGGGAATTACCTCAACTTGAAAAAAAGCATCTACAAAACAACCTACCATTAATATGATATCTAATGGTGAAAGACTGATTCACTTTACTGTATACCTGAAATTCACATACCATTGTAAATATCAACTATACTCCAATAAAAATTAAAAAAAAAAAAAAAAAGACTGCAAGTTCTTCCTAAAATCAGGAACAAGGCAAAGGTGTCAGCCCCCATTATTCTTACTCAACATAGCACTGGAAGTTCTAGCCAGTGAAATAAGACAACAAAAATAAATAAATAAATAAAGTGTATAGATTGGAAAGGAAGAAATAAAACTGTTCCTATTTGCAGATGACATGATTACCTACATAGAAAATCAGAAAGAATCTACAAAAATTTCCTAGAACTAATGACTTCAATGAGATCACTGAACATAAGATCAATACACAAAAATCACAAATCAATCCTATTTCTGTATAGTACCAATGAATACATGGAAACAGGAATTAAAAACACAATCCCATTTGCAATCACTTCAAAGAAAATTAACTTTATGTATAAAGTTAACAAAACATATACAGAAGCAGTATGCTGAAAATTACAAAAAGCTGATAAAAAGAAATAAAACACAGTTTAAATAAATATTCATGGATTTGATAACTCAACATAGTAAAGATGTCAATTCTTCACCAATGATATGTAGGATTAATGGAATTCCCATTAAAATCCCTGCAAGATATTTTGTAGATAAAGGTAATGTTATTCTAAAATTTGTGTGAAATGGCACAGATCCTAGAATGGCTAAAACAGTCTTGACAAAGGAGAGTTAAGTGGAAGCAACCACTGGACCCACTGTTTACTCTGGAACCACAGCAATCAAGACAATGTGGCTCTAGCAGCAGGATAGACATGTGGGCCAGCAAAACAAAGTAGAGAATCCAGAAATAGATTCACACAAATAAGTCTAAATTCCTACAAAGTATGAAAACAATTCATAGGACGGTGTTTACAACAAACAGCAATGGAGCAATTGGACGTCTGTTGGCAATAGATGAAGTCAACCTAAACTTCAGACTTTACACAAAAATTAACTAAAACTGAATCATAGACTTAAGTGTAAAACATAAAACTATAAAACTTTTAGAAAAGAACATTGGAGAAAATCTTCAGGATCTAGGACTAGGCAAAAAATAGTTAGATGACACCAAAAACACAATCCATAAAAGAAAAAAAATTGATAAACAGGACCTCATCAAAATTAAAAACTTTTGCTCTACAAAAGATCCAGTTAAGAGGATAGAAACAAGCTACAGACTGGGAGAGAATATTTGCAAACTATGTATTAACAAAGGGCCAGTGTCTAGAATATATAAAGAATTCTCAAAACTCAACAGTAAAAAGCAAACAATCTTCTAAGAACATGAACAACATGAGGAACCCTATAGTGATGGAGCTATCCTGTATAAATTTTAAAATTTATTTTTATTTATTTACTTTTTTATTGAACTATAGTTGATTTACAATATTGCACTAGTTTCAAATTTAGTTATATATATATATATATATATATATATGTATATTTGTTTTCATATTCTTTTCCACTATAAGTTAAGATAGTGAATATATTTCCCTGTGCTATATAGTAAATCTGGTTGTTTATCTGTTTTATATGTAGTAGTGTGTATCTGTTAATCCCATACCCCTAATTTATCCCTCCTCCCCCTTCCCTTTTGGTAACCATACATTTGTTTTCTATGTCTGTGAGTCTGTTTCTGTTTTATAAATAAGTTTGTTTGTATTAATTTTTAGATTCCCCATGTAAGTTGTCTTGCATCTTGGCTGCAATGGTGAAGGCACAAGCCTTTACACCTTGATACACATGCATGTGCACACGTACACACTTATACACACCTTATTACACATTATTACAAGTAAAACTAAGAAGTCTGAATAAATTCAGTGGATTATATCAATGTCAATAACCTGATTGTGATGCTGTATTATAGTTCTGCAAATATATAAAGAACTCGTACAACTCAATAACAACAAAACAAATAATCAGATTTTAAAATGGGCAGAGGACCTGAATAGACATTTTTCCAAAGAAGACATATAGATGGCTAATAGGTACATGAAAGGATGCTCAATATCACTAATTATCAGGGAAATGAAAATCAAAACTACAATGAGATACCACCTCACACCTTTCAGAAAGGCCATCATCAAAAAGACAAGCAATAGCAAGTGTTGGTGAGGATATGGAGAAAAAGGAACCCGTGTGTGCTGTTGATGGGAATGTAAATTGGTGCAGCTATTATGGAAAACAGTATGGAGTTTCCTCAAAAAATTAAAAATAGGGCTGCCATATGATCCAGCAATTCCACTTCTGGGTATATATTCAAAGGAGATGAAAACACTATCTTCGAAGAGATTATCTTCATTCTCATGTTCCTTGCAACATAATTCACAATAGCCAAGATGTGGAAAAAACCTAAGTATCCATCAATGGATGAATAGATAAAGAAAATGTGATATATATGCACACACTCACACATATATACATATATAATATATAATTCAGCCATAAAAAAGATGGAAACGCTGCTATTTGCGACAACATGAATGTACATTGAGAGCATTATGCTGAGCGAAATAAGTCAGATAAAGAGACAAAACTATGATCTCACTACATGTGGAATCTTAAAAAACTCATAGATACAGAGAACATATTGGTGGTTGCCAGAAGTGGAGGAGTGAGGGTAGGCAAAATGGGTGAAGGAGATCAAAAGGTACAAACTTCCAGTTATTAAAAACAGACAAACAAGCAAAAAACTCTGTTGCTGTGTTTAGACCCAGATGGAAGGAATAATACAAGAATTAGATACCAGAGGTGCCTCTGTTTCTGCATTTAGTTTAGCTGCTTCTCACAGCACCATTCAGCCATGGCTAGTTTGCAGGTAGTCATGAGAAATGTATGGCTGGGTCCATAAGGAGAACTCTAGGGTAACATACAGGGAAATGAAGCTGTGGTGTGGATAACAGAGTCATGCCCAGGGCCCCATAGTGGGGGCACCACTCAATAGCCTATATCATTGGTCACCTGATGCATACTCTACCGGACCTATTTCCTTTTAGGATTCTTACAACCATGGATTTCTAAACCTAGTTCTTGTTTCTTTCATCTTTTTCATCTTTGTGATGCAATGTTGTGATTTGATGTGTCACATAGAAACACGTGCTATAGGTGTTCAACAAAAAATTGTTGGATGAACTGAATTCAATAAATATTTTTTAAAGTTGCCATATGCAGTGTGTCTAGATACACCATGTAGAAACAAAAACAAACCAGAATTAATTTCTTTCCTAATAGATAATGGAGTAAGTAAGCTGTCAGCTTGTAACAATTCAGTGAACGGCAAAATTAAACAAATGATATAAGTAGATGAGAGACGGAAGATTCCTAGCCATAGGGATTGGGAAAAAGCTTCATGAAGGAAATGAGATTTAAACTGAACCTTAAACGAGGGGTAGGACTCAGGAAGCAGAGAGGCTGAAGGTGCTCCTGAAAGAGAGAAAAAAGTCAGTAAATTCAGCCCTGAAAGGACAAGTTCAGAAAGCTCTTCTTGGAAGAGAGTGTGTGTGGGGCATACACAACAGGCACAAAGAGAAGAAATACTGAGAAGAGTATTTGAGATATGGCATTAAGCATGCTTATCCATCATGCCAAGGAATTTGGACTTTAAAAGAATATGATGAAGGGACTCATTTTTAAAAAAGGGAATCACCAGATGTACGGTCTAAAGAACCTAACCTTGCAGTGTTATATAGAGGTGGTAGAACTAAACATGACTGAGAGGTTTGGGGTCTGAATGATGAGAGATTGGATGTTTTTAATGGAGTGAAGAGCAAATTTGGACAAATGTGACTTTTTTTTGCCTAAAATATGTGGGTTATCTTTAATTGGCTAAAAATCAAGTTCTCTTGATTTCCCTTCCCCATCTTCAGTTAGTCACTCAAGCAGGTATGAACTCTTCCTGATGTCCCTGGATGCCTTGGGGTAAGGGAGGAAGCCACCAGTAGGATTTCCCTGGCAAAGAGTGGTGAACTCCCAGGCCATCACTCCTGTCTCCTCCCATGACCTGCTAGGTGGGACTCCTGCTCTTGCTGGTAATCCTAAGGGTTCTTTGAAACATGAATGTGTGAACTGAGTCAAGATTTATGGGGCAGGAGTTAAGAGGTTAGTGGACTACCACATCATCATGGATAAGTTTATCTAATTAATCTTCGATGAAGCCATTTTCACCAGGAGGATCAGGACACTGAAAAATAAAACTAAGCAAATGTTTAATTAGAAGAAAGAGAGAGAAGCTTAATGGGCTTCCCAGACTCTGACCAGATTTTGCTGGGTAGCAGGATTAAGTTTTATTCAAGTGTGCTCCAAATGGAGGCTAGGGATTCTGAGCCAAACAAGATTCAGAAGGATGCTGCCCATGCATGGCCTTACACTGGCTCTGACTTGAAACCAACTGATGTTAGTAAAGGCATGAAACTGGAGAGGAGGTCATTAAAAAAATCTTTGTCCATTGTCAATTTCATATTTATATTTTAAAGAAAAGAATAATGATGAGAATTAAGAAGAAAGGAAGAAAGCTAGCTTTCCATTTCTCATAAAGTTTTGAAAAGTGCCCAGGCAGGACCTGCCAGTGAAGCAGCATCTCTCTGGGCTACATTTGCTCACAACGTGACTCACAGGTGTCACCTGCATCAGGACAGACTCCTTTCTACCCTGAGTCCAGAACCAAATAAACAAATAGTGTACCAACTTTGGAGAGACACACGTCAGAGCTAAACATGCAATTTGGAAAATTATATGTGGCTAATTGCCCAGAAAAAACCTCTTAGATCTTCATAGCGATTCATAGAGAAGATGCTGGAAGTCTCATCAGAAAGGTTTAGAACTTTATCTTCCCAGGACAAGGGTGAGAAAAAAATTATTCTAGGGAACATAGGAAAGAGCGGGCACAGAGGTTTGCCCAAAGGGAAAAGCACTGAAGGATAAACAAGAAATGCTGCCGTAAACCCCTGACTTAAACTTCATGGGCAGCTCACAGTCCTCCAAAGGCAACATCCTGTCTTCTAATCTTAGACTTCCTTGATATCTATCTATCTATCCATCTATCTATCCATATATATATATATATATTTGTAGTCTGAATAACTTCAGATTAGTCACAGCTCAATATCTCTGTATTATAAATGTAGCATTGTTCTGGCTAAAAAAAAATTATGTCTATAGATATCAAGTGCATTCTTATAAATTCAGAACATTAGATTTACAGGTTTGAGCCCTGAGGTTTGTATCTCTGTCTTACCAGGAGGCAGGAATATTTCCAGAGACATTCTTGTTAATTCAAGTTTCTTCACCTTAGCTCTGACTCCCTTAGCTCAATGTTGTGGCACTGTTTTTAGCTTCAAATCAATAATTTCTTGTCCTTCCCACTCCCCCTTTCTGGCATATTTACCTCACTCAAAGGAAAAGTACCGAACAGCCCCCCCCAAAAGAGATTTATGTAGCAACAGTGGATGAATACTGTTCTCTTTCTAGCCTGCTTTCAAGAAAGGCAAGTTAAAAATAACTGAAAATTTCCAAAGGCCTCAAATCAAACCTGAAAAGCCAACATCAGCCAGGCACCAGCCTCTGCTGGCTACTCACCAGAGTCACTGCTTATAATTCGTCTTGTTAGAGCTCCAGCAAAAGATGTAGATAGATGATAGATAGATAGATAGACAGGCAGATAGACAGACAAACAAAAGTAAGTACACCACCTTCTTGAAGACAGGCATTGACAAAAACAAAATGGAACAAAACTGTGCAAATAAAATTATGAAAAGAGTGCTGGGATGTTAGCCAAAATCATCTAGTCCTGGTGATTTTTTTGCCCCCCTCTGCCACAACAAAAATAAAGAAGAAAATGAATAAAAACTGTTATCTCTTGCTCCCTTAGGAAGGTCTCCACATTCTAGTCGTTGAGGTTAAAACTAGAAAACATTTGTGTATTCAGAGGAAGTGGAGATAGCTAGAGTTTTAGCCCCCAATCCCACCCTTTTCCCATCTGTGATCTGCTTTTAGCCCCAGCGAAAAGCATCTCCTTGGAAAGCCGGATTCTGAAAAAGGCTGTATTATGAATCTTGAATCAAAAGCTCAAAGCCTGACCAACAGAACTTTCTGTAATGATGGAAATGTCTTGTAAACCTTGTTGCCCAATATGGCAGCCACTTAGCACAGGTGACTATTGAGTATGTGGAATGTGCTGGTCTGTCTGAAAAATTCTTAATGTTATTTAATTGTACTAATTGAAATAGAAATAGCTGCACGTGGCTAGGGGCTGGTACATGGGACAATGCAGCAGCAGAGGACACCAGCTGGCTCTCTTTGATAGTGTCAACTACAAAGGTACCAACGCCCATCAGCCCCATTTTAAACACCTCTGGATTAGTAAGGAAGGGCTCACCAGTAGTAGATGAAAGAATTAGTTAGAATTGCAATAGATTTTCTAAAACAAGGTAATCATATTATTTTGATATATGATAACTGACACAAAGGTAGCCAGTTTGCTAAATGTCTAGTCCTGCTTTGATAACAGGATCATTATTATTTGCAATTAGCCTTTTAAACACCCCAAACTGGACTTGCCTTGCTTACCTTGCAGTTTCAGTGTCTATACACAAATGGCATTTTATGGTACTTTTATGTTCTCATAAGCCAGCTTCTCTTATACTATGCACTTCTTCAAGGGAAGGCTTTGCCCACTAATTGCTGAAAATTCATCTAGACAACTGCTTGCTTTGTCTACGGCCACTGTCTTCTTTCTTGGTTGATTTGGTTGAGCTCTTAGCAGTATATAGTATTGTTGGTGACTTTACTTTTTTCATTTTTTGTTTCGTAAACTTGTAGCAACCTCCTTGATTCCAACCTTTTAAACTAACTTTCTTTACCTCTTCCATCTATTCTTGACCCATGTAAGCACAAGATTACCTAGAATGTAGGTTCTTAAACTTTAGGGCACCTGAAATCACCTAGAGGGCTTGTTAAACACAGATTCCTGTGTCCTAATCCCAGAGTTTCTGATGCAGTAGGTCTGGGGTGGGGCCACAGAATTTGTATCTGTAACAAGTTCCTAGGTGCTAAGGATGCAGCTTGTCTGGGGAACACACTTTGAGAACCACTAACCTAGACTTTAGGAATGCTTCTGCCTACCTACCTGAACCCCCACAGCTGGTCATTTCAGCATGGACCCAGAAATGCCCTTTACAAAATCCATGCATATGAATCAGTTGGGATATTGTTCAAATGAAGAGTTGGAATCAATGGGTCTGTAGTGGAGCCTGGGGGTATGTATTTCTAACAAGCTCCCAGGTGATACCCACGCTGCTGGTCCACACTCTGAATAATATCACTAGTCTTCCTCACCTTAACTTTCCCCTTTGCTCATTTCCAACCCTCTGTCATTCAAAGAAACAAAATCTGCCAAGGAACTGGACTCTTCACATTCATGGTTGTCTTCCTGCTTCCAGGCACTGGAGCTGCCACTCCCCAACCCCATGTTCAAAGCAGACATCAATGATTCATCGTGGCAATCCTGAAGGCCAAGTCTGGATGAAACCTCAAAACCTTTCTCAACACGGCATGAACCAGGCAGCTACTAACAAATCCCAGTAGAGAGGAAACTGTCTCTCCTGGTTCAAATAAATCTCCCAAAATGATTATACTAAACCTCACCATGGATTAAGTTTTTCCTACCTTTTAATGCTAATAGACAATCATACTTTCTATATTCCTGAGAAAATTTAGTTCATATGGCTACTCAGTTCCTTCTTCCAAATAACCTTGTTAATTGGGATATACCCATTTCTTCCTGTAGTTTTCAATCATCATCTTTAATTATCTCCTGTCTTGGTAGAAGTTATATTCTACTTTATTAATATTAGATTCTTTACCTTCTAAGATGATATCCATCCTATTTAATGTCTTCAATGTTTTCTTTTTTTAAATTTCTTTCTCCCTTTTCTAAAAATAAGTTCATGTCTCCTATCTCAAAAAGAGTTACCCTTGATGCTTCCACTACAACAAAATGCCTGTCATTTCTCTCTTTGATTTTCACTCCTCAAAAGTGGAGTTTATATTCATTCCATGATCAAAGCAGCCACTCATTCCTCAACCTCCAGAAATTGGTTCCTTTCCCCACCATTCTAGCAATGGTGTCCCAGAGGTATTTTCTTGGGAAATTCAATGACTTCTCAGTTCTCAATGCAGTAATTTCTATTGATTAGATGTTCTGAAGCAAAACCTTTGGTTTCCCCCTGGCTCCTGGCTCACCCTTTTATTTCCCTGGCTTCATTTGTCCTTCTACCAACAAGCATCTAAAAACCAAAACGGAGTTCTGCCTCTAATATGCTACAGCTTTCTCTCTGCAGTCTTCCTCAGAAACCTCATCTAGTTTCATAGCTTCAGCAAATACCTCTCCTGTAGGTAAAAATACCCAAATCTATTTTTACTTTAAGTTTCAGTCTGCTTTCTTGAAGGCCTACTGGAAATCTCCACATGGATTTTCTCAACATGTCTAAAACTGATCTCATCTTTTCCTCACCTAGGTCAGTTTCTTCTTTGGGTTTCTTATTTTGTTCTTCAAATTATCTAGGCTCAAAGTCCTAGAATCGGCCTGGACCTGCCCACAGTCACTCTCTACACCCAGTAAGTTCTCAGGTCCTATAAATACTTCCTTCAACATGTTCCTCTAAACATTCCATTCTTTTTTATCATTGCCAGTTCCAACCCAGTGTAGGTCTCTCATTACATAATCTTCTAAGCATATTTTGTCTTTTTCAATTCTCTCCATGACAGTTAATCCAGGAGGTTACCATACTGGAATTTCCCAAAACTTTTCCTTCTTAAGTCACCTTCAAGTTCCCAAAGCCCTCATCATACTGTCATTTCCTACAGCAAAAAAATAAAATAAAATCTATAATCGCATTCAAGAGACTGTAATGAGAAACATTCTCTCTATCCAAAGTTGCCTCCTTCAACCTACTTCCATGAATTCTCCACTTCAGCCATGCTGGTCCACGTTTTCTCAAAACATGCCATCTTTGTGTGCACCGAGCACCTCACCCCATCCCCATGTGTTGTGAGTTTCCTATGCCTTGCACTCCTCCATTACCCATCCCAAACTCCAGCTTCTGGGTAGGCTTCCTTGACTAATTTTGCCCCAGTATGCTTTGTACACCTAAAGTCTCGTTTGAACAATGCAGTTAGCACTTAGCTTTTCTTTTCTTGTATTGCTTTACCTTTTCCTATGAATCCTGAATTCCTGCAGATTCAAATCTCCTTGAATGAGGACCTCTGTCTTATATCTGTTATGCTTAGAATGGTAGCCAAGAATAGATCAGCAATGTCACCAGGTGACTGAGTTAAAAGTGTCAATTATATTCTAATTTTGTCCATTTTATGGATTGGTGTTAGAATTTCTATGCAGCGCAATTTGGACTTAGCACTGATTTCCCTCAGGGTGATAATTTTATATAATGCCCTGCAAAAGATACACACACAAGAGCAGGTAGCGTTTCCTCTAATAATGAGGACTCCACACAGTCAAAGGCTGCAGTGGAACTAAATCTTGTTTCATATTCTAGCTAATAAATGCTTCTAAATATTTTCAAGCTTCCCCACCGTCACTAAGGCTTAGAGAGGCTATTTGTCATACTTGCAAAGGCTTCAAATGAGGCATGATTTCCAGAAGAAAGCAACTGTGTAAAATTGGCCTGCAAATAGAAAGACGGCATGGCTGTGGGACACCTAGCCTGCTGTCAACAACCAAAACCTTCGCTGGCACTGGTAAATGTTTTATTAGTTTAATAATAAATTAACTGCCCCTGCATATGTAGTACATTATGTTTAATGGCATTCTGAAATTTGGAACTGCAGTTCGCTCTTATGCACCTGTAAAATTAGTGTTTCATACTATTCCACTAAAGTTTGTAAAGCTTTGTTTGTTTTATATGCAATTTTCAAAAGCTTGACATAGGCAGTGGAACTTGGACTTGGAGAAGACCTGATGGGCAAACTCTTATTCATCAGCAAAGAGGGACTTTCTTTTTTCTATCTACAACACACACTATTTGAAAGAAAGATTATAAGGTTTTTGTTTATATTGAGTCATCATTGAGCGATTAATGCACTTCGGTTGCCCTTCGCTTTGCCCAGGGAAAGTCTAGCTGGGAAGATGAGTAATTGCAGGTTTACTAAGATCAAACCTGAGGATCATTCTTCAGGCTGCTCCTATTTAAATACCTTAACTGTTAATAAACCTTGGGTAGGGAGTCATTTTTGATTTTGCCCAGACATTTTAAGCCTACAATTAGAGAGGATTATTTACAGATAGTATTCATTTAGGGGTAACATTTCCCTGATTATAAAAGTGTAAAAGGAAAACCTGAAAACAATGAAGTTTAGATTCTGTGCTTCTCTTCTTAAAAGTGATGATACAACTAACCCAGAACTCACCTTTCACATTCATTCAGCTAATTTACAGAAACAATTGTCATCCTCTGATTCTGTTTTTGGCACTGGGAGCAGTTTGAACTACGGGATTCAGTAAAAACTAAGCTTAATAAATTCAACTGGAATTATGGTCACTCAGCCTTTATCTTTATAGGACTCACTTTTTAAGGTGAATTATCTAGAGCCTTCCAAGTTGCCCATTCAAAATCAGATCTTCATTCATATATAACAATGTGTTTGAGTATCTGTTTTCAGTTTTTCTGATTACATCATCTAGATAAATGCATAGAGATAGAAGACAGATTTGTGGTTGCCAGGTGCTGCGGGGAAGGAGAAATGAGAGTGACTGCTTCATGGGGTTTCTTTTGGCGGTGATGAAAATGTTTTGGAACTAGACCCAACATTGTGAGTGTACTAAATAAATCCTACTGAACTGTACATTTAAAAATGGTTAATTTTGTGTATGTGAATTACACCTCAATCAAAAAGAGAAAAAACTGGGTCTTCGTCATGGGCTTGCTGGACATATGGCTTGCAAGGCCCACTCAGGGCAAGTCTATGGGTGGTATTGAGCTGCACTAAAAAATGAGCCCCAGAGCCTATCTTCTGAAAGAAACAGAGGGCATCCAATGATTTCTTACACATTATTACATAATCACAGTTGTCTGCTTCTCTTTAGACCTCTTGCTTCTGTCTCTATAAAGACTCAATGACCATCCCTCCCCCTTCTTGAAGATTTTTCCACCAGCCTCTGATTGTCTCCCCACATTGTGCTGCTTTTCTTCACTTCCTTTCATTTTCTGAGTACACCTAAAGAGCCGGCATCTCTCGGGCTCTGCAGGAGCCCTCTCCCCTTCCCTTCCCTTCCCTTCCCTACAGAATTTCCAAGGACTTCTTTACCCCCAGCCTGGCTGTTAAAGTCTCCCAAATCTGGACCTGCAGCTCTGCCATCTCTCCTGGTTCCAGATCTGTGTGGCACTAGCCACGTGCATGTCCAGAAAGTTACCATTTCCCAAATGAGCCTATTATAAAAATAGCCGACCTTCATCTAGTTTTCAAAAAAAACCCTTTAGACAGTGCTCTCACAGACATTATCTCTTTAAATCTTCACAACATCCTTGTGAAATAAATAATACTGCTTCCTCCCCACCCCCATTTGCAGCTAAGGAGGCTGAAGCTCATAAAGGTGAAGTGCTCAAGGTCTCTGAGTTGATAAATTGCAGAGATACCCACTGTTCAGCTTTCCAGGTCCTTACCCATCCCCCCTGCATGATAGGGATGACTTTATGTCTCATCAAGAATGACTCCTTCTCCTACATTTGCAAACTGTCTTTACGACATCACTCTCTCTCTCCACCCAGGTCCTGAAATTAATCTTCCAAGTCATTCTTGAATGTTTTCTCCCTTGCTGCCAACATTCAACCAAGCTTCACCCTGAACTTTTTTCTATACCCATGGCCACATTCATCCTCTCTTTTCACCAGACTACTTCCAACTTCTCTTAACTGGCTTCCTAGTTCCCAGTTCTGTCCCTACAGGGCCCCATATGACTATATGCCATCATCCATCCCTAGCCCAGAAAGCCTTGGTTAATCAACATTGTCTATCAGACAACATCAAGGGTTCTAGCATGGCGTTCATGGCACGTGCATCTTACTTTCCAGACCCATCCATCAGGATTCCTTTCAATGTCTCCATCCCAGGGACACTGAACTCCCTTCTGTTCCCTGAAACCACTACATTTCACTTTCCTATGCCTTTATTTGTGCTGCTGCTTCTTCTTTTTTTTTTTTTTTTAACATCTTTATTGGAGTATAATTGCTTTACAATGTTGTGTTAGTTTCTGCTGCCTAACAAAGTGAATTAGCTATATGTATACATATATCCCCATATCCCCTCCCTCTTTTCTGCTTCTTCTTGAATGCCTTTATTTACTTTTTTAACTCATAAAGTTCTTCAAAATTCATTTTGAACATTACTACTTTTGTGAAATATTTCCTGAGTTCCCACAGCTGGTCCAGAGAGAATTAGTCAATCCTTTTTTGGTAGTCAACAGAAAATATTGTGCATATTATGTATGTCAATTTCCTAGGTCTGCCTAACGAATGACAACAATCTTTATTTCTTACAACAACAGAAATTTATTCTTTCACAGTTCTTGAGGCCAGAAATACAAAATCAAGGTGTTGGCAGGGTCACACTGCCCCTGAAGATTGTAGCAGGGAATCTGTTCCTTGCCCCTTCCAGTTTCTGGTGGCTGCCAGCATTCCCTGGCTTGTGGCTGCATCTCTCCTTGCTTTGTCTTCACATTGCATGTCTAAAATTGACTTCATTCTGTCCTGGCAATTGAATAAGCTTGCTGGGTACAGTAGTATTGTTTGAAAATAATTTTTGCTCACAATTTTAAAGGGTTTTCCCATTGCATTCTAGGTTCCATTATTGCTATCTGATACCATTCCTATGACTAATTATTTTATATGATCTCTTTTTTTTTTTTCACCTCTTGAAGCTTTGACCATTTTCCCCTTATCTCTGGTTTCTCAAAATATCATGATGATGTGGCTCTGGTGTGAATCTTTTTGTACATTGTGCTGAATACTTGGAGGGATAATTCAATGCCCTTAGTTCTCAGAAATGATTTTATACTATTTGATTAATAATGTCTCCACTATTTTCTCTGTTCTCATTTTCTCAAACACTTACTAGCTGAATGTTAAATCACCTGGAATAATCTGATAATATTCTTACAACTTTTGCCCCATCACTTATCTCCTTGTCTTTTTATTTCTATTTTCTTGGTATTTTCCTCAATTTCATCTTCCAACACTTCAACTGAATGTTTAAAACTTCAGTTATCCTATTTTTAATTTCCATAAGATCTTATTCTTTGTTCTATTTTTAACATTTTAAAATGCAGTGGTTACAATATCTCTATATATCTTTTTGAGATGATTAATAATAATTTCTTTAATGTTTTCTTCTCTTATCTGTATTGCCTCTTCTTCCTCTGATTTCTTTTTTCCTGTTTGTTTTGGGTTTTATCTTCTCTGTAATAGGATTTTCTGAAATGGCTGATGTTTTTACAGCAAAACACAAAATAGTTGAATAGAAGCTTTATGTGTTTTTATGGGGTTTATGCACTAGTAAGATTGACTCTAAGGTGACCAGATGAAAAGATGGCTAGATCATCTGGCAGGCCAAATATATGTATCTGCTGGTCTTCCTGGGGATTGTTTGGCTCTCAAAAATGAATCTCCAATATTCTGTCTGGGAAGGGGTATATCTAAGGTCAGGACTAGGGGCAGGAAAGCTGTTTCTCACCTTTTGGTTTGCAGACTTTTACTTACCTATTATGATCAATAGAACATTCTAAGCTCATTCTCCTCTGGACCCCTTATTCCTAATCTCTGAGATTTTTCTGGTTCAATTTCTCTAGAGAATAAACTTCCAGTCCCTTGCAGGCATAGGGAGTGGGGAGAATTTTGTCTTTTTATTGCAAATGGTAGAGGTGAGGACTAAGAAGTTGCCTACTTCTTTAACTGATTTTCAAGCAAATCTTATTCTTTCCAGCTCCCGAATTCACACTTCCTTCTTTCCTCCTACCAATTCCTTGGCCCTTTTCTGATTTGCAAAGAAATTGGACTCGGTAACATCAACTTCCATACAACCATCTCCCAGCCCTGGCCCCAAAGTCATGTAGATTTAATTTTCCTCTTTTCTAAGTCACTTCCACCTACTTCATACACTTACTATCTGCTACATACAAACATTTGCCTCTTTCTCTGCCTACTACATATTTAGGGTTCCAGAAGTCCCAGTTTATTCAAAAATTGAGTTTCCCACCCACTTTTTTTTTTTTTTTTTCTTTTTGAGAACATCTAGAGAAGAAGATGTCAGAAAATGCTTTATTTATTCCACCTTTGTAAATAAAAGCTCTCATCTACTCAGGCCCAAGCCCTTTCTCGCTTATCTTTCAAGACCATCTTTTATACTCTTCACTTTCTTTTTTCCAACAAGATAGCCTGGCCCATCACCACCCCCAAACTTTTAGAGACCCAGTTTTTTTCTCTAAATCCCATCTTTGAAACTTAATTCTCAGATTGAAACAACATTTGGTTCCTTATTTCTTCAAATAGGATTAAGCTGAATTTTTTCTCTATTTGCTCCAAATTGCCCCCAACTTTTGAAATGATGTCTGTTTCTTTACCTTGATGATAAATAACATCAATATAGATTCAAAATAGGAAGATGAATAAAACACTACTGACAACAAATTACTCAAAGGAGGTCAGGAAAAAAAGAGATTACTGAATACACAGCCTGACCAGTCACTCATTAAACACTAAACTGATTCCCACAAATCTTCCCTTGGCATTTTAAACTTCTAGAAATGCAGAGTGGAGCACTGCAGTATGGAAGCTCAGTGAGTTCTAGCAAACCAAGCAGGCCTCAATTGGTCTGAGTACAAGTTTCTGGGATAAGTTTAACAATAAAAATAGACTTCATTTCCATCTATCACAATTATGCATTTTATCCATTGCTTTGAAAATCATACAAGGCAAATTATGCGTCTCATAGTGTCAGTAATAGAAAAATGAATTAAGATATAGTCTATATTATTAAATAGATCTAACAGTTGCTTTCATTAATTTATAGATTTATAATTAGCCCTCAGAATACCATTGTGGAGTAATTTTACTTTTTTGAATGGACAAACTGAGGCATGAGATAATAAAGTGTTTTTTAAAAACGCTGTTGAGGGCTTCCCTGGTGGCGCAGTGGTTGAGAATCTGCCTGCCAATGCAGGGGACACGGGTTCGAGCCCTCGTTTGGGAAGATCCCACATGCCGCGGAGCAACTAGGCCCGTGAGCCACAATTACTGAGCCTGTGCGTCTGGAGCCTGTGCTCTGCAACAAGAGAGGCTGCAATAATGAGAGGCCCGCGCACCGCGATGAAGAGTGGCCCCCACTTGCCGCAACTAGAGAAAGCCCTCGCGCAGAAACGAAGACCCAACACAGCCATAAATAAATAAAACTTCAAAAAAAAAAAAACAAAAAAAAACAAAACCCTGTTGAAAGAACTGGGAGAATTAAGAGGCTAATCTGGGCTTGGCTTAACCTCTTATTTATCAGCCATGAGATCTTCCACATAAAATATTCTTCATGGTATAGTTGAGCTTACAACTCCAAGATTTTTTTTCACATTAAACTAGATACTTAAATGTAAAAATCATCTATTTCCTGATATCTATAATTCCCACTCTATAACATTAAACATATTTTAATTAAACCAAATTTATTTGTAAAAATGCCTGACAGCTTGAATGTTATATTTTACACTCTTTGAAATTGCTGGGGTAAAAGTAATTAAATTTGGTTACACATTTAAACAGAGACCTGGTTGTGTATTTTAAATGTGTGCCTGTTTAAAAGAACACTTACAATTATAATGATTCAAATCCAAAGAATAATTTGTTGAATGTAAGACTATACCATGCACTTCACAGTTGGATAAAAATCACTGGATCCAAAATCATTCAACTGCCTGCCTGAGCCAGAATCTGAATCAGATTTTTGGAAAATGTGGTCTATTATTAAAGTTCTGAATTGAAACTCAGTTAAGAAAATATAGATGAACTAAAAATCCAATGTGAAGAAGAGAGGAAGAATATTATTTTAAAATGATAAGGGAGTTGTGTTACAATGGAAATGGTTATTCCTTAAGTATGGATAGTTCTTGATTGTACCATAAACCATCTCTCTCTGAACCTAATGGCCACTCAGTATTGCCTACCCCAGCACGCTGTCAGAAGCACAGGACAACCCTGCTGCCTCAGGAAGACTCTCAGAAGATGGGGAAGACCGGCCACTTTGCTTTCATGCCCGCTTGTCCCAGCCTGAGACCTGAAGACTGCAACCTGCTTTACTCAGCCCTCCTCGTGGTAAACCAAGAGTCCCTTCCCCAGTCAGTGGGCACAGCCTGGATTTCTCTCTGGAGCTTAGTGATTATCCTATCCAGCTCTTTTCAGCCCCATTTCTTTGGAGGTGGCACCCTGCTCCATGCACTAGTTAAGGTCCTCTTTCAGTGTCTCCATTCTTGATAGATTTCTTAGACAGTCAGCAGAGGTCCCCGTTCAGCCTGAATGGATTCCTTTGGACCACATTCTCCATCACAGCACCATCATCTGTTACCTGATCGATCAGGAAATCTTGCACACAGCTCCCACCTCTGACTCACTTCTCTAGGCGACTTTCCACAGCATGGCCAGAATGGTCTCGGCCACTTGTCTGCCCAAAATTCCTAAGAGGTTTCCCATTTCCTCTCCGGATGAATTACAATACCTTAACTCCTTCTTTGATTTCACTTCCTGTTTTGCCCAACGTAATCTCTGTGCTCAACTCCTGTTGGGCTATTTACAGACCCCTGAACACAGGTCCCTCCTGCTCTCTAGCCTGTGGAATTACCAAAGCTGTAGACACCTTAGCCTGTGATGCCCTTTGCCCTGGGTCTAGGTTGCTTTTTCTAAAAGCCACTTTCCCTAATACCAGTTCATCTATAACTTAACATCTTTTAGACATTTAAAATTTTGAAATACATTCTATTTCTTTTAAGCCACATTTTTTATACTTTAAGATTTTTCTCCCCCAACTTGGCTTAGGACACAAGTGAATTACTTTTACATTTTTTTAATAGCAAGATTTTATGAAAGATGAGATTTCTTTTTTTGCAGATGTCTCTTGTTGTGGTTGAATTTACTTTTGAACACCTTAAGAACATTCAACACTTTAAAAACTTTTTAAACTAGCAACTGACACTTCTCAGCTGTGTACAAGATAAAAATCACAATAACTACTTGTCTTTTATATTATTTAGGCTCTGTCACTAAAGTCACTAGCCAATGTTTGATCAATATTTTGGTTGATGAATATTCTGGGATGAAGCCAAGAAAATGCCTTGAGATATAGAAGAGTCATGGAAATAGTCCTAAAAAAATGAAAGAGAGAGTGAGAAATGATTTCACCTATTATGCAAATGTGTAACTACACTAAGTACATATTACTAAATACCAAATTTCAAGGAAAGCTTGAAATACCAGATGGATTGACTAGTATTTAAGGAAGCTTTTTTGTGTATGATATATTTTGATTTTCACTATAGCACTGTGAGACAGGTCTCTTATTATCTTCACTTTAGAGAAGAGGAAACTAAAATTCAGACACATTAAGTGAAATGCGTGTCACACGGCTATCATGGACAGAGGCAGGATTTGAACCAATATCTTTCATGAACCTCACTGCTCTTTCCACTATGCAGTCCATATGTCTTGACATCCAAATGATGTCATGAGTTCATGAGTCCAAGTGACAGAATAGAAAATGTCACCCCTGATGTCTTCTTCATTTTTTCATAGTTGGATAATTCAGAAGGAAAACAGATTTGAAAGAGGTCTGTAGCTGAAGAGGGCATTGTGTCAGGAAAACTACAACAATACTGTGTAACAAATTACACCAAAGCTCAGTAGCTTAAAGCAACAATAATTGATCACAGCTCACACAGAACTGAAGATCAGCCGGGACTTGGCTAATCTAGGCTGGGCTTGGTTGAGGCAGAAGTGTTTTTAGCCTGTGGTATCAGGGGAGATTCTGCTTCAGAGGCAGTTCAGTGGAGGCAATTCAGTTACAGGATGAGAGTCTGGCTTACTCAGATCTTTTCCCTCTGTCTTATTCCATAGCTCAAGCTAAAGGGGCAGGTGTGATTTAGGGATGTGCTTCTCATGACAGAGTAGGAAACGGAGGAAGGCAAGTGTCATGAGCCTGAAGGCCAAGGCTAGAGACCACATTGTCACTTCCACCTGTAGGACATTGGACAAAACCAGGGCTGAGTCCCAAACCAAAGGGAGAAGAAGTGGACTATGTCCTCAGTGAGGTGACCTCAAGGCAGAGTTGCAAGAAAGGTAAAGAAATAGAGCGAGATATTCATTCTGCTCTCTAAGAGGTTGCTCTCTAAGTAAACTTTGATTTGAAAATCTGAGATGAGGTACATACTTTGACAGTGAAAATAAATTCACCTTTCTTCCTTCTATCCATCCTTCCATTCATCCATCCTTCTGACAAATGTCAGCCTACTGGGCCAAACAGTGCTACAGGCACTGGAAATGTAAAATGAATAAAAAATGTTCTCTGCCCTTCAGATAAAACATAAACAATATCTTCGTAGCATGTGGGAACTTTCATACTCTAAAGGGAGAGTAAATTGGAACAACTTTTCTGGATGTTAGTTTGGAATATAAATAGGAAGTTTTGAAAAAAAAGGTCATATGATTTGACACAACCACTTTTCATCTCAACATTTCATTTAAGAAAATAACTGAAGAAGTATACCCAGGTGTACATACAAGGATATTGATCAAATATTGTTTAAAAGAGCAAATATAGGAAAACAGCCTAAATTCATTAGTATCCAATGAACTTCTGGAAGGAAATACACCAAGTATCATAAGTAGCTATCTCTGGTTGGTAGGATTAGAGATGATATTTTTCTTCTTGTTTCTGTTGGTTTCTATTTTGTCTACAGTGACTAGGGGCTGCTTACATAAAAATGAATTAAATTAAAAAGATGACTAATCCAATGCAACTTGATATCATAGTTTGATTATCACTAAAACAGAAAAATCAGGGTTGCCAATGGACACATTAACAAATAATTAAAATGTAAAGTGTAATTTGGATCATGACAGCTTGTTGTGTACCAAGTACAAAGAACCTAACTCGGTCCTGGGGTGGGCGAGTCAGAGGGAAACTTGACAGAGGAGATTCTATAGGATCTAAATCTGGAAGGACATGTGGGAGCTTGCCAGGGGGAGGAAGGGCAGGGAGGGTGTGTTCCCGGTGGAAAGGAATCCTTTGTAGAGGTCATGAACAGTTAAGGATGTAGAAAGGAGGACAATTCACATTTCCGTCATTATTCAAAACCTTTAGTGAGATTGAGGAACTGAGGAAGACTTGAATACATTTATAAATTCTCACTGGAATGTCCTTAAGTCATGACATCAGTACATTTTTGTCATTCAGGAGGCACCACTGAAGGAAAGGAGAATGTGTTTTATTCAGAGGAAGTGAAGGATCTTAGATTATGCTATTGAGGAAATAGTTGTAAATCGCGTTCACTTTCTCACGGTCCTTAATTAAAAGTTTGACTCTGCCTTAAAAAGCTGAGGTAGCTACTGAAAAGACTGTTGATATGAATAATGCTTTAGATTTGAAAATGACAGCTCTCTCATAAGCAAGACATTCCTTCTTGGGAAGGCAGGATAGAGTTTTTTAAAACCATTGGGAGGATGTGGTCCATTGACTGATTTCCATTTCTGGACTTGATTTATAACCATATGATTTCATCAGATTTGGGCTTGAGAGGAGAATTTCTGCCAGGCAGATATTTTAGATGACCAGATTGACGGACATCATCAAATTTCAGGATTGTTACACTTTCCAGCAACTATCATATTCATCCATGCTTTGCATGTGTCCACTGTTTTTTTTTTTTCCTTTCCCTAGAGCTTTTGTATGGTGATTATTTTCTTCTGTTAATGTAGAAATTTGAATTTCCTAAACTTCCGGTTTTTCATAGAGTCAAGCATATTTTGCTTCCCTCGTCAATCAATAACACTAATGGAAAGAATATGAACTCAAGAGCAAATTTTAAATTGTGCTATAAATTTTGCTACAATTTCATTTCTATTCTAGAGGATTTATATTTGATTTCTGCCTAATTATTTCATGTGTATATCTTATCTCCTCCTTGCAAAAGGTTAATCATTTCTTTCAACACAGAACCGGAGCACATACTTGTTTTGTCTTCTTGTCCCATTCCCTGCCTCTGCTAACAGACATATATAGAACTAAGCTATGTAATTTAGTGAAGTTGGTGAATCTGGAGAAACTCATGTACACTCCAATCTCCTTGCTCTTCTAAAATGTTTATATCCATATATCTTGTATTTTCAACTTCTTAGTAAAGTTTTCAACTTAAATTTCTACAGTAAAAATCATTTGCCAGGTACACTTGCACCTAAATCTTATGCTATTTCTTGACAGAAAGGTGACTTTGGGAGGAAGGAGGTAAAGAGAGGCTAAAATAAAAATTTAAAATATACACACAGCATACATACAAGGAAAGTAAGTTAAAGCTCTTTGTTTAAATGGTCTTTCAACTACATCTATATTTCAGTTGTTTCTGGTTCTCTTTAGACTAATAGTTTCTAATCTTTTCTGGACATTACAATCATCTGAGAAGCTATTAAAATACCCATAACTCAAGTCTCACCCCAAAGCAATTAAATCTGTATCTATGGGGGTGGGATCCAGCATGAGTAGTTCACACATCTCCTCAGGCAGTTGTAGGGTCAAAGTCATACTTACTGAATCAGACTTCTCCAAAAATAGTAAAGGTTTTGACTTATTCAAAGAAACCTAATTGATAGTCAAATAAATTTTAGGCTCAATCTGATCTGAAGAATATAGTGAGAATTGCCAATTAGGCACAAGCTATGGAGTGACCCAACAGGAATTTTAAGACCCAAGGGTCAAAAATTATTATTCCAAAGAGTTTACCACTTGGGCCATAGCAGTCCACTGTTCTTTCAACTTAAGGCCATAATACCCAGACTTATTCAGCTGCCCATGTATTTTTCTGACTCCTTTACATCTGAACAAAATGGCTAAATTCACCAGATGTTCTGTTTTCAGATTAACCAGGTGATCTGGTATTAGACTCAACCCTCCATTTCAAGATGGACACTGGGAGCCTGTCATAGCATCGCCTCAACCCAGAGCCCTTTCCCAAAGGGTAACCTCACAGCAGGCCTGTAAGGGGGCTGGTAACTCTGTCAACACAGAGATAAACCCAAGAAGGAAACTGGATTCCCAACTTGAGATCTTGACCTCTGTGCCATTTTGTTTAGTATGAGCACTTACTTGTGTTTTTCCTTCTCAAATACTCCCTCTTCTGAGATGACGTGCCCTCTGGCTTCAGATTACAAAAAAAAAGGTTTTTTTGACCCACTGTTTTCCATAACAGTTTTACCTAGTATTTCTTGAAATATTTTAAATGCTAACTAGTAATTGTGTTTACATCATCTCTGAGAATGGCACATAGTTCAGAGAGAAACAGCCAAAACAGTTCAGTGCTTTTGGCTTATTGTTTGACTATCTGAAAGCATTGCAGCTGGAAAGAATTCCATTAATTTGTGGCTAGCATCAGTACATCAGCCTCAAGAGCTTCCAAGTAAACAGAGGGAAATTGGCATGGCTATCTTGTGGCAAGAAGCAAAGAACAGAATGGTACAGAGTTTTCCAAGAAGGAAACATTAACCCAGATGTGAACAAGACAATGAATGAATTGTTCATCGGAACTTTCAAACTTTCAGCTGTGAGCGGAAATTATAATCACCAATGCATCCAAACACTCAAAGGAGACTTAAACCTGAAAATTATCCATTGTGGCCCAGGCACAATTATATCTTATTGGTCCATGAAGTATAGGCATCCCAATTTAACTCAGACACTTAACTAAATAAAACTTCTCTTTAGGGGAAACCCAGAAGATCATGTGGTCCTTTGAGACACACACACACACACACACACACACACACACACGCACACATGCACGCACACACACACACATGCACACACACACACACCCTACACTAAAAAAACAACTGGCATTCATCTTGAGTCAACTCTTCATCCTTATTGCATAACACTCCCTTCACTCCTAATCAGAAAGGTAATTTTTCTTCTAATATACTAAACATAATTTATTTGCAAATCTACTAGAAGGGATTACAGCTGACTATTTTAGGCTTCTGACTTCACGAAGTTTTGTAGTACCATAACTTTTTTTGTCCTGCCAAAGGACAGAAGTGTTTGTGTGTTCTTTGCCTAGATGCTAAAGTTCTGATGCATGTGTTTTTTAAAACTGAATTATAGTTGATTTACAATGTTGTGTTAGTTTCAGTTGTACAGCAAAGTGATTCAGTTTTACATACATATATATCTTTTTTTCAGATTCTTTTCCCTTATAGGTTATTACAAAATATTGAGTATAGTTCTCTGCACTGTACAATGGGTCCATGTTGGTTATCTATTTTATATATAATAGTGTGTATATGTTAATCCCAAACTCCTAATTTATCCCTCCCTCCCCCCCTTTCCCCGTTGGTAACTGTAAGTTTGTTTTCTATGTCTGTGGGTCTATTTTTGTTTTGACTGTAAGTTCTTTTTTTTTTTTAAGATTCTACATATAAGCGATATCATATGATATTTGTCTTTCTCTGTCTAGCTTACTTCACTTAGTATGATAATCTCTAGATCCATCCCCAAAAAAGCTACTGTTAAGTAGCTTAAATAATTTTACACAGTGACCAGATAATCAGACAGCTTTCTCTGTTTTAGGTGTTCAATTACTCTTTGGTTCTCTTGGAATTTCTGTATCATGTAAACCCCAAATCAGATTGTTTTAATATTCCTCTTTTTAACTGGCTGTGTTTTTGCACCACTCATAGTTCAGCCAAAGTGTCCCCTCCCATGAGCCATCAGGAAAGTTCCTTCTGCAACATTTAGTTTAACTGATCAATAATGATTGAAACTGTTTTAATATCACTTGTGTGTATATTCCATAAAAATTGTTCTGATGTCACCTTGCTACATATAATGCAAAAAAAAAGACTTGACTATATTATCTAACCTCTGGAAACTGTTCTAAAGTTATTGACTGTTAAAAAAATCAAATCTATAAAATATCTCTACTAATTTTGACCAATTGAAAATATATATGAATTATTTTAGGAATGATTTTAGATATGTGTAAGGACATATGTAAAATACATTCATGTATACTAATATAGAATGTTTACCAAAACAAAACCAATGAGTTTTTGAGAAAAGGAAAGAAAATAACTACTGCAAATATTATAGCTTAGGGAACAGCCAATGAAGCTTAAGTTATGCTCAGGTAAGTTAGAGCATAATGACTGATTCTGATAATACCTAATACATTATTACTTTATTTTTGAAAACAACTTTTTATGCACAAGCTCCTAGTTATAAACATAATACCTCATGGGCTCTTGGCCCATAAGTATTTCTGTAAAACTGCTCTTTTAAAGTGAACAGAATGAAAATCTGAACAAATTGCATATCTTAGGACATTTTGATATAAGAATTCAAAGCTGTAGGCTTAAGTTATTCCACTTTATTTTTATGAGAAGGAACCTCAGTATGGTTAAAGGGAATTCTCTGCCCTGTTCTCTTCAAATTTTGGCTTTTGCCAAATGTGGCAAGCCCATGTGAATCAGATGGTAAACTCAATAAGTATGTTTCCAATCCGTTTACACTCAATCAATAAAATGTTGATTTGTAGAAGAGATTTCATGCCCAAGAGGTTTTATGGGGGAAGTCTTAAATCTGACTTTCTTCCTATAAATTGGACATGACACTTTTGTCAGAAGAATGTCCAAATAATGGATGGCTATTGCAGTTCAGGAATCAAGGGCAACATTTCCAAAATTCTATTTCATACTCAAAATCTCATATTTCCAAAAACTAAACCAGGCACCCACGTGCCAGAGGAAACGTGCTAATGGTGGATTTCCTTTTATGATCCTTGTATAAATTGTGAATATTGGTTTTTGTGTAGAAATCATAACACATAATATTATGAATTTTCATCTCAAATTTTGATATAAAATATAGCCTAGGACTACTGGAAATTAAGACATTTTTCCTCTTGACATTTCACAGGGAGTGAACCTCCCTTGTGTGTTTTTCCTTAAGAGTGTATTCTAAGGTGTATTCTAAAGCAATGATTTTCAAACTTTTGACTGGTAACCAATGCAAAAAAATAAAAACAAAACAAAACCTCTGCATTTTACTTTGACACTTGGTACACACATACATGTATATGTATAATTGAAACATAAGTTTAACAAAACAAAACTTCCCTTTATTACAAGTATTATATTATCTATTCCACTCCATTTATTTCTGTTCTTATTCTGTTTTATTTTTGCATGTTGGTTATGACCCACTATATTAATTTTATGAACCATCCATGGTTCCCCATCCAGATTTTGGGAAACACTTCTCTAAGAAGAATCTTGGCCCTTCCTTCCTCTGTGCTGGAGTTGGAGAATCCTTCTTTATACACTCATGTCCTCGTTAGGCTCTCCATTATGATTAGGACCCCAAAAGTGCAAGTACAATCCAGGCCCTTAACAGAAAATGCAGGTGGAAAATCACTGTTGTTCAATATATGAAATCTTGTCTGTGAGAAGCTGTCTTTGTGGAGATTGTCTGAAGGACTGGCAGACCATTCACAGAAATGGTTCACCTTTGACCCATGGGGGAAGCCACACCAACAAAATTCATAAGGTGGTTTTCATCAAGGTTCCATCAGCATATTCCTCCAAAAGTTGCTGAGAGAATCAAGTCTCAGGAAGAAGTGTATCTAATTTAGGGATGTTCTGGTCCAGGGCATCTCACACTTTAAAAAATGTGATTCTACATTTTTAATAAGCTCTGAGGTGAGGTCAGTGCTGTTGGTACAAGAAACACACTTTGGGCAACAAGGGTCTATAAGAAATGATGTTGTTCCTGAAATTGGGCATTTCAATTTTTGGGGGGTGCTCTTGAGATAATTTGTTTTGGATATGTATCAAGAATTGTTATTTTCTTGATCAATTGCTTTGCATTTGGGAAAAAGTTGTTACATTTTATTAAATTAGTGTCATTCCTGGATGTTATATACATTCCATTGATTTTCCACTGATTTCTTTTTCTTTTTTTGCTTTCTCAGCTCTTACTAATTTACATTCTTATTCCGCCTCTCACTTGTACATATTTTTAAGAAATGTTTCATATAGTCGAAAAACAAAACATGGATGAAAACACATTGTTCAAGATCCCAGGATCTATGGGAGAGCTGAATCAGTGTCCGCAGACCCACAGTCTGTGCTGCATCTCATCAGCACCTAGTCCTGCTGAACTTTTCATGGATGCCAAATGAGAATTTCCCTTTGACAGAGGCCAGCATGCCACCTGGCCTGTCCCTGAATACTAGAGCCTTGAGCTTCTAGAGTGAGAGAGGGAATGTGGAAGGAAAAGTTTCACTTTGCCTTCATTTGAGGATACTGGGCACTCAATGAAACTAGCTTGAGATCCCTATTTCCCAACCACCATCATGAGAAAACACCTGTCCCTCTGTTAGATTTTTAAACGGCAGCATGATTACAGCTAGGCAAAATATTATGCATGCCTTTGCCCAGGATGTGAAAAAAAAAAAAAATCAACTTATGTATTACAGTGGTAATTGCTTTGTTTATAATTCTCTGCTGTGGTTATAATATCTACACAAAGAATTAAATTTAAGATGACTTTTAAATTGAGTCTGAATTAATGGTAAGGATCAAAAGCTCATAAATTTTGATTTTAACAATAAATAAGATGTACAGTGGTGAACAGAGAAAAAATTTATTTGTAGACGCAAACCTCAATGGTGTCTTAAATTCATGAACTTATCTTTCAGTTGCAAACTAAAAGGTATTTCCATAAGTGAAACATATGTCAGCCATGTTTCTGCATTTTAAAAAGAAATAGCATATTAGAATACGCACATGGGAATCATGGAACATTCCTCTGAGTGTACTTGGTGTAAGTCAGATTCTTATTTAATTCTTGCTGATTCCCACACAGATCAACGTTAGAGAGGTGCTACCAAGGATGTGACTCTAAAGAGAAAGAAAATAACATGTCCAGCTTGTCCTTTTTAGCTTGGAGAAGGGAATATTTAAAGGAAAATGAAAAGGTTTTATGACCTAAAGGGCTTTCCCCATAGTGATCAGCAAGCAGCTGATCCTGTTCTCCATGGAAGAGGAAATGGGAAACAGGATTAGAAACAAAAAATAATTTATCACAGTAGAAGCAGATGGCATTTGGAGCCGGTGGACTCTGGTATCTTCTGTGAATGGTCAACCTATAGGCTGGTTGCTCCTTCTTGGTAGCATGATGGGGCTATGGCACTGGCACCTAGGATACCCTTGGGAATAACTCTCCATTTCCATTTTTACCAAAGAGGTAAATTAGACTCAAGATCTAACACTTGGCATTTCTAGATAAAGTACCACCTGAAGTTCAACAAAATCCAGGATAGGATAGATCAGCAGCTCTCAGAGGATTACGGTTCTGCTTTTATTTGTTTTAATCAGCAGCATCTCATATTTCCTATCACTCATCCACACGCACACGTGCAACGTGCACCTGCACGAACACAGCCAAGATAAAACAACACTTTCCACGTGAACTTAAGAAAACTTTATAAATGCTCTCCATCTATTTCCTCATCTGTAAAATGAGGGTGTTGGATCAGATCAGATCACCTTTACGATCTCTTCTAACTCTAAGGATATATCAACTCAGTGCCGTCAGAACAGGAAGCGAGCATGTGGGGACAACTGCATGTGGTTCTTTAAGACAGGACGCCACAAGCCCCAAAGAAATGTCATCATGGCCCTATTTTGACATCTCTATGTTTCTCTCTGGCCCTTAAGCCCAGTGAATACTGCATTGTAATCCTTCATTTTGTGAAAGTTCACAAGGTCTTTTGAAGCCTAGCCTTGGAACTGGCACACCCTCACTTCCACTGCATTCTTTTGTTCAAAACAAGTCACAAAGTCAATCAATCCAGACTCAAGGGTTGGGAAAATAGACTCCTCTCTTGATGTGAGGAGCTACAAATTCATGTTGTGAAATGCCTGGATGTAAGGAAGGGTGGAGAATCAAGGGTATTTTTGTAATCAGTTTAACCCATGCATCATATAAGCATTACAAAAAAAAATCTGCATGCTGCCAATAAATGTCTTCATCTTCATTAACAGGGCTTCCAGCCTCGTTTTTTAAGTCCATGAGGACTCACATTCCATTCCAAATACTGGGGTATGTATGGTTGTAAACTGCCCAAAGTCAAACTCATGGACTCACTTCCTTTTATTGTTCAACCTTTGTAAGCCAGCCATAATATTCTCCACCCCTGAGTGCTCTTGACTGGTGGAGATGATGGAGTAAAAGTCATCAAATCTTACTGTCCAATATACCTCTCTGCAAACTAGGCGAAGATCTCTATATCCTGATCATTTCAAGATCTCATACTTCTATAAAATTAATGGTCAGCCAAGGGATGTGGGAAGGAGTGGTAAGGGAATTGTTCTAAGACCCACTTTGATTTCTGTAAGGAGTCTTGTGCTCTCCTTAACCTCACACATTCATTGGTGTCTGTATGGTAAATCTTCCATTTTTCTTTTTGAATTAAAAATTAAAGTTCCTGAGGGAAATTATGCAATGGGAAATTGACACTTCAATAAACTTGGCTCACACATTTTATTGATTATGGTAAATCTAATTATTGCAATAAACCCTGGGCAAAAAAAAAAAAAAATTATGCTTTCATACTCCAGGGGTACATGTTTCTTTCTATTAGGGCAATACCTGTCTGATTAGAGTCTACTTCTTCAAAAGTAATAAAAAAAGTCAGGAAGTCATTCCAAACTGAGTTTGCCTTAAATGTCTCACAAAAATCTTGATGACTTTTTACCTATTTTTTGTTGACTGATAGACACTAACTATGGTAACACTTTTAATACTCACTCAAACAAGCATTCAGCTTAAAATAAAATGCATGAAAATTTTAAACTGAAAAAAACTACACTCTTGATGCTACTTAGAACTCTGGATTCTAGACTCTTTTTTTTCTTCTACTTTTTTTTTTTTCAATTAAAAATACTTATGTTGTGCCTGATGCAAATTTTATTTTCCTTGTGGCAACTGCCCTGTGCTCAGTGACCTGTAAAAAAGGCAGACCCTTGGACTTAGAAAGCTTCATTTCACTTCACGTCCTGGGTGTGTGATTTCTCTGCCCTCTGGCCTATCTCTCCCCCACTGCCCCCATCTTCAGCAGGTCACATCGAGAGGCCATGCCCTGAGGTTGGAAAATAAGGCTGACAAACAATGTCCACCAGAAGTGAGGAGACCTCTTTCCTTCACCAGTGTTGGAGGTTTAATCTGCTCTTAAGTCCAAGTTCTTATTCATCTTTGAAACACAAACCATTTCCTTTTTTCCTCTAATCTTTTTTTTTTTTTCTGGAATAAAACAGAAAAACATGATGGAATACAATCTTATTGCCTTTATGACAAACAAACGAAAGAAGAAAACCCTCCCAACTATTCTACTTACCTTGATGTGAATGATCAAAAGTAAGTTTTTAAATTCTGAAACCTCTTCCAAGGAAAATATCTGTATGTTACAGGTCATTGATTCACGATTCAGTTAAGATAACTTTAACATTACTTCTTCAGCCCGTCAAATGTTCTACCACAACAATGTTGCTTTTATCTGTTTCTCAAAGAGGCATTTCTTAATAAGGTGAATAATAAAAAATTAATGAGAGCAAGCTGACATAGAAATAAAGTATAGGGTACACTTGTATTATGTGCATGCAAAGAGGTGTGTAGGAAGTCCAAAAGCATAAATGCACTCCACTCCTCGGTATACCATGTGTTAATTGTGAATTTTTAAAGAAGTTACTTAGTTTTTTTGAACCTCAGTTACTCTTCCATAACAAGGAAATAATAACAAACATAAGTGTAAAATAAGATAATGAGAAAAGCATTCTGCATGTTTTACACTGTGGTAAAGCAGTATAAGAATTTTATTTGCTGGAATTGGAAAGTATTGTGAGCCCAACAGCAAGGCCCTGACAATGGAGCATAATTTTAAATGACCCAACAGCAACTCAGCCCCTGGAGACACACTTCACTCTGCAAAGTCAAGACAAAACAGATTCTTCTTGTGTCTGTCATGAAAATACTGGATTCTGCAAGTACATTATAGAAGTCACTCAATACTCAGTTTGACCTTGGAGGCGCCACAGAGATAAAGAAGCAGATCTTGGTTTATATCATTCCAGTTAAGGGAAAAATAAATGATGTAATCATATTTCCCTGTGTATTGGCAGTATAGACTGCAGTTCTCAAACGTTGCTTTTTGATTGTTTTTAATTGGCATCTATCATCTGGTATGCAAAAAGATTCTTAATAAATGTTTTGGGGAAATTAAAATCCAATCTTAAATATTGTTTTTTAACAGTAATTTCTATTAATTTGAGTCATCTTTTTTTCTTCTACTTTCTATTTTGACATTCTTAAGGCAGGGCCATATTTGAGACTCTCATAATTCATACAGTTTCAAAGTTTTGCCACATTTATTCCTTTTAAGGGTGTTACAAATGTAACCATAGAAAACTATTGTTTTCATAACTCAAAATTCCACAACATTTACTGGATATGGTGCAGTGATAGTGAAACATCCTGCAGTTGTCAGAATTGGATGTTGGCTTTGAAGAGGAAATTGAGTATCCTTTTGAAGTTTACGGTGAGGGTGACAGTCGAAAGTCAATGTCAAATATGTTGTTTTTAATTCCTTATAACATAAATGGAAAAGAGAAGTTCTATTAATTTCCTTTGAGATTCAAATGGAAAATAAAACAAGTTTGAGATGACATTTAAAATCAGGAAGAGCCTACTTGAGTTTTTGCTAGAAAAATATTATTTTCTATAATGTGAGTTTGTCAGTGAATTAGTGAGTCTTTTCCCTCCATTGCCTTGCTAACCACAGATACCATCAGTGCTCTTTGAATTTTATTTTTCTTCTCATGAAGTCTTCTCTACCACCATGTTGGATAATTGGTCACTGCAGCAGATCTCACTGCTCCTCATTGCTTGGCAACAGAAGAAAAGAAACTAATTAAAAAATTCCTGCTCCCTCTCAGCAAACCAAAGGCTGATTCTATTACTGTAACCTGGAGTATCAGGAAGCAAATCTAAGCCTAGAGCACTGGTATCCCTTCCTTCCCCATCTAAGACACTGTCCCACCTCCCATAACGTGCCAACAAGACCCACCCACTCATTTATTATGAAGCATATAACCCAGACTAAAATACATGATGGCAACTTGGTCAGGGAACCACCAGTGGTCCCTCTATGGTTCCTTCTGTGTGAATCCTATTGCTCATTTCTTGGAACTAACCAAAGTAAAATGACTTAATAAAACCTTCATGGCAGAAACAGACAAACTAATAGCCAGAGAATTTCAACTAAATTGCCCTGACAGAAACTTGTTAGTCTTCAAATCCAATTTATCTTTCAAATCCAGTTGCTCTCCTTTATGCAGAGTTCTTTTTAAAGTTTTTTGGAGGTTTGAGACCAGAGGAAACCAGCAGAACACAGAGGAGTAGGGTAATCACTCTTTAAATAAGCAATTAAATCTCTGGCATTGTTGAAATAAATTCTTTCCTGGCAAAGACTTAAACCTTGTGTCAAGTGATGAGGCTAATAAGAAGTTTCTGTTCCATGAAACCACCTAAAAGGACAAGCATAGCTGGCAGGCTCTTAACCCTGGCATTCAGTTTCAATACTGTTTTGGTGGCAGGTCTTCTCTTTCAGTTCTGTGGTTTTGCTTCCATATTAACTATTTTGGCTGTAGAGCAAGATGAGAACAACAAAGCCCTAATGCTCTGTGTCGCAGCATCTCCATGTGTGCCTCCACTTTGTATGTTAGGTTGGCCTTAGGCCTCACCAGCCATGAGGAAATGATGATTTTTTTTTCTCAGGAATTGTTTTGGATGAGGAAAGAGAGTCCATGACCTCCTCGTTAATTCATTCTAAGACCTTGAAGTGATTATTTAACTTATCAGAGCCTTACATTCTAACTTTGGAAAATAAAATCAAACACGCTTCCTCCAGCCCATGTGCTGGACTGTTCTGAAGTTTGATTGAGTTATGTAAAGTGTTTTAGAAATCATAAAGATTTATGTAAATAGAAGAAATGATGATATCACCTGGTCGTATTCACTTCCTGTCAATGTTACATTATTTAGTCTTCTTACAAGGGGTCAGCCATATTCTCGTGATGTTAAAATCCCGTTAGAATTCACTATCTGAAAGAAGAAGCCCTTTTTTGACATGATGAAATTTCAACAAATTTTGAATAGTTTGTACTCACTCTTAGTCTCTACAACACACTTAAAAATATTTATAAACTATTTCAACCCTGCTTTGTCTTTCTTTCTGCTTAATGTACTTAAACTAATACTTCTGTTAGTCTAAGAACCATTCAGTTTCCTCAGATTAGAACCCCTTTCAACTGCTCATTCACACTCTGATGAAAATTCAGTAGTTGATATTTCTACGTCACATTTCTCTTTATCTCTTCCTGATCCTATTTCCTCATTTTCCCTCATAGTCTCACATATCTGCGGGATCGATACAGCATTTTCTCACTCACATCTAGGAGCTCATTTCCTGGCAAGAGGTTCAGGGTCTCACTTCAGAGTCTACACCCCAACCCCCAGCCCGTTAACAGCTCCTGCTCCCAGAAGCCGAATTAATCTTTGTAGTCCCATATAATACAGATTATTCACAGGTGCGTTCTATCCCATATTCAACACTGGGGGACTTCATTTGAGTCATATTCCTCATTAATTATTGAAATAAGAGGAGGGGTCATTCTAGATAATTAAAGGACTGAAGTGGAAGAGCAGGTACTAACATTGCCCTGGATGTGAGAGCACAGGTGTGCATACTTCTTCCTTCATTACAACAAAAGTGTATACATATTAAGAATGCTTATTTTAGGTGTAAATCTGCCTCTCAAGTTCTCCAACCCATAAGAATATTTGACACATATGCATTATATTAGTTACCTCAGTCACCTCAGTCACCTCCAATAAGAGGCGATTCGTGCAGTGTTCTAACTCAACACCCAGGATCTTTTATATATGCCTTGGAGAGGAAACAGTATTGAGTCATCCAAGCTTCTTGATTTTGCAGCTTAGAGGCATGGGTTAGTCAACTGCTGTGATATCAAGTGCATGCATGGGGAAAGCATTTTGTTGAGTATTTTTATAAGGAATTAGTCAATGTAATTGCGGGCTGTAAAGAGATTGTTACACAACCTCATTACATGTTGTAAACACTTCATCACATGACATCTTTCCGTGTCATAAATACATCATCAGAGACCATTATGTTCTCTAAGGATGACTTCTCACATCCATTCATTATACAAAAATGAATAAATGCCTAAGGAAAATGTAGTCTGTGAAGTTTTTCACAGCTATGATAACTCCATCTGTAGATTTCTTATGATGTTGTCATATGCTGTTACACGGCATGAAGATAAGTGTATTTTCTCTTTGCTCTGTATTCTTACAACCACCTTTAGCTAAAGGTAATAAAATCTTACCTGGATAGTTTGTAAAAGAATATTTAAAGAAAGAGGAGAAAAAGAAGAAGAAAGGAAAAGAAGAGAGGGGAAGGAGGAGGAGAAGGAGAAGGAGAAAGAAATGGAAAAGAACAATTTAAAACTATTTAAAATAATTGTGTACTACAGACCTATCCATGTTGGTGGGCACATGTTCATTCTTTCAGACATGTTTGACTTTAGATGTGTTTTACAATTAATTTACATAAAGCACTAGAACTGGTCACTCTCTGTGCTTAGTGTTTCAATTTAATTTCAGTTTATTCTCTAGGGCCACACATTGTATATTGTCATTAATTCACAGTTTCTCCCTTTTTGCATCACTCTTTCTCAATACCCAGTTTTTACCATGTGGGACAGAGGAGGACATCTATAAAATAAAATCAGACTAAAGAAATAGTTTCCAAGCTTGTTCTATGAAGCCATGCATTATTCTTGGGTCTCCAAAGCCTCCGAGAGAGAGGCTGGTGGATAAGGCAGTCTCAAGGCCCCCCTCCTACCTCAACCATGGAAGTTCCACTTTCATCTGTTTTCAAATTGATGAAAACAGATGAATATCAGAGTGTAGAATCCACTAACCTAAGTAATAGTCATATTTCTTTGGGCTTTAAACTCTCAAGATCTTTTATTTTTATATGTTTACCAGGGATCATCAGGGGACGGTGGTAGCAGGCAAAAGGAGCTTTCAAGGAGGGCCCTTGGCCTATGACTCCCATTTATTAATGCCTATAAATTTAGACTTTTGAAATTATCATCAAGTGAAGTCATGTATAGCCATTGTGTTTGTGTGTGCCCATGTGTATGTGTGTTGTGTTAATTTCTTAAACAAAAACATTTAAACATCCCATAATTTCTGTGACCCTGAATTGGCATTGCTTCATTTTCAAATGTATAGGGGTCTCAAACCATGGAAATTGCTTACCCACTTCTTGACCTCTAGGGGGTTCTGATGATCAACTAGCAATAACCCGGTAAAATCCAAGCTATGCCTTCCATCTTCAAGTCTAGGAAATCATCTCTGGGGGTTGTGAACTCCTTTTGAGAATCAAAGTACTCTCCAACACCAACTGGGCTCTTTTTAAGGACTAAGAACTGTGCAGATCACTTTTTGATCCCAACAACAGCCTATTATTATTCCTACTTCCGATGAGGAAAGTGAGGTTTAGAGAGGTTAAACAAGCCAAAATCAAACATAGTAAATGGCAGGGTCATTCCAACACAAGCAGGCTGCTTCCAGAGACCAAGAGACTAACTACTGAGTTCCATCTGGATTAAGGTTAATACAAATTACTGCACTTTTTCACTTTGGAACATATTGGAAATGGCCAAGGGTTAACCCAAGAAAAGAGAAATTTGCTTCTTGTTTATGTATTTTTGCTTTATGTACCCTAATTGAGGATGGTAAAATGAAATGAAAAATTAAATTTTCTGAAATTCATGAAATAAACAAGTATAAATGAAATTTAAATAATTAAATGTCTAAATGATGTTTTTGGTTAAATTTGCAATTATTTAAGCTTGAAACTCACTAAATCTTTTGAATTTATATGTATGTGTGTATATTTGTGTATTTTATGTATAGATACATATATGTGCATATATATACAAAATTTACCTATAAATACACATATATAAAATAACCTAAAGACATAGTAAAATAACTTCTTTAAAAAATGCATTTAGACGTAGCATGGAAACTTATGACTAGGAAGAATCAAAGGTCAGAATACATAAAGAACACCTACAACTCAAAAAATAAAGAAAAACAACCCAATTCAGAAATGGGCAAAGGACCTGAACAGACCTTTTTCCAAAGATGATATACAAATGGTCAATAAACACATGAAAAGATGCTCGACATCTCTAGTGATTAGAGAAATCAAAATCAAAATCTTGATGAGACACCATTTCATACCCATTAGGATAGCTACTATAAAAACAAAAACAGAAAACAATAAGCAGTGACAAAGATGAACACTTGTGCACTGCTGGTGGGAATGTAAAATGGTACAGTTGCTGTGTAAAACAGTTTGGTGTTTTCTCAAAAAAATTAAACATAGAAATATCATATGATACACCATTTCCACTTTTGGGTATACTGTATGCCCAAAAGAAGTGAAAGTAGGGACTCAAGTACTTGTATATCAATGTTCATATCAGAATTATTTACAATAACCGAAAGGTAAAACAACCCAAATATCCATCAACAGAATGGATGTATATGCACACAGTGAGGTATATGCATACAATGGAATATTAATTAGCCATAAAAGAAAAGAAGTTCTGATACATGATACAACATGGATGAACTGTGAAAATATTATATGTGAAATAAGTCAGAAAATAAATACAGTAAGTCCCCTACATACGAACCTTCAAGTTGCAAACCTTCAAAGATGCGAACGTGCGTTCCATCAATGTCAGGCATGAGTGAAACTGCAGCTTGCCCTCCATTTCCTATTGCTAATGATCCTTCAGCTCTACCATCTGCCACCTCCTCTCCCTCCTCCAGTCAGTAACTCTTCTTGCCTGTTCACTCGGTGCCAGACCCTGTATGCCAGCTGTTGTACTGTACTACTGTACATTTCAAGGTACTGTACTGTAAGATAAAAAATGTTTTCTTTATTTTTTTGTGTTTGTTTTTTATGTACTATTTCTGTGAAAAGTATTATAAACCTATTACAGTACAGTACCATATAGCCTATTGTGTTAGTTGGGTACCTAGGCTAACTTTGTTGGACTTACAAACACTCTCTAGGAATGGAACTCATTCATATGTAGGGGACTTACTGTACTGTAAATTCCACTTATATGAGGTACCTAGAATGGGCAAATTCAGAGGGAAAAAGTAGAAGGGTGGTTGCCTATTTCCAAGGGCATGGGGATGTAAGGGGTTACCATTTAATGGGTACAAAGTTTCTTTTTAGAAATGATGAAAAAGTTCTGGAAATGGATAACAGTGACAGTTGCACAGCATTGTGAATGTACTTTAATACCACTGATCGTATACTTAAAAATGCTTAAAATGGTAAATTTTATATTACCAATTTTATATTGTATCACAATAAAAATAAAGAATTAATGGTGAATGTTTGTTCAAAGATTTCTTTTAAATAATCAAAATTATATCCTCTAATTCATAAGCTTATTATTTTTAAAAATTCTGGCCATATAAATGGCCACCATACTTCTAGGTGAGAAGTTCAGCTCTTTACTGAATAAAGAAGTCTTGATCTACCTCATACAGTCTCCTTGCTTGTTCTCTGTACATTAAGATTATAATGTTACCATGAAAAGGAAATATTATACCCTAAAAATAGATGCATTCAGTATGCACTGGGCATAACACAGTTATAACTAGGTTCTTCCTTCACAGCACACTGGAGAGAGAGAGAGAAGGAGAGAGAGATATTGAGAAAAACTTAGAAACGAATCACATTGAAAGTAAATAGCCTTATTTTCCATGCATCCTTAAATTTGAAGAGCTAAACCCAAAGGACTCTATGGTGACAGAAATAAAGTTTGACTCAACTTAACAGGAAAAGCCTGACTTATTAAACTCAAAACCCTGACTCTTACAGAAGGTGTTTGGAGGCAAATCCTTGATATGTTGATTCCCTAGAAGAGAAGAATAGATGGGAAATGATTTCACACACCCAACATGTAATGAAAGGAAAAGATGAGTGAATCCATCACTATGTTGATATTTGGAGGAGCTGAAAATATGCAGTGTTACTTAAGAAATAGTCTTAAATAATTTCCAACCAGAATTTATAGGACCCAGAGGTAATTCCACTGGTCAAGGTTTTTAGCTTGCTTTGTAACACTGCCCAAAGGCCCTAAATAATTGCGTGTCTTTTGACTCAATGTGGCCGGACAATATAGATAATGATGGGAGAAAATAATGTACTAAAACTGATCTGTGACCTGTTTCACCTCCTAGCATATTTTTTGTGTCCACAGTAAGGGGAACAGTAAATATCCTTTTCTGTGGCTTCTTTCACAAAATGGGAAAGAAAAAAAAGGAAGTGGGTAGAAAACTTTGCTCCCTGTGTATGTGATTTAAGGGGATTTGCTTCAGAGCAGACTTCAATACCCTGGTGAATGGACAGAGACAATAAACCAGCACAAGGCAATGTCCAAACCTTCCACTCACACACGTGCCCACACACTCACTCTCTCTTGCCGTTTTTCCTCCTTCTGCTTGCTCTGCAGCTTTTCTGTACTAATCCATTGATTGCCTGCTTTAGTGTGCAGGGAACATATACCCTCTCATAAAACCTTTCTTTCATGCAAAGAATCCTCATCAAAGCATGAGAATCTAAAAAAAAAAAAAAAAAAAAAAAAAGCATGAGGAATTCTCACCGAAGTATTCAGAGGCATGTAAAGGTGACAGTGATCACAGAGACCACAATAAGAAGGAATCAACTGCTAGCTTTACTTCCAGGTAAAAGAGGAGAGGTGTACAGGGCCTCAGACTAGATTTGCATTCTCTGCTTTCCTTTCTACCTACAGCTCCAAATTAGAGGGTAGCTAGAGGAGCCTCCCTCACTGGGAAGAGGGGATAGCATTGCTGTGGGCATTGCAAGAATGTTTCAGAGGAGGAAGGGGCTGGGCACCGGGCAAAGGAACTCGGGGCGTGGAGCGGGGGCATTGTGCATGTTTAAGGAGCTCAAACCTCTTCCACAAATTAAGTGAAATACTTTAAAAGGAAACAATATTCCTTATGTTTTATTTGTTTCAGCTACTTGGTTACAACTCCACACGGGCCCAATTAATGGAGGAAATAGAGTATTTTATAAGCCCAGGACTCTCCGTCAATCTGTGACCAAGGAAAATTCTTTGCCTTAATCACCATACATTCCTATCGGATAGCTTGTTATGTTGCCAAAATAATTATCCCAAGCTTAAGAAAAAATTTTGAATGGTCACTCCCCCAAAAGATTTAATGGTTGGGTAGTAGAATGCTCCTGTTCGTAAATTAATAGTGAACTTTGTCCTCTTTCATAATATTTGTATGTGCATTTTTAAGTAACTCTTAATACTGCACTATTTTATGTGTATTTATGTGCACACACATGCGCACACACACATGGGCCATTGAAAGCCAAGTTTTCTGTAAACCTGAGAACTGAAAGGCAGCATGGATGCCCTGAAAGTTCTGTTTTCAGGAAATGAATTCCCTTGCTCAGCCCAGATGCTATGCTCACCAAAAAAAAAAAAAAAAAAAAAAGAACAGTTTTTAATTGATCATGCAAATAACAAAATGTCCTGGAAACTAGATATGTTAAAAAGTAAAGGAAAGAAAGCAAAAGAAGCAAAAAAAAAAAAATCATTCAATTTCTCCAAATTTTAAGGAAAAGAAAACCAACTCTAAACATTTCTGAATGGAGAAAAATATCCAAAGTTAATGGGAACAGAATGCTGGAGATTTCCATCATAAAGGCTTTTTCTTTGCGTTCTCTTCCATCAGATGGAATAATGACAGACATTTCACAAAATTCCTAATTTTCTCAGAGTTTTCACAATTCTAATCTTCCAAAATAAACTGTTTGAATATTTTTTCTGTCTGAGAAGGATCATCTTAAATATATGTCTTTTATTTTCCTTCTGTCATATGCAAAGAAAACCAGAAAGAGAGATCTCAAGTTAGTACCTAATGAAGGTAAAGGGTCAGCAATCCCAGAGTGATTGAGATAAGCAAGGGTGTCATTTTGAGTGTTACCCCCATATGCATTCACCCCAGCTTTCTATTCAGACACCATAAAAGGCAGCCTGTCCAAGTTCACCAGCTGAAGTATAGACTGTGTGAACATTCCTAATCTCTGAAGAGCATGGCAAGATAAATAATCATTCGACCCACTTTTGTTTCTGCTTTTCCCTTCCCTCCACACCTATAAATATAGTTTATTGTATACATAGCTTTTAGGGTCAAGTATTAATGGTGAGAACCATTAAGAGGGCAAAGGTCAGTGGCTCCTGACTTCAGTGACCCTTAAATTTAATCTAGCGTGGTAGAATAGAATTAAAAGTGATGAACTTGCAAAGTGTGATAAAACCTGCTTTACTTACACAATTGAGCAGCAACAGAGGAATGAAAGAAATTTAAACAATAAAAATGAACTTTGTGATCTAATTACAGCCCCAGAGTAAAAGGTGAACATTCACAGCCAACTGCCATGCACGAGGGCCAAACTCTGACATCTTTAAAATATCATGTGGTTCTGGGATCCAGCCGCCGTTTCGGAATTTTATCAAACAAACACTGATCTTTATTTTTATTTAGCTTTATGTCCGCTTCAGTAAGAGAGATGACAAGACAGCTTTTTGGAGAATATAGAAACCAATTTCTTCAGCCCAGCTGAACTTTATCGTTCAGAATAAATCCTTCATATCAGTCACATTTACACCTATTTTTTATCCGTTTCAACTTGAGAACTTCTTAGTGTTCTAGTCTTTTCTTTTGCTCACCTTTCCTCCACCTGTTTTTATTTAAATAATTAAGTTATTTTCCCTTGTGATTTGAAAGATAATTTCAATTTACCCATTTTTAAAAAAATACCAGCAATGCATTCTTTCTGATTTTGTATTACTATCATTTCCCCTTCAATAATTCCTTTCCTGAATTTTTTAAACGTAGTTTAAAAAACCAACTTTCAAGAGGCTGATTAATTTAAGAGTGGTTTTCAACTTTTTATTTTGTTAGGTTTTTTTAAAAGTTGCCAGAATGAACACTGTGGTGGTGTGTGAAATCAGAGGTATCAGTATAAGTTCATGGTTTTACATAAACATATACAGATGGGTAGATACAGAAATAGATACACATATTTTTGTATATATGGGTTAGTATACATATATATTTTTCCTAAGTAGCAATAAGGCATTAAATTTCCATATGTACCTGGGTCTGTTCCATGTTTACTATTCTTTTCCATTGGGTAATTTGTCTACTCATGCTTCGGTACCACACTATTTTAATTTTCTAAGTTTTACAAGTATTTTTTTAACTCCTGTCAGGGCTACTTTCCCCTTGTGTCCAGATTCTTCTTTTAATCCATGGGCTGTAAACTTGGGCTACATAAAGGCCAAGAAAAAAACACAAATGAATGATACTGACCGGGTTTAAGTAATAGGGAGTCGTGGAGACTATGGAAAATAGGAGAGTTTTCTGCATGTCCAAACTAAAGGAAACAGCTGCTCTTCACCTCCAGCCAACTGCTTCCCCGTGGGAATATAGGTCCAGTATTATAAGATTTAATTTTTCAGGATGAGAGAAAACAACAGATTTTTATGAGAAAACTTCCAATTTTAAAATGTTAGCTCATTGGCAATGAATTGCAATTTCTTTCAGTTTTATGTTAAGCGCTGTGCTGAGCCAAAAAGTAGAGCCATATGTAAGCTATATATGGCCCAAAGATTTCTAGTTTGCACACTCAGCTGTGCACAAGAAGCTGCTGAGGAGTGATGTAAACAGAATTTTCTGTTGAATTTCACCCCAAATTGTTGAGTAAATCAGTTTTTCAAAAGGTTCATGCACTCATCTCAAAGATGAACCAAGGGAACAAAAATGTCGCAGGTTAGAATTCAAATGTGTAAATAGTTCCTATTCTCAAATTTCCAGAGGAAAAGGTATTAAATATCCTTATGAATGTTGTCCGATTGCTGTCTCAGAGTGTTTATTACACAAAGTGAAAGTGGTTAATTGCAAAATAACTTTGAATGGAGTTTAAGTACTATTTATAATATAAAATGAAATGTATATGTGTCTTAAGCCATCAATACATGGAAAGAGAGAGACTAATTGTATTTTTTATTTCAGATTATTTTTCAAATATATTTTAAAAGATTTTCATTGTAAACCATGAAAACAAAAACTGAATTTAACAATACCATATGGTACAAAATATAAAGTATAAAATCTCTTTACCTCATTCTCACCAAAAACAGATTCTTATGAATCCTTCATGCATACATACGTAAGACAAGTAAGTTAATACACTATATCATCATGAATATATTGTTCTGTATCTTGCTTTTTTTCACTTCCATATCAGTTGTTACGGAACTGCCTCATTCACTGTATTGATGCAAAACATTCCATTATGTGGATTGTATTTAATTAATCCCTTAATCAATGGATATTTATATTATTTTTAGCTTTTGCTATTTCAAATAATGCTGAAATGTTAATCACAATGGCCAAGATATTATGGAAACAATCTAAGTGTCCATTGACAGATGAATGGATAAAGACATTATATATGTATGTGTATATAATGGTATGTATATATGTGTGCATATATGTATGTCTAATGAAATGTTAAAAATAGAAGAACACAACATGGATGAACCTGGAAGTCATTATACTAAGTGAAACAAGCCATACAGAAAGTAAAAAACTGCATGATCAAACTTATATGTGGAATCTAAAAAAGTCAAATACATAGAAGCAGAGAGTACAACAGTGGTTACCAAGGATGGGTGGCAGGGAGGTGGGGGAAATGGGGAAATGTTGGTCAAATGGTACAAAGTTGTAGTTATGTAGGATGCCTAAGTCTATAGATCGCATGTACAGCATGATGACTGTAGTTAATAATTACTGAATCCTGAAGATTTGCTAAGATAGTAAATTTCAGGTACTCTCATCACACACACACACACACACACACACACACACACACACAAATAGTAACAATGTGGGGGGATTATATGTTAATTAGCTTGACCATAGTAATTATTTCACTATATATGTATATATAGAGATATATAAAATCATGTCATACACCTTAAATATATAGCATTTTATGAAAGAAAGTTAAATTATAAAGTTACATTTTTTGCAGTAAAAAAATATACTTAGAAACTGCTGTTTAATTTCATGTAATTTATGTCAATAAAAACAATGCTTAACTTGATAAGAAACAGTGCTGAAATGAAAACCATTTACATGCACATGCAAGTGTATCTGTTGGATAAATCCTTAAAGATGTAATAACTGGGTCAAAGGATGTGTATAATTCAAAACTTTTATATTTATTGCCCTCAAATAAGATAAAATGATTAAATATACAATTTGTATGGCAGATATTAAATTGAGCATTTTTCTGGAAATTGATTCCATAGGTTTAAATTTATTATTTAAAGATGAAGTATGGCTATTATTAATTACAGGTATTTTCCTGCTTAAAAATCATGTGCTATAATAATTCTGTATTTAATTTTGAAAAGGTATTTATTATTATAACATTTATGCTTATTAGCAAAGAAATTAGAAAACATAGATGTAAAAAAAAACCCAGAAATTTCACAACATCCTACCAAATAACCACCAATAGCATGTTTTCTACACATACTTAGTAAACATACAAGTAAATGTATTAGTAGATATGCTAAATTGACCAGAATGGTCCCAGTATATAAACTATTTCATAGAATTCACTAGCAAAGTCATTATAAATATCTTTAAATTTTTATATTTGTAAAATTATTTTAAATGGCAGTTATTTTCCAATATATAGAGTCACACCGTAATAAGCCAACCAATTATCGTTCAGTACTTTCTTGGTTTCTAATTCAAATGTTTCCTTGTTATAAACATGGCATTAACTTTCTGAGAGCTAGGACTGACTTTGCATGTTGAAATAGTTCCATGAACATAGTAGATGCTCAATTAATATCTGCTGTATGGGCAAAAGAAGCATTAATTAAAATACAACGACAACGAAAAATTTTGTTTCTGCTAAACATTTAATATTTCCTTAAGAAAAGGCCTAAAGTCTTGGGGATTAAGACTTCCGACATCTCCTCTGCCAAGATAGACCTCTCAAAGTGTTGGAGACCATAGCTTCCTTAACCTAACCCTCATTAATATTGAATGTTATGTCATCTTCGTGTGTGTGTGTACAGTACACACATATACATGTTTACACACACACACATATACTATTAGCTTGTAGTGTGGTAAGTGATATCTCAATTTTGTTTTAAGTGTTTTTCTTTTTAAAATTAAGAACAAACATAAAAAATTACAAACGATTACAAAATTTGTAACAAATTTTGTTTATCTGCCATCCCAAAATGAACACAATTGGGTCATATATGCTTTAGATATTTTTAAAAATAAAACATTACAGTCAAAAGTGAAGTCCTTTTTACCCCCCTCCTCAATCCTCTCCTCCTCTTCCCCCTTTCTCTGGTGGAAGTATTGTTGTAAATTAGTATGTATTTGATGTATGTTTTTCTATTTTTATCTCATGTATATGAATTCAAAACCATATATTGCATTATTTTATGTTTTCAATTTTTACATAAATGGCTTTTATGCTGCAACAAGCTTTTAAAAATCTCAGCACTGCTTTTCTTTCTCCCATGCCATAAAATAGATTTCAGATGGCTATACTACAGCTAACTTACCTTAATTTTAGGTTATTTGATTATTGTAAAGTAATAATAGACCTATTTTCATAATTTTACTTTCTTCTTGTATAAGCTATCCATTGCTCACAATTATCTTCTGGCATTTAGTGTAACAATCAGATGACTGACACAGTCTTGAATTTTATAATTTTATATAAAGTTGTCCTTTTATATCTTTTCCATATCTGGGTGCTTGAAGAATTCTTTAAAGTCCTCTCACATTTGACAGGGTGAAACTAGTGTGGGCCCCTTTGCACTGATTTTTCCCAGAACATGATAGTTATTCATGAGAAGGAAAATGATGATTTCTATTGTTCTGGAAACTCTCATCCTCAATATACATCCCTTTGACTATTACTTTTGATCTGCTTTGTTTTGACTTGTAATTCTACCTTATCATACCTCCCTTTCCTTGTAACAGTTGTTTTTAATTATCAGGCTATATGCCAGCTTCATGGAAAGCATGTCTTCTTAGATTCTATGAAGGATGCAAATGTTCTGAAATGTAATTATATATGTATATAACTTGCTTACCTTCCCACATCTGGAAACATGGGACTTTGTGCCTTATCACAAGATTTATATTTTGCAAAATATATGAAGGATGCAGCTGGAAGCCTTAGGCCTCAGATTCTGGAATATACTCAATTATCTAGCCCTAAGTATTTCAAATTTCAGTCATGTTTTTACCATGTCCACTTGCACATATCAACAGTCCTTCTGGAAACAAAAACATTTAAAATCTCCTGGTTTTGAGTCATTCTTTGAGGAGACTACACACTGTGGATGCAGTTTCTATTTCTTCAATCATTTGGACCATTCTTACAAGCCAATCAAGAGGCCCCTTCCACTTGAAGATTTCATTGTGCAGCATAAAAAAGGCAGGGAGCCATGAAACTGAAATTTATATATTTTGTACATTTTAAAAGAAGAATTGATTTACTATCATCCTCCAAAACCTATGTAGCAATACCCTCATGTGAAACATTGGAGGGCATTGGTTTTAAGTCTGCTTCCCACCAAGCATTTCAGTTAGAAACTTTCATGTTGTTAGTGTTTTCTCACAAAGAGAACCCCCATCTTGCTTCTCCCTAAGGCCAATTTTTCCACACCTTTGGCCTGCCTCCCATCGTAGCCAGGGATGTGCACACAATGAAAAGACTATTAGGTGGGCATTTACAGCCACCATCACCTTGTTACTGAAATGCCTCAGGTGTGGGAGAAAGATAGATATCACTAAACTTCAGAGACAGAGGTCCATCACCAAGAGCTGACAAGATAAAACCTGGAAGAGTCAGAGTTGGCTTAAGACTGACTAATTATCTTTCCCCTTACCCAACCTGCTTATCTTGGTCCATTGAGGAATTTATCTTCATTTTGTCTCTTGTATTTAGCTTGTTTGAATAGGAAATGAACTGCTTGAATTTCATGGGGCTGAGTGTTTAACCTGAGTGGAACCACATGGACTAACTGCAAATACTGCAAATCCTGAAAAGCTGATGGTGACCCAAAATAGGAGATTCTTGAGTATTGCACTTGTAGCTAAAGACAGAAATACAATTTATACCAAATTAGCTGGTTTAAAGTTATGTAAGTTAACCACATGAATTACATATGGCCTATAAATAAAATAAGAAGTGATCGACATTGCCCTTAAAGAAACCAGGCAGTGTGCTTAAAAGAAACTTTAAAGACTTTTACCTCATATATAAATGGGTTTCTTTCCTGGGAATTGGGGTTTTGGAGGAAAGTTCTTTCTGTGTTGGCTGTGACATGCCATGTTCCTGCAGAGTCAGGTCACTGGACAAGAGGAGAAGGGCAATTTTGACAGAGAACAAGGATATCAATTGTGTTTTTACTCCATACCAAGAGACTTTTTTGCAAGGGGGTTTGGATCCATCCATCCCAACAGTGTAAAGATTTGAAGCTCAAAGTCTTCCTCAAGATGGCTGCTCTAATGCAAAGGGCAAGACCATTTGTGTTCTTCACCAGGGTAACTACAAATAACAGGACAGACGACTTGTGTATCGAAGTGACATGAGAGGCAAAAGGGCACTTTCTCTTCCTTAAAGGAGAAAAGAACAATTGCTCTGTGGGTAGAAGACAGAGGAGTCAATGCCTAATGGATTGTTCAATTGCATCCCCAGAGCATAATCAACTACTTTGATTGATTATGGTCAGACAACTAGAAACTAAAATAATCCTTGTGCAAACAAGGGGCATATGTTACTTGCACTACAAGACGCAGGCAACTGGCAGGGCTCAAAAGATTTATCCAGCCCAGGAGTAGCAACCACCTGATTTATTTCCCGGTATTTCCAAGAGGTCCTCCCCTTTTCTGCAGACAAAAGATCAAAATGAAAGATGCTACTTCCATGTCGAAGGAGAAGGATGTGTTCTTGCCTCTCATGACTAAAGATGACCAATTTGAACAATCAATTTTAAGCCCCTTTAAAAACTAATCACCTCTTCTCCTCTCTATGACCCACAGACAAGCAAGACCTAACAAACAACCTCCCAAGCATGTTAGTACCAGGCAAAGAGACCCACCACCTCTTCTGTCCCCTACATAGAAGCCTCTTCTTCTCAATAACCTTTCCTCTGAACTCTTGCTCAAATAGTTAATACCCATTGTACAATACATCTGATTTCCAAAGTCTGATGATAGGTCTCAAAGAGCAAAACTCACATTCATATTTCAAAACAGAGTGGTTTTTAACTTTATCAAGATTATAGTTCATAGAATCACAGAATTCCAGAGTTAAGCCAACCTCTCTCATTTGACTGTCAAGGAAACTGAGGTCTAGCACAGTCAGATGACTTGCTTAACATCCTATAATCCTAAAAATAGAAATAATAATTGTTAATATTCACTGTGTGTTTACTACATCTGGCACTAATCTAAGCACTTTTGTGAGAACTACCTCATCCTCCATGATAACCATTGATTGAGGTACTGTTATTATATCCATTTTGCAGATGAAAAACCTGGAGCACAGAGAGCTTAAGTAACATGCCCAAGGTCCTCCAGCGAGTAAAGAATGGAACCAGAACCAAAACTCAGGCAATCTGAAACCAGATCAGAGCCTCGGTCCTAATTTGAAGTGTAGCAGCAGGGCTGGCACTGGAAATGAACATTTCTTTCTCCCTCTTAAGTCTGCTTTGCATCTGCCATGTGCCATCCCAGACCACTGAGCTCAGCTGAAGTAAGAACATTTCTGTTAGGAGCTGAAGAGACCTGAGATCTCATTAACCTCGCTAGTACTTTTTCAAATGTCCTCATGGGTCCCCATAAGTATTATTTTATTTCTGGCTCATAAACTTTCCACGAAGACAGGACACCGCGTTGGTGAGGTCACTAAATCTTTATAATAACAATATTATGCTAATGGAAATTACAAGTCTATTGCTTGTTCCCCCAAAACCATCTGGTGGGTTTACCTGGCAATTACTTTGCGATGTCATGGTGGATCTTAAAGCATAAAGAATATAGGGATTCATAACTTTCTCTGAGCAATGGAGTTTTCCATGTGGTAACAAGCTGGCATGGCTGGACTATTGGATTTAGACATAAACAGGATACTGGAAAAGACCTGGGGAGAGCACACGACAGCACTCAGATTAGAATTCAGGTGGAAGAGTAAAAGCATTGGTATTTCCAAGCCCAAGGCTTTCTACGCATAGAGTTTGTTGCCAATATTTTGATTGCATTATGAATTTCTTTTTAAAATGGCTTGCTCTTTAATATCAAATAATAAAACATAGGTATAAGAGCCAATTTAAGTAATTTAGAATAATTAGAGTCCTAAGTAGGCAGCACATGTTCTGAGCAGAACAATCTCTCCAAACAACAGCGATGTCAGAAGTTTTTGGTTTGGGTCTATTTTCTCTCTTTCCTCCCTGTGGCTCAAACGCGTGGCGTAGTTTCCCTTCCCGGAGCCCAGTTATCCAGTAACTCCTGAAATGGCTGGAGAAACGTTGGCTGCCGCACACATTCAACCTTGAAAGCACAACAATCTGGGATTTTAATTCAAACAAATGCGAAAATGGATTATAAATGGGATCCAGCTGCATTTCCAATAGCGAAGAGAAAAAAAAGAGCTGAGACCTAAAAGTAAGAAAAAAGAAAATGAAAGCACCTTGCCTCTCTTTTCCTTGTGGCCTCCCGGGGCTGCAATCATCGCCCTGCTGAAAGAGGCCTCAAGAAGGTCTAAAATGTCTTAATTATATTTAATTAAGTTGTCATTTGTTACTTGGCTTCCTGAAAGTTCTGCCTAATTAAACCAGGCCCCATTTTCAGATCTACCTGGAGCCCAGCATTTGGTAAAGGAAAAAAAAATGGTTAGCTGAGGCTGTCTGCCTGGAGACTTCCCATCCTGTTGCCGACACTACAGTTTATATATTCTTAGCACAGACATTGGCCAGCACAACCCAAAGCTTCTGCAGGGGTGTTGACAGAGACAACCCCTGCCGGACCCCCAATAATTCTTTACTCTTTCTCACAGTAGTTTTCATAGCAGTCAATATTTTAATATGGAAAAATTATGAGCAATTCATTTCAAATCATTAGCACCCCACAAAAATGGAATGATGTTACCTACAGTCTGGATCTGCAGGGAAATCCAACCCTCTTAATTCAAAATTCATATCAATAGACAGTATTCCTGTCACTATTTGTTGAACATCAACTTCTACCAGATGATTTAATTAAGTCTAGAATATCCCCTACAGGGCTACTGTGTATGACCGTGCAAGTTATGCTTTGCACAACCATAGAGGGCTCCATCCATGACAGAGTCATCATTGGTTTGTATTTTTACTTTGTTGATTTTCCGGCAGATGGCAGTAAAGTGTCTTGAGGAAAGGGCCTTGATTTCTAATTCATGAATTTGACCTAAGTCAATGCTGACCCATTAATTTTTCACTGGCCTGAATTTTCAGCAAAGAATATTTTTCTGTCAAGTGAAAACACTATTTATTAATAAATCCCAGTATATAATCATAGGAAACATCAGGGGTTTTCACACTGACATACAACTCCTGCATTTATTTAAAAAACAAAAACAAAAATGAAACAAAACCTTCACCTCGGAATTAAACAATTAATTTTGAAGGAATCCATTACATGTGTGCAATGCTCAACAGCATACACACCTCCCCTTTTTGTTTCTTTGACTTCGCATTTAGAAGCCTCTGCTCCTCCCCTATCTGCTCACAAGGATCAACAATACAGGTCAGACACTGAATTTGCCTACAATGGCAAATGCTTTCCAAACATTTCAGCAAACAGTCCCTAAGTTTGTCTACTCCCTTCCAAGTATTGTTTGCTTCACCTGCAAACATTTCCAATGTGAAATGTTTATCCCATTCATTGTGGAGATGCAATAATTTGTTTGAGAGGAAGCTTAGCTAGATAGCAGACAATTTTGCAAACATGCCAACAGATCAACTGTGACTCGAAAGCCTCCTGTTCTTCTTTCCTATCTCCTTGAGATGTTCCTTTCTGGAATTTTAGCACATATTCTTGTGGGGTCTCTAAGACGCATTTATATATCTTTTGCACAAGCAGGATTGTCCAGGGCATCTCCAAAAATATGTGCATGGCCTATAAAACTGTAACCTCTAGGGATCAGTTGGAAAAGCACAACCCAAGACCATGTGTGTGGCATTGAGAACCCACAGCCCCCAAGGTCCCCAAGACATTTCTATTCAAAGGCACCCACAATTCATTGTCAACAGGAAATAAACCAGGAGAAACAAAAATGAAGACAAAGACCAAAGAAAGGTAGGAGAAAGGGCCAAGGACATCAGTAGATAAGTTTCATATATGTTAAATACAGGGCTGGTATTTTAAAGAAGGAAAGTTAAAAGATGTCAATATTGCTGTGACTGAAAATCAAACCCCTTTCCTCCTTTTAAATGAACTGTAAAGTTAATCTTATTAAAGTTTCTTTGAATGAAGACTAAAAGATAAAGATGATGAAGAGGAAGAAGAAGAGGAAAAAAGAGATAGAAGGAAGGAATGAAGAAAAGGAAAGAGGGAGAGAGGGAGGGAAGGAAGCTAAAGTTAAATTTGGATAAAAGTTCTGGAGGACCCCATGCATCAAAGCCATAAAAAAGGCAAGCTCTTTGGCTCATCAGTTTCACTTCCAGTAACTTATGCTATAGAAATAGGAATATGCAGGAAACAGATACATAATTTATGTATAATAATGTTTCCTGCAGCATTGTTAAAATAGTGACTATTGTTGGATGTCCAACATAACTGAACTATGCTATAAGGCCCTGCCCACTCCTCCTCCCCCACAGTAGCCACCCTGCCCACTAACTTCATCCACTTCACGGGCCACGTTAGAACCTTCACATTTCCAAGTACCTCCTCCTCAAACGCTTTGCCCCATAACTTCAAATAGCTCTTCCTTCTCATCCATCAAACTCAGCTTTACGTCACCGTATGCTTTCCCCATTAATTATACAACCCAACATTCAGTGCAGTCACTTCACAATAATTTTGCCCATTGTAGTTGCTTATTTATGTTTTTGTTTGAGTGTTTATTGCCCAATTCCTCCGTGATGGCCAGGACCATATCCACTAAATTGTACATGGTATCCATACTATCACCTGCCCCATAGAAAGAGCTCAAAGATGTTTGTTGAAAGAAGAAATCTATAAGAGTATTAAACATGATATTGTCATTTTAGGACCTACATAACCATGAATAGCCATTACACATGATACTGTAGGAGATTTTTGAAGATCAGAGAAATAGTAAGTGAGGAAATCACCATATAAACTGATATCTATAATATTGTCCACGTTTAAATTAAAAAAAAAATTTCTTCATGTACATTCCTGAATTTTTCATGTCTTCTACACTAAACATGTGTACCATTTTTAGAATCAAGGGGAAAAGTTTCAAAATGTCTCTTGTTTAATTCTACAATCTACTTATATACTCCCTATTTCCCAAGGTCCTAAGTGGTATGAGGATCTTATTAGAGTAGCTTCTCAGTTGATCTATGCAACCATCTGCATTGATGATTTTGATTTTTTTATTAGTTACCCGTTAATGTGTGACAAACTATCCCAAACCTAGTAGCAGAAAACAACAAAAATCATTTTGTTATCCTCTCACAGTTCTGAGGGTTGACTGTTCTCAGTAGGAAGTGCCTGGTGAGGGTTTCTCATGCTGTTGCAATGGCAGCTGGAATCCAAGAGCAAGCATCCTAGTGGAACCGGGAAAAAGTTCTATCACCTTTATGATCAAGCCTTAGAAATCACAGATCATCACTTTCACCTTAGTCAAATGCTCATAGATTCAAGGGGAAGAAACATAGACCCCACTGCTCAAAGCCACATTATAAAGCAGCATAATATGGTGGCCAAATTTGGAAATATAGTCAACCACAATCTCTTCAAACTTTAATCTGTAATTCCCCACGACTAACCTAAATCCTCGTAATATATAAGGAAAACTCAGTGGAACATTTTAAAAAGCTGACATTTTTATGTCATATATTCATAGATACTATTATATAGCTATTTTATTTATTTATTTATTTTTGGCTGTGTTGGGTCTTCGGTTCGTGCGAGGGCTTTCTCTAGTTGCGGCAAGCGGGGGCCACTCTTCATCGCGGTGCGGGGACCGCTCTTCATCGCGGTGCGCGGGCCTCTCACTGTCGCGGCCCCTCCCGTTGCGGGGCACAGGCTCCAGATCCGCAGGCTCAGTAGTTGTGGCTCACGGGCCCAGCCGCTCCGCGGCATGCGGGATCTTCCCAGACCAGGGCTCGAACCCGTGCCCCCTGCATTAGCAGGCAGACTCCCAACCACTGCGCCACCAGGGAAGCCCCATAGATACTATTGATAAGCATTCGACAGCATAATTAGCACTACATTAGCTGTCTGGAGTCCTAGATTTTCATTCAAGGACTATCATTGTCTAATCTTGCATCTTTTACCTTCATTTTTATAATTTGTCTACCAAATATCAGCTTGTGCTTTCAGTATAACAGGGTAGTTTTGAGACTAGAAAGAATGGGGAAAACGTAGCATAATGAGTTCTTTAAAGTGCTACATTCAGGAAATGTTATAAGTGTTACATTTTTAAAAATTAGGAAATTTGGAGTTGCTGCACTTAATGTGCACATCAGAAATCTACAAAAGGTGCATAATAATTCAGAAAATCAAACAAATAATGGTAGTTTTAGCCTTTCCGCATTTTTTTGAACAGGGAATCATTTTTATTCTTATACAGCATCTTACAAAATCCCTGTTCTGTATGTAGAATTTCAGTTGGATAATACCAAAGTAATATAATGTATGACAAATTTTTACTTAAAATGCTATGATATGTTGTTTCCATTGCTCAGTACATTTTCTGTGAGAAGTGAGCAAAGTAAGTGCATATAGGCATGATATATGTCCTTCTGAATTTCAATTTTTTAATCTACTAAATGGGGAGAAGTACAACCATTTTGAGTATATGATATAAAGGTGAACATCAATATATGTAATGTACCCAGAATAATATCTGAAACAAAATAGGTCCTCAGTTGGTGATAATTATTTATACAGAAAGAAAATAAGATTTTGTCTCTGAACTCAGGGAGCATAAATAAATGTTATATAAATACAAGATATTAATCAAATGGTCTACTGCTTATTTTCATATCTGCCTTCTTAAGTACACCATGATAAGTTGATATTCATTTATCACTTTTTAAATGAACAGAATACTAGAAAATTCCATCTGCTAGCCTAGAAAAATGGTAATAAAATTTTTTTGTCTATCTTAGTCTCTTAGTGGATATCAAGGCTCAAGGTGATATTAAAACCACAAATCTAGGACATGTGCAAGTGTAAGATTTCAATTTATATCCCAGGCAAATTGGTAGAATCCAGTCCAGGGTACTGGCCCAAACCATGAAGCTGCTGGGCCCCTGGCTGACTTAAGGAAACATCTACAACTCATGGTATCTCTGAAAGATGGGTTCACTATTACAAATTATAAATCATAAGAGGAAATTAAGCATTATTTGGGAGAGTCACTGGAATTAACAAACAAGATAATTAGCACCCTAAAAATGAAAAATTATAAAACAATCTAAAAGTCTACAGAATAAGTGTGTTTAAAATGTTTAAAGAGCCAGAAGTAGAAACAGCATATAAGTATATTGAAAAAAGAGACATATACTTTAAGAAGCACTAAATGGAAACTCTAGAAACAGAAAAGGGCAATGAACTCAGATAAAAAGCAGGATGCAAGATACAAATTGGTAAACATACAACAATGCAAAAAACAATAACTATACACTTTCTAACTTAAAGGCACTTGAACTCAAGGAGAGACTAAACAACAAAGACAGGGAAGATGGGAGTGAGTTGATCAGTATTGTTCTTAGTTCCTTGTGTTGTTCTGGATGGCAATTGAGATATTGGTAACTCTAGACTTATCACATGAATAAAACATGTGCAAAATACAAGGGTAACCACAGCAAAATGAAAAAAAAATGTATAACATCCAAACTAAAGGAAGAGGAAATAAATGAAGAAGACAGTTGTAGAAATGAAGAAATCTCAGTAATCCTGAGAGAAATCAAGGAATAACAAAAAATATTCAAGATAAAGAGAAAACTTAACATTAGTTAGTAGAAGTTAATCAAAATATAGCAGTGGTCACCATATATGAAACTTCCTTGTAAAATGGCAGATATCTCAGAATGTATTTTTTCACATTTCAAATATAAGTTTTTTACAAGAGATACTCCAAAAGGCATTGCTAGTTTTCCACAGCTTTATTGTTGTTCTTAGTCATTTACTTTTCAATCTGGTACATCCAGTTAATTCTAGACATTCCCTGCTTAGTCAAACATTAGAGTTTGAATGAATTCAATATACAACAGGGCTCCCTTTTAACTCATTACATCACAGTTTTTAGATACATAAAGAAGACTTACTGGGGCTTAATCTATCTCTAAAATGAGGACAGACATTCTTACTCATTTCACAGAGTGGTTGAACTTAGAATAAAGGGGGGAAATGGACACAAACAATGGTGAAGTCATAAAAAAATCATTTTAAAGTAAAATATTCAAAACCAAATAATCCAATTAGAAAATGGGAAAGAGACATGAACAGACTTTTTATATAAAAGGATATATAGATAACAAATATGCACATGAAAAGAAAATTCAACATCATTAGCCATTAGATAAATGCAAATTAAAACTAGAATGAGATATCAATAAACACCTATTAGAAACTAAAAATGGTCTTACCATACACCCTAGCAATTACAATCTTGTGTTTATCCCAGAGAAATGAAAAATTATGTTCTTGCAGAAATTTGTATATGAAAGTTCATAGCAACTTGATTCATAAAATAAATAGATATCTTTTAATGGGTTACTGGTTAAACAAAGTGTGATACACCCATACTATGGAATATTCTTCAGCAAAAAAAAGAAACACATACTGCTAACACAACCAACAACTTGGATCCACCTCAGGAAATTATACTGAAAGAAAACAGTCAATCATATAAAGGTTAGTTACTATAAGATTCCATTTATATAACATTCTTGAAATAAAAAACTTATAGAAATGAAGAACAGATTAGTGGTTGCCAGGGGTTTGGAATGGGGGTGGCAGAGATGGTTATAAAGGGGAAGCACAAGGAAGAAAGACCTGTGTATCTTGATTCTGGTGGTGATTACAAGAAGCTACACATGTGTTAAAACTGCATAGAACTACACACACACACACACACACACACACACACCACGAATGCATGTACAACTGGTGAAATGTCAATTTCCTGGTTTTGATATTTACTATAGTTATATAAGATGTTAACATTGGGAGAGGTTGAGTAAAGGGTGCAGAGGACCCCTCCTGTACATTTCCTTGCAACTTCCTGTGAATATATACTCATTTCAAAATGAAAATTAGAAACTAAAAAAAGGAAAGTATTGTTCCCTCCTCTTCTTCTTAAGACATTGTAGGGTTGGCTATGGCATTGGGCTAACTGGCATCAGATACCAAAAGTAGCCTTTGTCACTCTCTCTTCTTTTCCTCTTACTCTCCTCTGGAAACAGACCAATAGGACTACTCATCAGGACCCCTTAATTTAGTTCCCTTTGAAGGGTTTTTAAATCTATTTGTGTATTCTAAAGGAAAAATTTATAAAATGCTGTCTTTAGAAAATTTTTGAAAAAATTTTAAATTCTAAATGGACATGTTGGGGAGGAGGCATGGGATGGGCAAAGGCAAAGGAAGAATTGACAAAGGGAAAAATCTGTAATGACCAACCGGTTTTTGGAAAGTTCTATTAAAGAACTTAACCAAGGACATTCTCCATATTTGATTTTTCTCTGCCATTCTCACATTCTTGCACTTTTCCTTTTCTTTCCCTAGATGTCCTTCAATTTTTACTTATTTAATTCAAGTATTGTTTATCTTCAGGGGAACCCTCTTGTGGTGACAGGCTTGCCCCTAATTTTCCCCCTATTGCTGATCACCCGGAGGCTCCAATCATTTCTTCCCAATCATCCTTGATACTCACTGAATTGATAACTTCCATTTAGCACTAGAATTGTTCTGGCCTCACAATGGCTGAACAATGTCCTTCTAAAGCCTGTCCTCTAACTCCATCTTCTTAATGTCCCCCTCTCATTAGGCTGAGAGTGTGAGCATCTGTTTAAAAAGCAAAAATAAAAAAAATACAAAACTCAGAACCCTGCACAATCCCACCCCTTGTAGAAACTGAAAAGCAGGGATTAAAAGACCCCAACATGAGACTCCAGGGGACACCAGGGTTCTCAATTGCATCTCTAGTCCACTTTCGACTTAGGCTCTAAGAATACTAACTAATGCCTCTTTTTAAAGCATGGTTAGCTTTTTTTCTCCACTATTATATTCCAAGTTTATAATAAATCATTATTTTTCCTATCACAGCTTAATTTTCTCACCTCCTGTACCAGTTCCTTCAGATATGGGTCCTTCCCCATTAAGCTCTCAGCACTAGTGTTTTGTATACTACTTGCATTCAGTACATGGACGGCATACCAGCATTTCCTCACAAACACATTTTCTTGACTCAGCATCTTCCCCCATAGTTGATTGTTGACTTTTGTCCCACTCAGAGATATTTAGACAGCAAGAAACAGATATGCCTCAAGCTATCTCAAGAAAAGAAGGTATTTAGAACCTCACAGAACTCAAATGTTAGGAGGTTATCAGGCAGTCTGCTGGCTGACTGGCAGCCTCTCTCCTTTTTATTGTATGGTCTCTCATCTCAACCTCTACTCATCTCTCGGCTATGCAAACTAGTTTGGGAATTTTTTTAAAATTTTATTTCCCCCAGAACTTCAACTTGAACATATGTGACTTGGGGTTGCTATAACCCAACACTGAGCTCAATCTACCTGAACTTATTGCTTCTTTCTTAATTTAGGTTTCCTCAGAGGTGGACTCTGAAACAGTATTTTATTTGAGAGGTGATCCCCAAAAATATTGATGAGGATGTGGGGAAGTGAGACGGGAAAGAGAAGACAACCAATGGCATGTGTATCAAGCCAGTCACTATTGTGGGTGACTAGAACTTAGTCTTGCTGGGAAACTCTGGAAATCAGTGTAAAACATGCACATCAGAGCTGCTCCAGCCAAAGGGCAAAAATGCTGAGATGTTTATACATCAACTCCTATAAGTCATTGGGCAAGAGCACTTCCTCAGGGCATCAATTGTCTGATGCTTCTGGCCTGCTGTGACCATGGACAAAGCTGCCTTTGGCTACCAGAAAAACCTTCAAACTTTGGGACAGGTAGCCATAGTGCTCTGCCATGGTAAGGTCCCAGGGCTTTGGATAGCACATGGCAGCATCTGATATTCACTACTTTTAGTTTCTGTGTATCTTAGTTCAGATTTGAGGAAAATATGATTGGCTCAGCTTGGATCATAGGTCCTTTTTGGTCCAATGAATGTTAGCCACTGGAGCAAGGTCATTTGATAAGAACATGTGCACATAGGCCTATCACTTCAGCAGTGGCTTTGGGGCACCACCAACGAAGGTGAAAAACCCTGGGAAAACTTCCGAATGTGTCTAAGAATACAACACCCTCAGCCGCCATAACTAGCTCATGTTTTACCCCCTCTTTATCTCTTTAGTTGCCAAGTTACCACAGAGAATATCCATACCTGCCTTCACAAACAAGGCAATATTCTCATGAAATGATCTGCCTACGCTCTGCAAAGCCTGTGTAATTACTCACGTGCATGGCTAAACACTCTCTTGTGAAGCTCTCAGAATCTAAGTTCCCTTGGGCAGGATTTCTCTTCTCTACCATTTGCGGAAAAGATCATCTTAAAGAAAAACAACACCTTCACATAAAGAATCCTATAAAAGAAAATAATAAGTTTGACCACTGTCTTTGAGCCAAGCCCTGAATCCATTCCTATGCAATATGCACATGGACCTTCCCTATGCCCTTGGATATTTTAAAGTGCCTGAAGTTAATTTCACTCTTTTCAGCAATGGTTTACATGTTTGATGGAAAAAAAAGACTGGAAATTTCACTAGTGCAGACGGAGGCTCAGATAAGCAAAGAGGAGATAGTTTCCACAGTTTACCTCTGTTATGGGTTAAAACATCAGCAGGTCTGACTATCAACAGAAACTGACACCAGTGCCATGTTATACAGCTTTTTGTTGACAAATGAGAATGATGATATGAGAGAAAGACATGCCAAAGATGCCCAAGTTTGTACTGGAACAAAGGAGCTCCCTTGGGAGTGCTTGCAGTTACGAAAAGTACAATGACATCCTTCTTGACCCTGGGTTTAAGACTTCCTCTTAAGACAATCATCTCGATAATACTGAGCTTTCCCTGGGCAATGGTGCAAATTATTTAATTTCATTGACTCCACAGGGTTTTAATCATCTCAAAATTTCTTAATACAAGTGAAAATGGGTTGTCCCTTATGTTGTAAGGCCCCCAATGGAAGACAATGATCTAAAGGGAACTCAGCTTGTAAGGTCAGATAAATCCAAAGTTAACAGCTCCAGTACATCTTCCTAAGAGGGAAGGGTCATCTTTAAGATCTTCATCCAAAACTTACTGTTGAGAAATCAGCTAGAAACAATTTTGTGCTGCATTAGAAGTTCTAATCATCTTAACAGACTTCGTAGGCTTCAAAATGTCCTTATAGTTTCAGAAAAGTTAGTAATTCAATACCATCTGAGCAAAATACTTCATTTCAAAATAATTTTCTTGTCATACAGACAATTTAACACTTCTTAAAATAAAATTTCTCCTACATCTATAGGTTACTCAATGAGTTTTGAAATTTTTATAACCTATATTTTACCCAGCTGAACTTCTCAGCTCTCCTATTTATGTGCTCTTATACGTAATTCATTTTTCAAGGAATATATTGGAGATAATGCCAACGCAAGTGAAACAAACTAAGATTTAGGTTTCAGTTCTCTGAAAAAAAACAAGATTTAGTTTTCAATTCTCAGACCTTAAAGAAAAATCGTATAATACCTGTTACCATCATAGTTTTTCTGCTGCACTACTTAGAATAGTAAACTTTAATAAAGCTTACTTTCAAAACAAATAATAAAAAGTTCTGGTGTTCACTCTACTGGAATTCTGCATTGTAACCCAGCAGAAAATTTACATCTAACTTCTTTACCAATAAATAATAAGATTTTAGGTTAAATCTCATATTCTTTCATAATTGTTAACGTTTTGGAGTCTAAGATTTAGAAAATTGAGATTGACAAAGACCATATAAATAACTATATTCCTTATACATGTTTTCTTAATTTGGGGAGAGGGTCCATTGATTTAAGCTTTCTCATACATGCCTTTCTAAATATGTTTCCTTTCTCTGGAGGTTAATCACACCGTCCCCTCGTGTCACAGATACACTTTGTGTTCATTTGTTCTTGAGGGACTTTGTACCAGGGACTTGTCCAATGACTGAGGATATAGAACAAGACATGTAAGACACTCTTCTCATGAATTTTATATTTTCATGGAGAGAGATCAATAACAAATAAATGTGCAAGCAGCATAATTTCAGATAAGTGCAATGAAAAAAGTAAATATAGATAGAAAGTAATTTGTAGTCAAGGGGGAGGGGCAACTTTAAGAGTGGCAGTTAGGAAGGATCTATATCAGTCAGGATAGCAATCCCTAAAATGTCAATGGCTAAAATCAATAAACACTTAGAATTTCTCACTTAGGCAGAGTCTCCCATGGGTCTAAGAGAGTCTCTCAGTGTCCCAATCACAGAAGAATAAAATATTGTAAAGCTTCAAACTGGAAAGAAAATGATTCTGCCTGGAAGTTGCAAGTGTTACTTCCACTTCCACTGCATTCACCAAAGCACATCATCCAGCATTCTCTAACCTCAAGGGGCTAGTAAATTATGATCAATCCCAGAAAGAATCACAGAAGGAAAACTGGAAATGTTGACAAGGGGCTGCTGCATTTATTCTGACACCAGAGTATGAGGAGGAATCATTACTGAAGACTCTGAGGGAAAAGCATTTCAGCCAGAGGGAACAGCAAAGGTGAAAGCCACTGGTGGGAATGAGCATGGAGTGTGGAAGAGTGGAGATGAGAGGATGATGAGCCTGGAGGAGACCAGGAACAGAGTCTGAGGAAGTCAGGGGGCACATCGTAATGGCCTGGTAGCCCTACGAAAGGGTTTGGCTTGTATTCTAGGTACATTGGGAATCACTCATAATATTTCGAGGAGAGAATGGACAGATCTGAATTACACTGTCAGATCATACACATCTTCCTGTAAAATGCCTCTCTACCTGTCAAGTCCAGCTCAGGCCTTCTTCTCTTTGAAGCTTCCTTTGGCCCTCTCAGCTAGACTTGAGCAATCCACTCTCTGTTCTCTCTCTTCTTGGCTTAAGACTCCATTTAATCAGTGATGGATTTGCCTGTGTTTCTCTTCATTAGACAGTAAAATCCTTGAGGGCAGGTATCTTATCTTTTTGTTTCTTTTATCCCAGGGCCACTTGTGATACTCATAACACTGGAGTATGAGAACTCCTGAGAACATTCTCCTGAGAACGAATAAACTCTGAACCTGACTCCGATGCTCAGGGTCATGAAGGACAACAGAGCTAGAGTGGAGTTTCAGGACCAGTTAGTACAGTGGCTTCCAAATGGTTAAGGACAGCAGTTGTTCATAGTCATCCACAAAACCCCAAATGAGAAAGAATTCTAAGTGAAGGGGGCGGTGTAGGGAGTGGAGTCCTTCTCACTTTCCCTACTTGTCTGCCAAATCTGAGGGGGCTGTTGAGATCTTCTGAGGTTTCTAAGGACTGCCAGAGCTCTGAGGCTCACAATTTTAAAGCTACTGATTTAACCCATCACCTATATTTCTTCAAATGAAAAAAAAAACCTGAGAGAAAGCTAGGTCAAATGAGTTCCTGGAGTCACAAAAATAATAGCATGGTGCGGTCATGTTGCGGTGCCTATGAAACTCAAAATAGTTGAGGGCTGAACCTCCTTGCTCCCTTTGTAAGCAGATCTCTCGGGAGTAATGCACCGCTCCCCTTCTGGGTCCTCAGAACTACGTTTAGAAATGGGAGGCAAGATATTCTCTGGGCAAGGCCAGGACTTTGGAAGTCCTCTCATTTCGTGTTCTGACAGGTCACCTGCTTGCTGCCGCTCAGGCCCCCATCTATTCATTCAGGATTTTGCCAGAGGGAGGTGCCTGACTCCGTTTTCTGGGCCTTTCCCAATCCTGTATGTTTGCTCAGATCTTTATCCAGCAGGGAAGCCACCCTCCCACCCTAAAAATAAAAGAGGAGAAGAAGACTTACAAAAATACATCAAGATTTCCTCCCCCTTCACAGCCCGAGAGAAGTGGGCACATGCCCTAGACCTAGTTGTCTCCACACTCAAATGAGAATGGAGAATCGTGCCTCCACGTGTCTGGAACCACCCGTCCTATGCAATTATTTTCAAGTTGGGCTTACCTAGTTTGAAAAGTGCCTTATAAACAGAATCATAGTCCTGTATTAACTGCATTCTAGATGTTATCACGGCCATCATCCACTTTATCACCCATAAACTGTTATATAGTAGAACAGACATGACGAATTCTGAGGAGATATTTTTTCCTCTTCATTTTCATGAGCGGAAGGAGACTCTATTACCGACTCCAACTACTTCACACTCCACCCTCAGTCCAATGTCGTCTCGACTCAGAGTAAAGATTAAAAAAAATCCTATTTTCCATCCAAAGATTTTAACTATAAAACTTTGCATCAAGACAGTGAAGTGGAATTTGACAAAGTTTCTGCTTTCTCAGGAACTTCTTCTGCCCAAATGTGATCATTTAGGCAGCCTGGATACCAACTGTTGTTACTCACACAAAACCAAGGACGTTGCCACCTTTTAAATTTTTTTCAGGTGGTTAGAAAAGTCCCCAAATCTAAATACCACTACAAGGATCAAAAGTGACTTCAAGAGATTACCTGGTTCAAACTCTGTTTTACCCAAGAAAGTTATAGAATCACCAGGATGGAGAGCTAGTCTGTTTTTGTTTTTTGACTGGATTTTACAACTGTGCTCCCTCGGCCACAGGTTATATAAAAATCTTTTCATGCAGTATGACATTAACTCCCCACAATGAATTTGTAGGTCAGGACAACTGTCTTCTGCCTGGTACAAGGCAGAAAACTACCCCAGGTGAGCCTCCTAAGATCTTATGCTCTTCACCATCATACCAAGCTGCTGCCCTCAGTCATCTTCTCTAACCAAACCTCTCTTTGCCTAATCCGACCTCCTGCCTCGAAGCAGGAGTGGAGCAATGGTTTCATTTATCAGTGCAGTGGCATTTTCTAGAATTGCCACCAACTCATCTCCATTGTCTAACCTAGACTTCCTATAATGTAGTAAAATAAAGGCTCAAGTCCTAATGCAACAGAGACCCAGGTAGATGTCTTTTCTCTGGCCCTTATCAGAATTTGGCCACATTACTTAACATCAGTGAGCCTCATTTAGCAAAGTATTTGAAACTAGGAGATACTTAAAAGAATGACAGCCATTATTATTATGCATTCAGATATTGCCCTTTAATTGTAGACTCTTGGGGTTCACAATATTTGCACACTGTGTGATGTAAAGTTTCAAAATTAAACTAAATTCTTATTAAATTCCTAAGTCATTCGATAGCTACATGTATCATATATGACTGAAATAATACCTTGGTCAGAAAGAGGCACCTGTATGATGTTCTACTCATTTCAAAACTAATTTCAACATCATCTATATTAGAAACAAATCAGAACATTGAATCTTTCAGGAATACACAGTGCTCAGTGCTAAAAAAACCAATCACCATTTGTTACATTAACTTATTTAAAATATTGTACATCGTTCATTTATCACTATATTTATAGCCTTGTAGTTTTAAAATCACATGATTTGATAATAGGCAGTCCTTACTGCCTTTGGTATAAATTCAGACTGTAGTAGATTAGATTATTTTTCACTAAATATTCACTCTCTCCTTTGCATCTCCAATGGAATTGCCTTTCCCCACTTTGACATTGGATTTGATCAAATTACTTGTTTTGGCCAGTGCAATGTTAGTGAACAGGACATAACCAGAGGCTCAAACTGTGCTTCTGTAGTTGGGACTGCTATCTGGCATTTCTGTCAGTCACCATGAGAAGAGCAATATACCCTAAATAGCCACCTATCCAAAGAGAATGAGAGATTCATGGGGTAGACTTGATCCAACCTGAAGCTTGGAACAAAGCCCAATCCAACCCAGTTTAGACTAACCCAATCCCAGCTAACTAACAAATATATAAGAAAGAAATGACTAAAAAAAAAAAAGAAAAAGAAATGACTATTGTTGGATGTCTCTTAGTTTTTTAGGTATTTTGTTATGCAGCATTATTGTGGCAATAGCTGACTGATACACAGGATCTACAAGACAGTATACTAATCAGAGCACTTTCCATTGCAAATAACAGAAACCTAATTCAAATTGTCCTGTGTAAAAATAAATCAGTTAATTACACCTGCCACTTTAGGTAAAGCTTGACTTAGATCCTCAGGTAATGATATTCAAATGGTATACTTTTACTGTCTCTCAACTCTGCTTTCCTCTGGTTTGGCTCCATTCTCAGACAAGCTCCCTCCATGTGGTAACAAAGATGGTCTCCAGGAGTGCTAGGTTTTCCTTCTACCAGTATATCCACATTGGTACCGGTATTTCTACTTCTAGATATCTACATATCTAGAAGAAGGACAGGACCTCTTTTCTAAAATCTCTAGCAAAACACCTAGGTCTAAATCTCCCTAATTGGATGGTAGATCATGATCAATCTGATTATTGGTCTAATGGGTCAGGTATGGGTTATGTAACCATCCCAGCCCAGGTATGGGCTGGTGGAGGTGGAAAGTGAGTCAGTCCCATCCAAACTTCAGGGACTGAAAGGGAGGAAGGAATGGGTCCCCAGGGAAAAATAACACAGTTCCTAAAGTGGTACACAGAAGGAAAAATAACAGTAGATCATAAGAAACAGAACTATTTAGTACTTGAATTTTTCTTGACTTTATGTAAACCATCCCTACTTTAGAGCTTATATGCAAAGTGTGTCAGGCCTCTGGAGACATTGCTCAGGCTGCCCCACCATCGGTTTGAGCTCCATGCCTCAGCTTGGCTGCTCTAAATGGCACTCCTCATTTCACTTGCCCTGGTATTTTCCTAGTGTCTTGGCCTATTTAGGTTGTGGTTGTTTGGTCAGAACAGAAGGCTTTAGTTCTCTCCACACTAACCAGAGGGAAATGATCAGACTTAAGACACTAAAAAAAGCTAGAATTCAACCTCTGCCAATTTTGCATAAACTAATCTAAATGTATAGCCAAATCTTGGATTGAAAAGCAGCAAATTATAATTCAGCATCTCTGAGCTGTTCTGGCCAAGCACAAGAAATGAGCCTCCCTCAAAGCATGGTTTTCAAACCAAGTCTGGATATTGGCCACCAATTTTGTAAAGAGCTCTGCCTTCGTGACTTCTCAAGAGTTACTCTGCCAATAAGTTATCACTCTATTTTTAAAACAGGCACAATATCACTTTGAATCAAGAATCATCAATGCAAACTAGCCTAGTACTATTAATAATAACCATCATGAAATTAGTACTGGGTGAATCATCCCACGGGCCTGGATACCTATGCCACACTGCTGCTCCAGAGGCCAGCACGGATGCAGGCAAGTGAAAATCACAGCATCAGCAGCCAGTTGGTTTCTTCTCACTGGTTGGAGGAGGTACTGACAGCCTTTTAGACAACAGTTGATCATTTTCTACCTAAAGACAGAATCATATATTAATTCCCTTTGTTTTCCTTCCAGTACCTTAGCCAGTTTTGCACACAGTAATATGGCAAATCGAATCTCCCTATGACGTTTCTCTCCCCACAATCAAACCAGATGAATGATTCAGTCCCAGAGTATATGAGCTATGCTTTTTGTTGATGAACTCTTTTAATAAATAAATAACAGCGTAATCTAGGCTCTAAATGATAACGTGTAAAATATTTATTGGCTTAAATAAGCACACAGGTTTAGAGACAAGGCAGCCTTCATTTCCAAGTTTTTCCAGGTCCAAACGCACCAGTGCAGGAGGTGAGAGACCATTAAGAGTGTTTCTAACCACTCTCTGAACTTCTTAAAAAGTCCTAACTAAGACATAAATAGATTTAAGAGAGGTGGGTTTTTTTGGTTTTTTTTTTTTAAAGAATGAGGTTTATATCACTGGGTATTGGAAGAAGCAAGGAGTATTTGCAGGACTACTCAAAATTTTATCTGCTATACCCTCCATCAACCACTTTTTAACACCATATTCCAAGAATGGTTATTAAGAATGTTGATCATAGGTCAAGGCCAGGATATTCTTATCCCACAGAAGAGGAAGACGAGATTCTAAATCATTCAGGAACATCCCTGGTTCCTTAGTTATCATCCAGGATGAGAACTTAGAGATCTCATACCCTTTGACAGACTTAAGTTCTTCCCTGACAGAGGACCAAAGGATTCCCAATGACCAAATTAGTTTTATTTTGAACAACACTAATAACAATTATAAAGTGCTGGCTTAAATAATTCTTGCTGTTTACAAAGACTTTCACATGACTTATTTATCAGTTAAATGATTATCCCATTTAAAACATTAACTAGGTAGTCTACATAGAAAAAAATCAGGTACAGATAGGCATCTATATATACATTTACCTCACTGCTCACACCCTCATTATGGGAGTAGTGGAGTCACTATCTTGACTTTGAAAAATACCATGACTTCACATGTATACTAGTTCATCCAGCTTGTGAGATAGGTGGATATTAACTAGCATTAAGACCCTGACTTTTAAGTTAGAAAAACTGAGACAAGCCAGTCATTCAATAAGGCAACCAAGATTATTAATAGTAAAGGAAGGAGGCCAGGCTGCTGGCAGTCCAGCGTAGAGAACACCCCTTCCCAGTGGAACAGGACTGACTGGTTGATTACAGACAAACCCAGCAGGTGGGCCAAGATAGCAGCTGCTCATACACTTGTCTCTCCTTCCTGCTGACATACTCACCCCATCTCAGCACCACCCCTGCGGGAGCTATCCGCTATTAAGTTCTCATTACATGATGCCAGGCACGGAGCCAAACATCTTGCACATTCTATGTCATCGAATTCTCACAATAACCCTGTAAGCTGGGGCTATAATTTTGTCTATTCTATAGATGGAGAACTGAAGCTCAGAGAAGTTAAGCAACAAGCCCAAGATCACACAGCCAGGAAAGTTGCAGAGCTGGGATTTGAACCTATTCTGTGACTGCAAAGTTTGTTCCTGTCCCTTGGCCCCCACAAACTTCACTGCCCACCTTTGCTGCCCACGTTCTTCCTTCCTTCCTCTCCTTTCCACCACTTTCCAGAATCAGAAGGTATAATAGAAGCAAAAAAAAAAAAAAGCTTTTCCTGACAAGACCTCCTCTTCTCAATTTTATTCTGATGAGAATTTTTTAACAGAAGCTCTGGGGAAACTTTAAGTCTCATTAAACTCACTTTATGTCAATCAGTAACTCCCTGAGTTAATTTAACACACACAATGGCTATCAACTTACATCCCTGGCCCCTGCTGAGGTAGGTCTTGCAAATAAACCAACCTCATACCTGCAGATAATACTAACTGTTGTAGCAAGCTGGCCTTTTGTCACTGTTGCAATATTAGTAAAGAGTCAGGCAGGACAACTTGTGAGTGAGTGAGAGCTCTGTAAAAGCTGCTTTACCTACAAATGCTTATGCAAAGTAACATCAAAGGGGATGGGTATCTTCTAGAATGTATCTAAAACTGCTCAAAAAAGAGGAGTTTGGGGATTAGCACCAGGAAAAATATGTGCAAAAAAGGGAAGAAATGATAAGAAACCCTTTGTGCTATAAGACTTTCAGTGGGTTTTCTCACTCTTTTTTTGTTGAAGTATAGTTGATTCATGATGTTGTATTAGTTTCAGGTGTACAACAAAGTGATTCATATATATATATTATATACATTATTATATAATACATATATATGTATTTAATATATATATATATACAAATATATATATTCTTTTTCAGATTCTTTTCCATTATAGGTTATTACAAGATACTGAAGGGGCTTCTCTGGTGGCGCAGTGGTTGGGAATCTGCCTGCCAATGCAGGGGACACGGGTTCAGGCCCTGGTCTGGGAATATCCCACATGCCGCGGAGCAACTATGCCCGTGTGCCACAACTACTGAGCCTGCGCGTCTGGAGCCTGTGCTCCGCAACAAGAGAGGCCGCGATAGTGAGAAACCCGCGCACCGCGATGGAGTGGCCCCCGCTTGCCGCAACTAGAGAGGGCCCTCGCACAGAAACGAAGACCCAACACAGCCATACATACATACATACATACATACATACATACATAAAAAAAAAAAAAAGATACTGAATATAGTTCTCTGTGCTATACAGTAGGCCTCTGTTATTCATCTATTTTATATGTAGTAGTGTGTATCTGTTAATCCCTCAGTGGGGTTTTTAGTTGTGTTTTGCTTTGTTTTGTTATTTTCCCCACATCTGCTGCCTAGCACGGGCTGTTTTCTGTTTCTCTACATTTTAGGAGGGTTATTTGGATGTTTAGCTCTGGACACCGGCCCAACAGAGGCAAGCAGCAGCTCTGCTAGGCCCAAGACAAATTCCAAGGTCCCCTCTCTCCTACTTTCTATAGCCCCCCACTTACCCAAAATCTAGAACCACAAAATATCTAGTTGGAAGAATCATTTAATCTCCAAACCAAGATTCTTAACCTTTACTGTGCCAGGGTGTCATTTGACAATCCACTGACTGCTTCTCAGAACAATGATTTTGAATGCATTGAGTAAAATGCATAAGATTATTAAGGAAAACAATTATATTGAAATAGTTATAATAATACTTGTAATTCTGTTAAAGTAATTGTTAAATAGAAAGATCTAGTAGTGGGTCTAATCTTTACCACAATTTCAAACTAGTGATACGAGCATAAAGAACAGTTTGAGGGACTTCCCTGGGGGCGCAGTGGTTGAGAATCTGCCTGCCAATGCAGGGGACACTTGTTCGAGCCCTGGTCTGGGAAGATTCCACATGCCGCGGAGCAACTAGGCGGAGCAACTAGGCCCGTGAGCCACAATTACTGAGCCTGCGCATCTGGAGCCTGTGCTCCTCAACAAGAGAGGCCTCGATAGTGAGAGGCCCATGCACCACGATGAAGAGTGGCCCCCACTTGCCGCAATTAGAGAAAGCCCTCGCACAGAAACGAAGACCCAACACAGCCATAAATGAATAAATAAATAAATAAAATTAAAAAAAAAAAAAGAACAGTTTGAGATACCTGTGACAACTAGCTGTAATGTGATGTGTGACAGAGGGCTGATGTTATTGTACCATGGGGATCTGTCCATATTTATAATTGATGGAAAAGTTATATTTTCACTAAAGCGTAGGAAACAGAAAGAAGTAATTTTTTCCTAAGTTCACGGACACTCTAACTGCTACCCATGGATCTGCTGATGGATCCCAAGATAAGAACCCTTTTTGTAAAGATCTACACATTGGTTATTACTCTCCCTTAAATGTTTTCACCGCATGAGTTCTGCACCCTCTCTGCCCTGCACCTTGACCTGCAGAGCAACCCTTTCTAAGTGAGGAGCTTATGCTTCACACCTGGATTTCTAGCACCTGTCAGTAAGATTGTATTAAGAGGCACCTTGATTATGACTGAATCTCTAGGAAACCTGAAATGGCAGATTTTTGTTATTCTTCTCCAGCTATTAAACTTAGAGTTTTGGAAATAGAAGTCAGCCTCCCGAGGGCTTGACAGTGAAAAAAGTCCATCTGCAGGTAGCTGGATTAAACCAAACCAAGGCTTTGCCTACAAAAATGAGGTGTTGGTGAAATTTACACTTTGAAAATAAAGAAGATGCAGAAAAATTTTTTTCAAAGACAGGGAAAAGAAAAAGGTCAAGAAAATAGCAAAGAGAAAGAGAGAGAGAGAAAGGCAGAAATAAAAGGAAAGAAAAACAAGGAGATTTTAATAAGACTCTTAAAATATGACAATCCAACATTAGAAATCGCCCTGTCTTCATTGTCACTGTTACTTAGCATTAGTCAGCACACAGTTCTGAATGTCAGCTTTTAGCTTTCCAGCAGGACAGGTTTTGAGGTCAGTCTCCTTAGTATGAAGAGGATGAAGAGGACTGTGCAGAAAATCAACCATCACTCAAGTGAAAATTACACTCCTTATCTCAGAAGAGTCTATGAAATTCGGACAACTTCAAGTTTGAGGGCCAGCTCTCAAACACAGTGTTTTTGAAAAAGACTATCTTAAACATATATATAGCTATGCAAATTCCACGTTTCCTTTCATGCTATTTTTGGATTGTTTTTCAAATTAAACATTAGACTCTGCAGCACACAGAGGATGTTAGATTAGAGGGCCGGGTGAGTTCCACAAGGTTTGGGTTTTCCGCACTTGCCTAGAAATAGCTTTTCTCTGGGTGGGCCAGGTGAAATGCAACAAAGTTATTGTTACCTCACTTCCCTTGGCTTTTTGGGTGGAGAAGCCAGATGAAAGAGAAAAAGAGAAGAGGAAAAATAAAGGAGCAGTCAGGGAGAGAGAACAAGGGAGGGAGATGCCGTTTTGGATTCAATGAGGTCAGAGGGATCTACCATCAGATTTTTGTTGTTGTTGTTTAAAGAGCAAATAAAGACCAGGTTTTAAAAAAACTGGGCTTATGACAATGATGAGAGCAGAAATGTTCGCCTCCCGCATTGGACGTCAGCGCTGGTTTGCCCAAGATGTGACAAACAAGTGCAAATAGACCCCACGCATTCAGGTCTCCACTGGCTCCCTCCTGTCAACCAGCTGGGGCTTTTGGCTGCAATGAGTTCATTTACACAACAGTGATGAGCCTTGGCTGGGAGTTAAAAGAGAAACTTTCTGCTCGAGTGCTTAATATTGTACCAAAAATGAATGCACCATCACACTTTTTCAAGGGCTCCTTCTACAGTTTCTCCATTAAATTATATAACCTGGCATAACTAGTCTGGTTTCTTTCATTTAGAAGAATGTACCAGCAGACTTATTTCCAGCTGGAGGAGAATGCTTCTAATCATGTGACCAGTTCAGTCACTGAAATACACTGTACTATTAGCCAGGTGATTGAAGCGCAGTTTTGACAAGCTCAGAGCCTGTCAGGGACAGGAACGTAAGGCCTTAGGCCAACATCCAACTCTTTCCTGCCTACCTAGAGCCACTATCTGAATAATTCACGGTTTCCATATGGGGGGGAGGGTGATGTTTACATATTTCACAGACCTTATTTTCAGTAAATTAACAATAACTGGAAAAGAAGCAAGGGCTTTGCACTTCTGCAGAAAAGCAGTGCTTCCAAAAAGCCTTTCACTCCATCTCCTGTTATAATTTATATTATGACGAAGCTATAAATCAGTCATCGTACCAGTTAATTTTTTTTCAACAGCTATTACATCTGCTACTTTTGCTTCAGGACATGAAGGGACAAACACAATTGTTATCAAGGAATGAATTATGTGGGATAAGAGCTTTGCGGTGCTGCTTTCTCCAGGAAGATAGTGATGGCAGGTGATTCTCCAGGACTCATACCATCTCCTCCAGCAGCACCCAGAGAAAGTCCGCACTGGCTCATAGTCAGATACAGATGCTCAAAACCACATCTTTCAGAGATCCCCAAACAAGGACATTTCCCTCGGCCTCTGGCCATCCCTCATTTCCTTGGGTTGTTGCTGCTTCTGTGACGTATTTCACAAAGCTTCAGAGGCTGGAAACCCCCTCCCAGGGGGAAAGCTTGCTTCTTTCCCTGTGGTGATCACCTCCTAACTTCGAAGCACCTTCTTTCTGAATTACATACATGCCTTGTTTACCCCTTTCTTTCTGTCTTAAGCACATTTTTGAATTCCTTTTACTCCATCTGCCATCTGGATCGGCACAGCCTGGGGCCTGGGTGGCAACTGGCTTTAGATGCGGTCATCAGAGTGCTGAGCATTTTTATATACAAATGAAAAGAGTTGTTCTCTCAGCAAAGCTGAACAAGTGATGACATTCCTTGGGCTAGAAGGAGTCAAGCTACACAGGCAAATTTTGACCCCCGGGAGTGACTACAATTTCCCAGCTCTCGTCACCTCCCCTCCCACGCCCAAAAGGCCTTCATGGTAAACAGAGCCCTGGGTCTCCAGTGTCCCTGTCCTATATGAGAACATGGCAGGGGCTCAGTCATGGACACTGGGCTCCCTGCTGGGAAACACCTTCAGTCCCAGCTCCTCTGAGCCCCTCCTGAGCAGCGCCTGAGAGGGGACTTTATTTCTGTGAGCTCCTGTGTCCTCATCTGCAAATCAGGAGGATGAACTCCTGGGTCCACAAGATCCCCCCCTCTCTCCATTACTAACCCTAGTAACCCACAATGAGACCTACAGGATAGATTGAACAGACATGTTTGTTCTTTTTCTTTCTCTATTTTTGACAATATTTGAAATGTTTTTGTTTTGTTTTGTTTTTTAAATCCTATTTTCTTTATTTCCTGCTCTGAAAGTGTAAGGCAGGAAATAACATGCCTACTTTAAAGAAAGGAAAAATGTTAGCTCCAACAATAAGGTGAGATATAGACATAGATATAGACATAAATTCACTTATTTATTGAGCTCTTAGTAGATGGCAGATATGTGCTAAATACTACACAGTTGCAATTGCTGGATTACTTGTATACATTCTTTTTTTTTTTTTTTTTTTACTTATATATATTCTTAATCAGCCTTACCACCCAATCAGAGCAAGCAAATCATCCCTGATGTGTCCTAGAGATAGGATCTGGTGTAAACATCACTGGGCTGGGATTTAGGACACCTGAGTTCAGAGCAAAGTGCCTCTCTCTCTCTCTCTCTGGGACCTGACTCTCATCCAAATACATTAATTTTGGGCCCAATCACTGAAATGGATTTGTCCAATTCTTTCCAGCTCTTAAATTATACCATCTGCAAAAGACTATTGCAAAATAATATTCAACATCATTAGCCATCGAGGAAATGCAAATTAAAACCACAGTGAGATATCACTCCACACCTGTCAGAATAGCCAAACTAAATAACAGTAACAATACCAAATACTGGAGAGGAGGCAGATTATACTAGATCCATTCTACACTGTTCGTAGAATATAACATGGTAGAGTCACTGTGGAAAACAGGTAGGCAGTTTCTTATAAAACTAAACATGCAGCTACAATACAAGCCTGCAATTGGACATTTATTGCAGGGAAATTAAAATTAAGGGTCATGTAAAAACAGTATATGGCTATTCATGGAAGATTTATTCATATTAGCTTAAAATTGGAAACAACCCAGATGTACTTCAGTGGGTGAATGATTAAACAAACCATGATATATTCATACCAGGGAATACTACTCAGCAATGAAAAGGAACAAGGTACAGATATACAGTCTAGTGGATGAATCTCCAGGGCATTAGGCTGAATGGAAAAAGACAATACCAAAAGGTTATACACTGTATGAGTCCACCTTTGTAATATTCTTGAAATGACAAAATTATAGAAATAGAAAACAGAGTAGAGGTTGCCAGAGGTCAGGGATGGAGGAGGGGTGAAGTGGGACAGGGATGCGGTGATGGAATTTTTCTGTATCTTGATTTTTTCGATGTCAATATTCTAGATATTGTACTTTAGCTTTTCAAGATGTTACCATTGGAGGAAACTGAGTCAAAGTTGCAAGTTAGGCAGTACACAGGATTTCTATTATTTCTGATGACTGCATGTGAATCTGCAGTCATCTCAAATAAAAGGCTTAATAAAAAAAATACTACTGCATATTCTGATAGTATTGTGTTTCCTTGTTCCAGCTTGAGTCCTAATGAAAATCTGGGGGAAGCCTGGGGAAAAATAGGCAAGAGGTTGACAAAATGACAGCAAGGTTCTTGCCCAGCCTTTGAGCCCCCTTTGTGATGCCAAATGCTAGGAATGTGTGTCTGCCTTCAGCAGCTGTGTGGAAGCTCAGTATTGAGCTGAGAGACCCTCTCAACTTTTAAGAGGCAGGTGGCCTCTCTAGGGAGAAAGTGTCCCTTAAAGATAATGCAAAATAGCCCCAAGCTGAATAGAACTTTTACTGTCCTGACCACTTGAAAAGCTCTTGACAGGGCTGTGCTAATGAAGTTAAAGTGCTTTGCTTCTGCTGGCAGAAGCAGCAAATCTGGTTCTAATGGCTTTTCTTCTGAGAAATCCAGGTGCTGTGCACACATGACCCTCACAGCAGCAAATGCAGACTTACTGAAGCTAACGCTCCACCCCTTTCTAGTGACAATATTGCAATAAGAGATGTAAAGGCTGCAAGGCCTGACTGAGAAGGCTCACTCAAAGTCCACGGAGGGAATACTGGAGGTAACAGCAGTTAGCATTTATCCAGCACTCACAGGGCACTGTCACGCAGTATCTCATTTAATCCACACAGGAACCTGAAGAATTGGGTGTAATTATCCTTATGGTTTACAGATGTGGAAGTTAAACTTCAGAGAGGTCAAGTGACCTGCCCAAGGTCATAAAAGACAAGCTGAAATTTCACCAGAGGCAAAGCTGAGTTCTCCATCCCCGTGTAGGATAGCAGTCTTCCGGATGGTGTGTAGTAGAACAGATCTGCTTGAATGGGGATAAGGTGTGCCCAGAGACATGATCAGGTACATTTTATAGAGAAAAGAAATCATAACCGACTTTCTATAGCCATTCAAAATTTACAACAAGGACCTATTGTATAGCACAGGGAACTCTGCTCAATATTCTATAATAACCTAAATGGGAAAAGAATTTGCAAAAGAATAAATATATGTATATGTATAATTAAAACACTTTGCTGTACACCTGAAACTAACACAACATTGTAAATCAACTATAGTCCAATATGAAATAAAAATAAAATTCATCTCAAAAAACAACACAAAAATTTACAACAGCTCAAGTTACTATGGCATAGAATTCGAATGGTCCCTTCTATCAAGTTCCCAAATTTAATAATTACTCTTTTGGGGTGTACAGCTTTGATACCTAACACTCACCTCCAGGGAAGGCTCTGAAGTGGCTGCACCATGTGGTGCCCCGAATCCTCCCACCTTCACACTGTAATATTCCCGTGATTATGACCTTGGTGCCCATTTGGGTTAGTATCTGGGAAGTTCTTTATTTAGCATGCACATATAAAACCTATACCTTTGCTTTAGATATAATTTGGTCTTATTTCACATTTTTTCTTCTGCCTACAGAAGGCATGTGTGACTACTTATTATTGGTATTATTATCATCTATAAATAGTTGCTCCTCAATTCAAAAAATCATTTTACTGAATTTCTCAGTTGTTCCTTAACGGTGATAATTAAAGTCTGACCCTTGATAAAAGTACAGTAAATTACAATTTGCTTTAAGAAATGAAAAAAACAAGATGTGTTTCTAAAAACAAAAGTTAAACACTATTTAGTTTAATTAGTTAATTAAAGAGAACCATAGTTTTCCACGGCCTTAGAAAATGACAATTCAAAATAGTTATTGATTACTGAGGAGTATAAATATTTTATGACCTTTTCATAATTTTAATTATTAAGTTCAATAAAATTAATATACTTCAATAATTTCTTGGATGCTTACTCCATGGTTAACTTTTCAAACTTTCTTATGACTTGTTTCAAATATTCTGAAGAAAGCAGACATTTCAGTTTTTAAAATCAATTATCTGGCTCTTTAAAAGCCTATGTTTCCTGTCAGTAATTTATATTTTAAATTGACTTTAATTTGTACAAATACTTACTGTGAACTTGTAAAATCAGGAGTTTGGCAGGCTATACACAGCAATCCCTTTCTTCCAAAAAAAGATGTAACTCACTAGCTAGGCAATTCATTGAAGACTATCTCAAATTTAGATTACAGTAGCCTGGTAATCCTTCTCATCCTCGTTTAAATGTCCTACTTGTTAGGAGAAGTTATCAAATTAAGCCTTGGTGGCCAAGCAAACTACGTCAGCCACTACCACAAAGCATCCAGTTTACCCAGGGGGAAAAATATTGGAACATTTTAAAACATCTGCTAGCGAGAAATAAGAAAGTATCAGATCAAAGAGAGGAAGCTAGTTACAAGGTCAGTGGAGCAATTAATAAGCAAGACAAAAAGTCTCATAAAAGTCCAGAAACGTTCATTTTCCTTTCCTGCATGAAAACTGTCAAATTCATGCTTGGGAACAATAACAAAGGAAATAGAAAAGGTGCCACTTTTGAATAATAGAGTTAGTAGATTGGTGTCATTCTAGATAAATAAAGACAATTGATTCCAAAGATTATTCCTGAAGGATGGATGACTCTTTGGAAATCAGTAACCATGGTCAGTTAATGGCTTTGTTGAGAGTCTCTGGCAAGAACTCTTTTAAGAACATTGTTCTACAGAATAATAACAATTAGAGTCATGTTAGTAAGTTAACTGAAAATTTTTAAAAAGCAAAAATGTACTCAAGAAGAACTACTCAAAGAAGTAAATGAATAATTCAAAACACATTTAAAATATTACAGAACAGCTGGAAAGTTTGCAGCTGCGATAACACAAGTGTAAAGGTTTACATCAAGAGTTTGTTTTGAAAACTCCGAGATTCCAGTTTCTTATTGTTTTATTCACAGAGAAACTCACTGTTTTGAGAATTCACATCACATACAAATGACAAGTTCCCAAACTCATTTCCCCATCAATTTCCTGATCCAGATACTGAGTGATGTTTCAGCTTACTAACCCCAGGCAACAAGAGTGTATATTTAACTTCCAGTTGTGTAATTAAGGAATCAACATATATTGACTGAGCACCTATTATGTGTACCTACTGAGTCAAGCACCAAGAATAGAGTGATGAATAAGACCAACAGGTTCCTGACCTCATGGAAGTTACTTTTTTTTCTAGCAGCAGAGACAACATTAAAGACAATTAATTACAATTGTGGTAAATGTTCAGAAGGGGAAGTACCTGGTGATATGAAAGTGTATAATGCGGTCCAGATATAACCAAGGGTATCAGAAAAATTACCCTTAAAAAGTGACATTTGAACTAAGGCCTGAATAAAATGTCAGGGAGATCAACCAGGTATTGAGCAGGACAGGGTGGCTGGGGGTGAAGTTGGGGAGCACTCCAGACAGTATTAATTCTAGAGACACTGTAATGGCGCCATGACTGAAAGGAGTGTGATGCACTTATAAAACGCAAAAGAAAGTCTATGTAACTATGGTCGTGTGGAAACCTCTAGCAAAAGATCCAGGACTTGGATCATGATGGCAACAGTGGTGATGAAGGGAGGTGAATGAATTTGAAAGCTGTTTTCCAAGTTAAATCAATTAGGCTTGGAGATGGATTAGATGTGGGAATTCATACAAGGAGATGAAGGTGTCAAGGACGGTTTGGGGATTTCTGGGTTGCTCGGCTAGATTGGTGTCATTCAATGATGAAGTCACATATTCAGTTTTGAACATGCTCTATCTGAGAAAGCCCCAAAGAGAAGTGTGCATTGGAGATATAAATTTAGGAGTCACTGATGTAGAGATTACTGAAGTTATAGGCATAGTAAGATAACCTAGAAACAGAATATGGAGCTAAAAAAGGAGAGAGTCTGACTCACTCCTGAGGACTTCCAACATTAAAAAACTTAGCAATATTTATCTAAGGAGAGATGACAGAAGCGGAAGGAAAGGCAAGAGATTAACAGCATCACCAAAGTCAAGGGAAAACTTTGAATTAAGCCAAAATCCCAGCATACCTCACAATTCCAGTAAACGTCTCTTTGTGGTTATCTAGACACATGGTTTAAACAGTGCTTGTGACTATAAATAAATAGCATTTCTGTTCACTTTTGGTTTTGTTTTTGTTTTCCCCAGGAACTATAATTTGGACGAAATCGCTGAAGGAAAAGATATCCTAAGTTCACAGTCCAATATGGTAGTCACTAGCTCCCTATGGTTATTTCAATTAATTAAATTAAAATAAAATTAGGTTAAGAATTCAACTTTTCAGTTTCACTAACCACATTTCACATGCTCAGCAGCACATGTGCCTAGTGGCTACCATTTTGGACACTGTAGACATAGAACATTTCCATCTTTGTACAATAGTTCTGTCTGATAGCACTAGTCTAAGAGAATCCTATGTCCATGAGAAGACATGATTAAGTGAACCAAAAGTGAAGCAATGTCCCAGGTATTAAAATATTTCCCCCATTCCAGGAAGTCAGGACGGAGAAGAAAGGATGGCAAGGGTCAGAAAAAAAAACAGGATGCAGCATTTGCCTCCATTATAGATGAGAGGACTGGGGCGGGTGATGAATGTGTTTCAGAATCTCTTCAAAGGGTAAAGGGCAGAAAGTTAGTCTGAGGGACTTTCAACTAGAGAGCAAGGAATGCAAGGTCTTTAAGTTCAAGCTCTGACATGAGCGGGAGAGAGTTCCTTCAAGAAGGGAGATAACCCCCACTATAGGTGTCCTTTTGACACGCTTGCCTAAATTAAGCTTCATATTTCTAGATAAGTTAGAAATTCTGCCAATACAACCTATTGAAGGACACATTTTAACTTTAAACCTTATGCTATGAAACCCAGAAAAGAACATTAATAATGATGGTGAAAGGAGTTTTCCTCACTCTCAAAAACTCATGGACGATATGTTTGGATGAAGTTTTTTTTATTTAAATTCCAGGCATTTTTTTTCCCACCCATCTTGCTACAGCCAATGTTCTCTCATATTAAGGGGAAGAGGTAACTGAATACTTCAGAAACATAGCTTCAAATATTGAAATTAGAGTGTTTCAGGAAAAAAATAGTTTTTAAATCTGATATCGCTGCTCACTGAATGCTATTTATGAGCATACCAGATATGAAGAATTGAGTTACTTCGGTGAAACCATTTTATTGAATGTGGGTTAACATGTTTGTAAGTCATTAAAAAATGGAGTCCCTATATTTTGCCCAAATAGTAATAAGTGTAAAGGCCCCATCCCTGTTTTAGAAGAGATAATAAAAACAGCAACAACAATAATAAACATGAAATGAGCCCTTACTATGGGCCAGGTTCTTTGTACTTATTAGCTCATTTAATCATCACAATAATCATATGAGGTGAGCACTGTAATTATCCCATTTTACAGAAAAAATACCAATATTAAGACATTTTAATAGGATCAGTATAATAGAATAACAGAGATCAAATTTCCATACCTAAACTGATCAACAGAACATTGATTCAACTACTCAATTGAGCGATGAAACTAGAAATGACTGTGAAAGAAAACTTCCATGTGGGCCAGACTGGTTGTGAAATGGAATTTTTAGGAGTATTTTTCAAAAGAGATATTTGCTAATTCATGTGTTTAAAAATCATTTATTGACTGTCTGGTGTATACTGGACGCTGGACTATAGGCTGGAGCTAAAAAGCTGAATAAGATAAAATATAAACCCTACATGTATACAAAAGAAAAAGGCAGAGAAACGGAAGAATGTTCCAGATAGTTGTGTCACAAAAGACTCTCAAAACAGATGTATGACTGATCCTCATTCTCTCTCTCTCCTTCCCTCTCTCCCTCTTTTTTCCTCTCCTTCTATCTGTCCCTTTCTGTCCTTGCCTCTTTATCTCTCATTCTAGATACTGCTACATACTTCTAGAAAGATATGTGGTCTTAATGAGATAATCAGTGCACCCATATGTCTTCATTTGTCTGAGACCATCTCAATTTATACCTACTGCTAAGGTACAGTTATAAACAGTGCTTCCCTTTACTCTCAAAAGTGTCTTGATTTGGATGATAAATAATATGATCACCGTACAAATAATATTTGCGTTTGTAGAAACTGAAACAGGGAACAGGGAGGTATACACTCTTGTCAACATACCTACAGTTGATCATCTCCCAGAAAAAAACTTTTAAAAAATTTGACTTTCTACTACTGGAAGGAATTTTTGGCAGGAAACTGCTTTCCACTAAGTCAGAGCAGCCAGTGCTTAGACACAGGTGGCAGAAGCAGAATTAGAAGACGGAGAAGGCCAGCCTGGAAGATAGCAGCTTCCACAAATGCCCTGTTCAAAAGATTGAGGTTCTAGTTTCCTAAACTTCCTCAGCAAAATCTCCTCCAAATCCTTGATGACTCCAAGTAAGCCATCACCACTAACCCAACTCTTTCTATAAACTGCATTTCCAACCGCCTATTCTACATTTATGTCCAGTGCTCCAAGAGTATTCAAAGTCATCATGTCCACACTGAATTAATGATGCCCTTCCCCTCCAATTTGTTCTTCCTCCTGCCCATCCCAATCTCAGAGAATCGCAGGTCTTTCTATTTGTCACGCAAGGCAGAAAGGAAAATTGACATCATCCTTGATACTGCCTACTCTTTCATTTTCACATTGGATAAATGATCAGTTTCTGTAATACCGCCTCCTTTCACAGTTCTTTCTCTCCAGACCCACTGTTAGTTTGGGGTCTGGAGAGAAAGTCTCTGTTAGTTTGGGGTTCCCTTAAAGCTGCCTTGAGACCAGGTTTAGGGACAAGTAGTTTATCTGAGAGGTGACCCCAGGAAAAACAGTGAGGGTATGGGGAAGGAGGAAGCAAGTTACCGCTGTGGGCAGCTGGAGCTCACATCCATCAGTGCCCTCTGACAGGCTGTCCTGAATATACCTCAGAAAATCCCACCTGGAGGTGAAGGTGCAGGAGTATCTTTCCACCAACTCCCATCCCTCACTGAGGCTTATTCCTCTGACATTATCTCTCTCAGCACCTTCAGACTCTGCACGCTGGCCAAACATCCTCTTTCTGTCAGAGGAAGTCTTTAGAAGAGAGTCGCAGGAAGCCTTTGGTGTGATCTGGAACTTTATTCACTGCCTTCCGAGTGAGTCCATCATGCTGGTCTCTACACCCTTACCTAGGGCTCTCATGATGTCAAGCCTAGATTCTGGCAAGGGGGACCTAATGTATCTCCTTATCTCCCATCCTTGCAATTCCTCTTCAACCTCCACACAGCAGCTGGGGATGATTCTGAACACAACATGTGGATGTGATCATGTCCTGCCCAGCACAGAGTCTTTAACAGCTCTCCAAGGACTCAGAGAAATGCTTCAAACTCTCTCGCCAGGCTCCTGCCCAGCTCTCTCTGTACCTCCTGCCACCCCCGCACCCCCCCCAATGCCACTTCCACACGGTGCTTTTTTATTCCTCAGCACCTTGCTTTCTCTGCCAAGAATCCTCCCTTTCTTTGCTCGTCCCTCCCTGGCCCTCTCCTTTCCTTACCCCAGTGCTTTGTCCACTTGGTGGACATGTTCTTGTCCTCTGAAACTAGTTTAGATATCACGTCCCCCATCAAATCTTTCTCCACCCCTCATGTAGGTTAACCTTGTCATGTTTCATGCCCCCAGTGTGTCACGTGTGTAATTCTGACTGCATCCGCCACATTGCAGAGAGCCCTTGAAGTAGCACCTTGCACAGGGGTTCTTCATGTCTGGGTGCCATGAATCCCTTTGGCAGTCTGGTGAAGCCTTGAACCCCATCTCCAAATAATGTTTTAAATGCATAAATTAAAATGCATGGGATTACAAAGGAAACAAATTATATCGAAATATAATTATTAAAATATTTTCCGAAAAGTGTGGTATAGCAATATATATGCTTCTTTATTAATACATTAAACAAACTACTGTGTTTTCAGGTATGTAATGATGAATATACACAATAATATTAATAAATAATCATAATATGATATAAGAATATATCCTCGTATTACTCCTAATGTGTTTTATTGCCTACATTTATAATTGAAGGAAACAATGTTCAGGTAGAGGTTAGTAAAAATAAATGTACAATGTTTCCTTCTCAGTCCATGACACAAAGAAAGACTTGTATCCATAGACCCCGTGTGGTTCAGTGGACCCCAGGTTAGGAAGCACTAGCAGCGTGTACCTGGCTAAGAAAAGGTGTCCAAATGTATTTGCTGAATGAGCTGCCTCTCTTTGTATGTGCTGAATGAATGAGCTTCTGGCCTGGATTTCAGATTCCTCTTTCTCTAAATTTCCATGATTTTATGTTTAAACTGTTTCCCAGATTTCTCCAGCTTGTGGGTGTAAAAGCATTACATTAATTGTAATGTCTCCTTCTACTGGCACATTTTCATGCCCCTGTGCAACCCAGTATATTGCAGACTCCATCTCAAGTTTTCCTCGGTCATTTCTGAGTCCCCACATTTGTTTCACTGAAACTCAGAAATAGCCCGAACCTGTCTTCCCCCCTGGCCCCTCTTGTTGATAAACACAGCTGGAGAAGCCACTGAGGACCGTGACATTTAGCTTCTGCCGGAGATGATATTCATGGCGAGGGTGATGCTTCCCAGCACTCCCTAACTTGCCAGCCCTCAGGGGCTGTGGCGAGGCCTCTGTCTCTTTCATCCACATTCTTACTGAGATGGAGAGGAGGCAGCGTCCCCATCTTTGGGGCATGTTTTGGCATCTGACCATCAGGTGAGTGTTACTTGGTGCCCTCATCTCAGTGTCTCTAGAAATCAGCGTCTTCATTTCAGTGCTGTGCCAGAAACTTCTACCTGCCCCACCGGACTCCTCCACAGCCCACCCTGCTTTGTGTCCCAAGACACCAGTGTGTGTGTGGACTGAAAAATTAGCTCCCATACCCTCCAGCTGGTACTCCTTGGTCAGTGGGCTATGGAACGGCAGGAGAGAAGAGAAACGGGAGTATTCCTTTCCTGGCTCGCTCTCCATCAGTCTGTGGTTTGAACAGTCCTCCACTAACGGCTCCTGGCAGGCAGCCCCCTCCCAGCACTTGGGCCCCTCTTCCCAACCTCTTCAGTCCTGCAAGTGACAGGGGCTCTTTGCTCTGCTTAGACCTAAGGAACTTGCCATCCCTTTTTGGTCTCTTATAATCTGCCCACACTTTTGTAAGTAGCCCCTTCCCTAAACTCTCCTCAAATACCCCCCATGTGAGTGTGCCTTCGCTTTCTCCTCCAGGGATACAAGCATGTATCCATGCATCAGACACACCCAGATACATCTGAGTCCACGGCAGATCACTGCTACTCACCCCTGGTCCTCCTACAAAGAGATTTTGACCACCCTCCTTTCTGTCTACTTTGACATTGCATTTATCTAGTCATTCATTTGATAAGTGATACACATTTTTTTGTACTTTAAGCTGCCTGTGCTCTTCTTAACTGTCAGGGAGCACACAGATTACAGAATTTGGAGAAAGGTAGACATTTTTATCAATTACCGAGAGAGGAATCTTGGGCAAATTACTGTCCGACCTCAGTTTCCTCAATAGCTCAGGATGGTGTTGTGGAAATTAAATGAGCCAAGGTGTGAAAACATGCCAAGAGTCACATGGCACTGGGCAGAGGTCATTGGTCAGACTTCTGAGGAAATCCACTCTCAAAAGATATCGGTGTTGAGTCATTGCAGAGTGTTCTCAGTATTAACACATGTGGGGGAGGGGGCACAGGACTGCGCAGGGAGATAAGATGCTGCAAAAGCCTTAGCCAGCCCTGAGGGCAGCTTCTGAAGCTGAAACAGTCCTTCTGAGTTGTCCCACTTGGAGGTGCTGTCCATCTTACGCTGACATCCACCAGTCATGGATATGGGCTGCCCCGAGGAAGGGGGCATAACCTTGGGTGTGAGGCCGCTCTCCATCTGCAGGCAAAAAGACCAGAGAGGTACGCAGCTGAGGGAAGTTAGCTGCCAACACTTCCGGCAGCTGGGGGATGAATGCCTGGGTCCTGGAAGGGGCGTCTAAGCAGGACACCACACTATCCACTGTCGTGAGCATTAACTAGCTGCCGGCTGCCCCCATCGCCTCCTTTAATTTGCATCTCTTAAGGAGTGTGAGGGCAGGATAACTCTGGGAAGCACCAATATCAACTGGGATAACCAGATAAAATGTTTTTTTGGGTAGTGATTTCTCAAAATTGATTTGCAAGGCTAGAGGTAAAAGCCATCGGCACTTGAAGAGAGGTTCTCAAACCATCCTTCTTAGGGTAGGGTGGGGAGAGATCAGAGGAGAGATGTTCTTCTCATTGATGAAGAGTTCCAAGCTCCAGTTCCATGCTTGATTTTATGTATGATTTTTCTAAAGATTTGTCTTCCAAAGAACACCCTCCACGTGCACATATGTTACCCAGGAGGGGAGGAAAGGCTTTCATTTTTCTTCAGGCTGTGGCTACTGAGGAGGACGCTAACAGGCCTGGACAATTTGGCTGTGTTAGCAGCAGGCTCTCTGTCCCTGCTAGTTCCTCAGGACCCCATGGTGCAATCAAGGCAGCAGGCTGGTGGGGCTGGAGGGCCAGGGATGGCATATGCAGGAAGCTTGAATCGAAGAGCTCACAGTATTAATTGCTCATAGGGTCTTGTGTCTCAAATCCCCACTGTCATGAAGAACAGAGTTCACAGAGACTCAAGGCCCTCCCCGGAACCTTACGCATAAGCAATAGCCGTTCTCAAAGGCTCCAAGGCAGGACTGAGCCCACAAGGAGTATTTCACAGTTTCTGGCATCCTGGATTCCTGTGGATAAGCCTTCCACTCAGGATGGAAGCAGACCCATGGGAAGCAGCACCTGCCCAGGGAAGGGAAATGCTTGAGGAAGTTCCAAGCAAAGAACACAGGTTTACAGTTGGTTTATTATATACGTACGCTCTGTTCTCTTTCCGAACAAACAGTGAAATTGGGACTGACAAGTCATCTCGAGGATTTTAGTGTTGGAACGAAAGGGTGGGTAATTCACCTAAAACTAAATAAAATCAACATTGTAAATCCACATTATTTTGCCCTTAGGCTATTTGCTTTTGTTCTGCCCCATCCAGGAACACCCTCCTCCCTTTTTTTCCTTGCAAAGTTTGCTGTCTTCTAAGATCTAGATGAAAACTCTGTCACTAACTCTTTCCCAACTACCCACACCTACACCTGCCTCTCTCATCTAAAATCTTTCATTGTATTTGGGTCAGAGAATGTTCAGAGTCATCATTACCAACATAGCTGACATTTATTAAGTGCTAACTATATGTCTGCACTGTGCTAAATACTTTACATGGATTATCTCATTTATTCCTCAAAACAAGTCTATGAGGGAGGTCATTTTATTAACTACATATTACATGTAAGAAAACTATTGGCCCTAGGACTTTTCCTTCTCTCTCTCCATACCCTTGGCCATATGAGTTCTCCCCACTAGAGGTGGAGTGTGTTTTCCTTGACATTTGTCTGTAGGCTCAGCCATGTGACTTGCTTTGGTCAATGGGATATTCACAGCCGTAGTGAGCAAAGTCTTGAAATGAATTTGCACAGGGAGCTTTTTTTCTCATGCTGCCACTGTTGCCATGAAAATATTATGCTCCAGCCAGACTACTAATCCAAGTGGTATAACAGACATGGAAAGCAGACCTGAGTCCCACTGTCAACATGTAACCCATGTCAGCTAGATCTTCAACTTGAAGCACAGCTGCCCAGCCTATATCTGCTGAGTCCTGTGCAGTCACACAAGCAAAAATAAATGATTGTTATTTTAAGTCACTGAGTATTGGGTGGGTTTGTTACTCAGTGATAACTAACTGATACAGGCACTAAGAGGTTAAGTTACTTGCCCAAGTTCTCACAGGTAGTAGGGGAAGAAGATTCCAGCACAGATTGGTTTCAATTCAGCTCTCATCTCTTTATCAACTCTGGCTTCCAAAATTACCACCACCACTTTCGCCTCCTCCTCCTCCTTCTTCTTCCTCCACCTCAAATTACATTTACTGAATGTTTACTATGTGCCAGACACCCCAAGAAGTACCATCTGTGTATTATCTTATTGAACACATCAATAACCCTCTGATGTAAGTACTATTACTGACCACAATTTACAGGAGGTTCAGTGAAGTAAGTTGCTTGCCCAAGATCACACAGCTAATAGGAGACAGAGGCTGCATTCATTTCAGATCTGTGGCACCTCAGAGTGTTCCAAACTGCCATGCTTTGCCATACACTGCTACCTTTTGAGAGAAATCAAAACCATCATTAGAGAAAAATGTTAATGATAAGATATTCCAAGAACTTCTTCTTGCCCAAAATTTTCTAAGAAGCTACCTCAAACCCTAAAATGATTGCTTTAATTTTTTTTTTCCTTGCTTTGGAATAGCTTTATAAATATTAAACTTAGTTTTTAGGTATCTTGGAAATTTGTTTTAAACTATTATTTCAGAAATGAGAAATCTGGAGCTTTGAGAAATAAATTTACCAATTCATCACATGCAGCAAACGAGTAGGATATCAAAGGCCATGATCCTGAATGCTCAACTTGAGCCTTCTGCTTGGGAGGGAAATGAACAGCAGCTCAGTTGTACTGATAGACATGGAAATTTGGTGTCCAACTTCTCCTTCCACACACATTTAGCCAAAATTCCTTTTTCTACCCTTACTTTCACTCTCACATCTAGAAGTATCTGAAGGCAGGGCCGATTTCATGGGTATACAACCTGTACAAAGACACAGGGCCCCACACTTAGAAGGTCCCCATGTGTGGTTTAATGCTTTATTGTCACCATCTTTAAATCCTTAATAATTTTTTAACAAAAGGCTCTGCTCTTGGGCTTCCCTGGTGGCGCAGTGGTTGAGAATCTGCCTGCTAATGCAGGGGACACGGGTTCGAGCCCTGGTCTGGGAAGATCCCACATGCCGCGGAGCAACTAGGCCCGTGAGCCACAACTACTGAGCCTGAGCAGCTGGAGCCTGTGCTCCGCAACAAGAGAGGCCGCGATAGTGAGAGGCCCGCGCATCGCGATGAAGAGTGGCCCCTGCTTGCCGCAACTAGAGAAAGCCCTGGCACAGAAACGAAGACCCAACATAGCCAAAAATAAATAAATAAATAAATTAAAAAAAAAAAAAAAAGGCTCTGCTCTTGCATTTTTCGCTGAACCCTGCAAACTCCATAGCCTGTCTTGTGCAGGTATCTAGTGCCTCCAATAGTCCACAAGCCCAAGAAGCAGAATATTAAGAGGAGAACTGAAGCATAGTCGTGACTCAAACAGATCCAGTGGTACCTCCATGCAAATCCAGCCCCACTAACTCTGGGTTGAGGTTGAGGCTAAAGGTGGAAGAATTAGTGGAAAATCTAAGAAGCAATAAGCTTCCCTGAATAACTCATTTTCCCCTCTCTTGGACTATGTCATGCCCTTAAAGAATAGAAAGGGTGAAACATAAAATGATCGCAGTTGGGTTTCATCCAGTTGCTTCTTAACTTGGCTATTCCTTCTCTCATGCTTATGTCATGTTTCCCACAAGTCTATCTCGCCATGAAGTCATTCCAAATTCTCACCATCCCAGAAGCATCTTATCTACATAATACGTCATCTTGAATGAAGAACACTGTTATGATCCATGAAACAGCTTACCTACGTAAGAAGTCATTTTGCATGAATAACACAGAATAATCGTGCAGTTATTTTAATATGAACAAATCATGAGTTAGCTCCTGTCTCTACTTTGTCTCCACCTTTATAAACACCAGAGTTAATATAGGGCCTCATAATAAAAAATATCAGGGCATAGTAAGATTCATACAAAATGTCAATCTTAATATCACAGTGGTATGAGCAAGCTAATTTTCCCTCTGCCCCAACCTTGTTCTTATATGTGAAACAGTAAGAAATGGAGAGATTAAATCAATAGAAATACAAATGTTGATCGTGAAAAAAAAAAAGGTGACTTTTTACCCCACGAGATAGGACAGACTAAAACCTCTATAAAGGTGAACTAATAGGAAATCACAAATGAATTTGTGTTGCCACACAGTCATCTGAAAAAGTTCTTTTTAAAAATACCTCCAAAGTATATTGCCTTTTATATTATACCAAGTGGAGCTAGGATGAGGGAGGGAATTTAGGAACTGTTGAACACAATTTTATTAGAAGGGTTGTTCCCTTGATTATAATAAGCAGAGAAATAGGACTTATTGGTTTGGTTATTTGAAACACGCACATTCTCACACAACTCCAGATTTGAGCAGGGTAAAATTTCTTTCCTTCAGCTGGGAGTGAGCTTGAAAATGTTTTATTACTATTACAGGAAATCCAATTTAAGTATCGTCTTTTATGAAATGCTCTCATTGTTAAGAAGCACGCTTCGTTTCATTTTCTGCTATTATGATGGTAAATACTGATTAAACATGGGGGATTGTGCAGCCCTCAAATGATTTAAAATCAGAGGTAGATAAGACATTTTAGAATGTCAAGGTATTTTGCCAAACACAACATGGGGAGAGGGAGAAGAAGAAAGACATGTTCTTTTATGTTTCATTCCTTAAGAAGAACATCTAAAACATGTATCGATTTAACATGGCTTGGAAATTAAAGTTATGATATCAATAACATATACCTAACCACATGTTAGAATGAAGAAAGATTGTATCTTGGAATACAGGAGTCTTCCTTGTGCAAATCCCATTAGAACCAATAGGGAGTTATTCATGCATCCAAATCCCTCTCGTCCTTCCCCTCCCCACCCCCAGACACAGACACCCTTGTTCTGAATGATCCGTATATTTATCTATTTCACATAAATCAAGAATTTAATAAAAAAATCTACCAACACGGCCATTTGAGACATGAATCATGAGTGCTGTATGTATAAATCATATAGACCTTAAAAGCATTTATGATACAGCCCCTTTCATGCAAACCGCCCAAATGTTTTAGAGACTTAAATCATAGAGAATAAGGAAAATATAGTAAATAAAATGGAAAACCAATGGTTAACCAAGCTAATGAACAAAATGCCTAGATGTCTCTCATCTCTGAATGGATTCCTTAGAAATTTTAGCTAGAACAGGATTTTCAAGGGGCCATTACATTCAGTAAAGCAATTGAATATGTTCATAGTCAAAGATTTCTTTGAGAAATGCTTCTGGAAAAAAAAAATTTAAACTTCTAATAAGAAAATAAAGGACAATGGATTCAGAAGAACATGTCAAAAATAAAAAGAGTTAGTGAAAAGGGCAAAAATAGTTACTTGATGTTACCAATGTGTTATGCAGAAAACGTATTGTTTACAATCCAATTCCAAATCTGCCTTTTAAAAAAACATGTTGTTTTCTCTGAGTAATTATTTTTAATTCACTCCCTTTGCCCAGAAGAAGGCCAACTGCACTATAAAACCAAGTTTTCAATTATTTACCGTAAGAAATAGTAAATTCCTAAATTTTGTAAACTCCTAAATTGCTGGTGATCTGCATACCTTGTTAAATTATCAGAAAGAAGACCTTTTATCTCACTGGATAACGGTGCAAGTGCTTCCCATCTTTTTCTCGTCAACAACATATGTGCATATGTTTATTTTTTGGTATTTCCTCTCTGTCTGATTCCCTTATTTCCTGAAGCATTTAGCTATTTCTGAGCTGATTTTGTTTTTATGTTCATCTATTAATTTTGTGTCTCCCTCACTAGACTGAGCTTCCTGAGCACAGGGACTTTGACTATCTTTTGTCATTATAAATGCACCTAATTCCATCTAGCACCATAGGTGCTATAGGTAAAATAAACAAATAGATAGATAGATAGATAGATAGGTAGAATAACTAATTGAGTAGAATGAATCAAGAGTTGGGCAGCAGCTATAACTGGTCAAGGACCATGTTTTTAGATGCATCTAGTTTCGCAAGCAGAAAATGAGGTTCTTAATCTGTGCTGTGCACAGCCTTCAGCCATCAGCCTCTTCAAGTGTCGGCTTAGCTACAGCTCTACCCAGGATAGCCACATCCAGTGACTGATCAGCGTGAAAGTACAAAGGCCAGGCATCGTAACCAACTTGGGATGGCTTCGAAGGGCCATTTAACTCCAGAGCCCCCTGTAAGCTTGACCAAAGCTGCTGACGGGCCTGTACCACAGCTGGACTCTTCCTCTGCAATAAGCATCCTGCACACTAAACCAAAGAGTTCAATCTGCAAAAACACAGAAAAGCTGACAAGCAGAAACTCAGGGACAAAAATGACTCAGGTTCCTTCTTTTGGCCATGAAGTCAAGCACCTTCACCTTCTGACACTCATGACTACCAGTCAGTTACAAGGACAAAGGAAGCACTGGAAGGGATATGACACAGCTGTAGATTTCAGAAGGGAGATGGTGGGTCTGGGTTATAAGTAGACAGGATATGTATGCTCTTAGGCCCAAGGCTGCCAGGTCTAAAGTCAGAGAATGTGGCCCTTGGAGTCAATAACCAACCTGCCTCATCCTGCCTAGTTTACAGAGCTTGCTGGAAGACCTCTGCTTGCAAACAAGCACCTATATCTGGCCTCATCAGAGAGACAGGGGCCTCTTACAAGGGTCTCTTCAAATGCTGCACCTGCCCTAGTATGTCCTCAGGCTCTCCTTCTAGTTCCCGGGGCCTCAGTTTACCCACCTGTACATATTTCCTACATTACTTCAAAGAGGTGCTGGGAGATTTAATTAATGTTTGTCAAGCATGTCTTATATAAAAGGAATCATGTGCAGTGAGTTCAAAGTCGTCTTGGCCCTGCTGTTTCTTTCATGAGTGCTTAGAAGATTTTTCAGCCTTGATAAGAACTCGAAGAAAAAAAAGTTACTCACTCAGGTGCTTGGATTTGGGTATTCACATTATGATGCTGTCTGTATTTTCTTCAGATACCACAAGAAAATGAATAAAAATCAGTCAAACGATTGCTTCCATGAATGGTGCCACTATTCTCTAGGTCGTCAAGGTTTAAAAACCTGAGAATCATTCTACAGTTCCCCTATTTTGTCAGTGCTCCCCCTGCCACATGCAAACAAACCCATGCATCACCAAAGTTTAGCAATGATTTCTACTACTTCAATATTTTCCTCTGCCCCCTCTCTTTAGTTCCCTTGAAGTCACCAGTCTGGCAAATTTCAGGTCAGGCAAAGCCTGTACAATGATGAGAGCATTTCTTCAAACATATATATCTGTTTGTGTCCATCCCATGCTCAAGTCCCTTATGGGATTCCTGGTGCTTCAGTCTAAAATCCAAAATTTTAGGAAGACCTTCAAGGTATGTCATAATATGGTCTCTACATTTCCAATATAATCTCCCATCACCCCTACCAACACACACAGCTCTGATTTGAGTTCTCCAAGGTTTTAACATCATCACCTCTACAGCTATAGATGCAATGCTTTAGTCCTCCTTCATCATCTAAACCTTGATTTTCCCTTTCTTCATCAGTACTTATCATCCCCCGACCCAACATATACCCCAACTTTCCTAACCTATGCATACTTTTACCATGCCTGGATTGTAGAACAACCATTTTCTTATTCAACTTATGTACTAGTCTGTAAATTCCATAAAAAAGGGATGATATTTTTCAACTCTGTATCCCCAGTGTTCCTAGCAATCTAGAGGTGTTCAATACCTTTTTACTGAATAATAAAAATGATTAAGCAGGGAGAGGGAAATGAGTTCAGGCATTTCTAAAGCCATGGATTTCAGAAGCATCCTTGTTTCTAACCAAAAATGAACAAGAAAACCAAGAAAGGGGACTCTTGGTTTGTTTGTGGATGGACAATTCCAGAAGAGTTGAAATAGAATGGGATGGGAAATCTTCTCATTATTTTAATTTAAAACTTTCTAAGAAAAACTTTTGCAAAATATCATCAAGTTTCACTGGCAACATACAAGGATGGCAGGCAGGGGAATCAGCTAGTTTATCAAGAAGGGAATAGCAACTGATTAATTCATTTACAACTAAATTCAATGTGGGGCCAATCAGTGTGGGTCCCCATTCAGAGAGGGGCCCTCATTTATTGTAGAAATGAGGAGGAATAGAATCTACATTACAGCTGTGCTCTAGGCTGCAGATTTCCAAATATGGCTGACCATCGGAATCTCGGGAAGCGGTTGAAATCTACAAATCTCCGGGATCCATTTGTGACCTAATGGATCAGAATCACCCAGGGGACAGCCCAGGAAATTGTATTATAAGAAAGGGCTTCCAATTGATTCTGAAGATGAACCAGATTTAGGAAACATTGACCTATGATTCATTCATTCATTTATTCATTCAAAAATTGACTTATTCACTGGTTCTTCACCCACATATGCATGTACCCAACGAAGATTGATAATAAAAAAGGAGGGAAAGAAGGAGGATAGAAAGAAAGAACAGCCCCTCATCCTCTTTCCTGATACACTCTTTTGTCTAGGTCTGTTCTTCAAGCTGCTCCTCATTTTCATTTTTTTTTCTTTTAACCCTTTTTCTATTTCTTAAGGCTGAGATGCTTCAAAACCACAAACCCTCTTTTCTTTTTCCAGGATTACCTTCCCTAAACAGTGGCCTGAAGATCAGTGCACGTTTTCCCAGTGTCAGAACCTTCCACAGCAAAATATTAACAAATCTATGATCAATTATACTCACCTCTACTTTTCCTTTCTTTCTTCCCTTGCCCCAGGCTGGCATTGAGGTTCTGCAGCCAGAGTGGCCTGAGGGAGGAGGGGGGTTATTACTCCTGGCAGAGGAAGCCTCAAATTACAGTGAATAAATGAACACTTCACAGGCTAGTCCTGAGAGGGTGTCAACATTGCTTTAATCATTTAGATAGAAAATGAAATGGATGAGTCATAAAACTCATGGGAGGTTCAATCTAAAGGGAGGGAAGCTGGAGTAAGGAGGAAGAGGACTTTTCAAATAATTAAGAGAACCTAATAGAGCAATGTCTAGTAAACAAGACTTGTACAGGGTAAGGTTTCCACTTCTTACCCTTCATGAAGATTTCCCGCTTCCCGCCAAGAAGCTGGGACTCCACATCTACAGAATTCCAACACATGTTGATTATGTAGTTGAGCACCTAAATTCTCATTCTCTAGTTAAAGACCTGTCAAAGAGAGTGGAGGGTAGCGCCAGGAGCAGGAGTTATGAGATCATGGACTGTACCATAGGAGACATCCTGGAGAAAAACCACCGGACCTCCCACTTTGCTGCTGAGTTTCTGGCTTTCTTTTAAATGAGAGATGTACAACACAGTAGTTATTTTCTTTAATTTTTATTTTATAGTTGATTAACAATGCTGTATTAGTTTCAGGTGGACAGCATAGTAGTTGTTTTTGAACGGGTAGTAGTAATTATCTTTCTACTTGAATGAAAATAATTTAACCTAATCTTAAAATGTTCTAAGGGAGAAAGTTTAGTGTTTAATCAATATAATCCACTCCATTTCCAGAGGGATAAGAGGTCCACAGAAGGTAAAAACCTGCCCAGATTCACATGGTCAGTTGGAAGTGGTCCCCATACAAAACTTAAATATCAAAATGCCTAATTCAGTGGGAGGTGGTGCTTGTCAACTGCTATATGAGCCATCCATGTGAGAAAACATAAGTAGCTAAAACTCGTTTCTAGTTGGGTTGGAGATTTCACTTGAACTTAAACCTCTTGGTGTCAAAAGTTAGCTTGGCAAGATGCAGCTTCTAAACACCAAGTATCTAAGTCACTGAGTGGGGTTATAAAGCTCATATAAAAGGGCTCTCAAGATTCTATGGGCATTACAGAAACCAGACAAAGACACCACAAAAAAGAAAAATTACAGGCCAATATCTCTGATGAACATAGATGCAAAAATCCTCAAAAAATTACCAAATTAATTTGACAATACATTGAAAGGATCATACACCCTTCCCAAGTGGGATTTATTCCAGTTATGCAAAGATGGTTCAGCAACTGCAATTCAATCAGTGTGATACACCACATTAACAAAATGAAGAATAAAAATCATATGATCATCCTATAATGCAGAAAAATTATTTGACAAAATTCAACATCCTTTTATAATAAAAACTCTCAACAAAGTGGGTGCAGATGGAATATATGACAAGCCCACAGCTAACATCATACTCAGCGGCAAAAAGCTGAAAGCTTTTCCCTTACGATTAGGAGCAAGACAAGGATGCGCACTCTTGCCACTTTTATTCAACACAGTATTGAAAGTCCTAGACAGAGCAATTAAGCAGGAAAAACAAATAAAAGGCATCAAAATTGAAATGGAAGAAGTTAAACTATCACTATTTGCAGATGACATGACTGTATATATAGAAAATCCTAAAGATTCCACCAAAAAACTGTTAGAACTAATAAACAAATTCAGTGAAGTTGCAGAATACAAAATCAGTACACAAAAATCTTTTGTGTTTTTATACACTAACAATGAAGACAAATTAAGAAAACAATCCCATTTACAATTGCACCAAAAAGAATAAAATACCTAGGAATAAATTTAACCAAGGAGTCGAAAGACCTGTACACTTAAAAACTATAAGACATTGATGAAAGAAATTGAAGAAAACACAAATAAATAGAAAGATATTCCATTCTCATGGATTGGAAGAAGTATTATTGTTAAAATGTCCCTATTACCCAAAATAATACAGATTCAATACAATCCTTATCAAAATTCCAAAGGCATTGTTCATAGAAATAAAACAAACAATCCTAAAACTTGTACAGAACCACAGAACATCCCAAATAGCCAAAGCAATCTTGAAGAAAAAGATGCTGGGGGCATCATGCTCCCTGATTTCAAGCTATATTACACAGCTACAGTAATCAAAACAGTATTGTATTTTCATGAAAACAAATACATAGATCAATGGAACAGAATAGAGAGTCCATAAATAAACTCATGCATATGTGGTCAATTAATTTACAACAAAGGATGCAAAAATATGCAATGGGGAAAGGACAGTCTTTTCAATAAATGGTGTTAGGAAAACTCAACAGCCACATGCAAAATAATGAAACTGGACCACTATCTTACACCATACTCAAAAATTAACTCAAAATGGATTAAAGACTTGAATGTAAGACCAGAAACCATAAAACTCCTAGAAGAAAACATAGGTCCTCAACATCACTCTTGGTGATATATTTTTGGATCTGATTCCAAAGGCAAGAGCAAAAATAAACAAACAGGACTATATCAAATTTAAAAATACTAAACAGTGAAGAAAATCATCAGTGAGATACAAAGACAACCTACTGAATTGGAGAAGATATTTACAAGTTATATATCCAATAAGGGGTTAATAAAAAATATATAAAGAACTCATACAATTTAATAACGAAAACAATCAATTAAAAAATGAGTAGAGGATCTGAATAGACATTTTTTCCGAAGAAGACACACAGTTGGCCAACAAGCACATGAAAATATGCTCAACATCACTAATCACCCCTGTCAGAATGTCTATTATAAAAAGGACAAGAAATAACAAGTGTTGGAGAGGATGTGGAGAAAAGGGAACCCTTGTGCTCTGTTGGTGGGGATGTAACTTGGTGCAGCCACTATGGAAAACAGTATAGAGGTTCCTCAAACAATGAAAACTAGAACTACCATATGATCCAAGAATTCCAATTCTGGGAATTTATCTGATGAAAAACAAACAAAATAATTTTTAAAAATGCACCCCTAAGTTCATTGTAAAATTATGATATAGAAGCAACTTAAGTGTTCATCAATGGATGAATGGATAAAGAAGATGTGATGTTTTATATATAGATATATATGATGGAATACTACTCAGTCATAAAAAAGAATAAAATCTTGTCATTTGCAATAACATGGATGGTCCTTGAGGGTATTATTCTAAGTGAAATAAATCAGAGAAAGACAAATACCTTATGATTTCACCTATATGTGGAATTTAAAAAACAAAACAAAGGAACAAACAAAACAAAACAAAATGAAACTCATAGATACAGAGAACAGACTGGTGGTTGCCAGAGTGGAGGTGTGTTTGGGAGCTGGGCAAAATGGATAAAGGGGATGAAGAAGTGCAAACTTTCAGTTATAAAATAAGTCATGGGGATTTAATGTACAGGATGGTGACTGTAGTCAATAATATTGTACTTACTGTAAATTTGAAAGTTGCTAAGAAAATAAATTAAAAAATTTCTCATCACAAGAAAAAAAATTTGGGGGCTTCCCTGGTGGTGTAGTGGTTAAGAATCCGCCTGCCAAGGCAGGGGACACGGGTTCGAGCCCTGGTCCGGAAACATCCCATATGCTGTGGAGCAACTAAGCCCGGGATCCACAACTACTGAGCCCGTGCACCTAGAGCCTGTGCTCTGCAACAAGAGAAGCCCTGCTCGCCGAAACTGAGAAAGTCTGCACGCAGCAATGAAGACCCAACTCAGCCACAAATAAATAAATAAATACAATAAATTAAAAAAATATATATATATTGACAGTTGGTAACTAGACTTACTGTTGTGATCATTTTGCAATGCACGCAAATGTCATATCATGCTGTAACACCCGAAATTAATAAAATGTTATGTCAACTATACTTCAATAGTTAAAAAAAAGATACCATGGGCCACAAGTAGCTCACACAAAACAATGTTCTGCAAGAAAAGGAATCAGAACTATGGGGATTCAGTTTTCTATGTATAGTGCTACCTCCCTGTTCCCTATCAAACCCTGTCCTGAAAGATCATTGAAGGAGAAAAAGATTGAAAGACTTTCTGGGCATTGCAGGCTCGGGTTTTCTTTGAGCCCTAGATGTTTATGAAAAAAATTAGGAATATTAGATAATATGAAAACATGTTCATGATGACTTCACTTTAGACAAAAACACACATTTCTAAATGTAACCACGTGATTCCCAAAGTACGTATTTGTGATCATTAACCCGGGTTGGCTAAGCCCAATGGAGTTGGCGACCAAATGATGAATCTACACTGATATTCTGAGCACCCAGTTGTTCAGTCTTCAGCTTTGTAACTTAATAGATATAGGTGTGAGCCTTAGAAATGAATGAATCTAGGAAAGAACTAGATCTTTTTAGTGCCTGTGATGTGAGAGCTCTGCAATAGAGGCGTTTCCAAGAAATAAGATACAATTTTGAAATCATCCCTTGAAGTAGCCTGGCTCGGTGGGCATGCTATGGGCTTTGGAATTATTCTGTCCTGTTTTGCTCTGAGAACGTCCACCCATGGCTCAGTGACCTGATTTAACCTCTTATGCCTCAGTTTCCTGATCTGTAAAGCATGGATGATAATAAAACCTACTTCTTGGGTTATAATAAGGATTAAATGTGTTAAGACAAGTGAAAATGCTCAGCATAATTGTCTGACACAAAGTAAGGACTTAATACTTATAAGTAAGATCTTAATAGTCTTTTTACATTTAAGGAAATTGAAGCTCAGAGTTGATAACTTGCTCAAGACTTTAGTTAAAGTGGCAAATCCATTTGTAGGGCTGGGTATTGTTGGGGGGGGGGTGGTCTCTCTTTTTCAATTCACAGATTCATTTCCATTTAGATCTGCAAGAAATGATATAGCTAATCACAATATAGAAAATATGAAAATACATAAAATGTTATCCTATTGTAACTTTAGCTAAAATTTGCATTGTTTCCTTTTCCCTCTTTCCCCATACATTGTTCTACAAAGCTGTAAACTCAGTATGCAAAGAATCTTGTGTTTGACATTTTATTTAGCACTATATCATGATGATTTTTGCATTATATCCATAACCATCATTTTTCAAGACCCCAGAAATTCTTCTGTCTGATGACTACACCACGATGGGCATAACCATTTTAGAGGTTAGAATACTACTACCCCATCCTACTCCCAGCACACCCAATCTACAGACAAGTTCATTGACAAGAAAAGTGATATTTGCCTTGAATGACACTTGAATTATTGCCAGAAGCAAAATTGAAACCTTGATTCCTCTGCTAGTTCTCTTAGCTCTGAGACAGGCTGGGACCTGGGACCTGGGACCCTTAGCTGCAGTGCTTGCACCTGGACAAATGTCTCCTCCAGCAACAAAATACAAAGAAGCTATAAGGGACTAAAAATACTTCATGCATGTGCAGTTGGGGCAAATTATGGACAGCAAGATACAGAACGACCAAAAAAACACACTGCCACTTCTGAAGAGTCTGGAGTAAAAGCAAGGTACTGCGCATGCCCCCTGCTCACAACACTACCAAAGGGATGGGCAAACAACCTAAGCCACCCTTCTGGCCCAACCCCTGGACACACCCCTACCCTCACCCCATATAAGGAACCAGCTCACCCCACCTCAGGGAGTAGAGCAAGCAAGGGAATCTGTTGTTTGTTCTCTCTCCCCCCTGCTGCAGCAGGGGTCCCAATAAAGCCTTGCCTGAATTTCTTGTCTGGCCTCTGATCAATTTCCATTGATTAAGGAGGCCAAGAACCCTGGTCGGTTACAGCTCCACTCTTAAAAAGTGCAGTAGGAACACGCTGCCCACCTCGCCAGGTTGATCTAAATGCCTCATGAGATAATGCATGCACTAAAACTGGAAAAGTGTCATTGCTATCTATTTTTTTGGTGGTGGTGGTGGTTTTCCTATGCTGGTGTTCTCAAGAGGCAAATAAAGATTTAAACAGTGGCTAGTGCTGATGTGCTATGTAGCAGACAATGTGGAAAGTGCCATTGCTCATTCAGAGTCCAGAATATCCCCTCATCAGCTATTTAGAACATTAGCTGAAGCTCTGAGAAACTATGGGAACCATCAAAAAAACAAAAAACAAAAAACCCAATAGTTGTTCTTCTTGGTGAATGTCGGTTCAAATGCCTGCAGTGGTCTTGGGCCTGCAAATCAACCACTTTTTAGCAGAGTTTTGAAGCAGCCTTCCAAAGCCATCAGGGAGGGGAGGGGAAGATGCCCAACTCAAGGCAGCTGGATTTTGCTAACAAACGGTTCTGCATCTCTGTCAACCACTTAGCTCCATGCCTACGCCCTGTCCCGCATTTTCCCACAAAATCTCCCCTTCTGATTGGCGCTCTAGCCATGTTGTGCCTCGCTAAGCTGGCCCTGGCTGCCGACTTCCCTGTGGGGATCGTGAAGAGCTTGTACCCCTCCTCTGCCCTGTCATGAAGGGGCACCTTCATCCACACAGCCTGGTCTGGCACGAGCACCCACTTCCAGTCTAGACGGCAGACTAAGAGGGGCTAATGCTAGGTTTCACCAGACTGAGCCTCGAATTTGTCATGGCTCTGCCCACAGGGAGTCCTTTGATCTTGATCCTAGCAAACCACAGTCATCGACAAAGGTGTAATGGATTCCTGCTTCTGAAAATCTTGGATGGAAATTCCCTTGACTACCCATTCCCTCTAGCCTCTTTCTGCTCCTTCAGATTTACCTCCAACATTCAACCCTAAACCCAGCTGTAAATCCAGCATTAGAGAGGCTATCAAGCCAGCATGAATCACTTGCTGCCCTGTTGTGGATCCCCCAGGCCACAGCTGACCGGTCTGGGAAAGTAGGTGATCATCTTTACTTAGCCAGGTATCCTAATCATAGATTCCATGCTCAGCATTCTTCATTTAATTTTCTCTGAGAACTGGCTAGGCTGTGATCTGATCCTCAGAGAGGGGCAATCATTTTTAAAGGGCAGATTGTTAGAAAAGTTTGCAATTAAAAACAACAACAAATCTATGCAGGCTCTTTGTGGTTCTGGTGAAGGAATGTGCCTGGCATGCAAGCCGCTGTCATCTCCAGGCTCTTCTCTAAAAACAAGACCTATTCCCTGGGCTCTTTGCAACACTGTGTGCTTTTTGTTTCCTGTGTGAAGAAAGAAACAAACTTGAGATAGGTTTCCCTGGGTCCTAGGCTTCAGGTTAGAGCTACTGGCTCCACGATGTAAGTATGGCCAAATTCAGGGAAATCATAGCATTTTGGAGGTGATGTCTAGCCCACTCATTTTACAAATGAGGGCACTGAAATTCGGCAAAGGAAAAATCGTGCTGGAGGCCCAAATGAGTTAGCAACAGTCGATCTTGAACTTAGTTCTTTTGATTCCCAAGCCAGTGCCTATGTCTCCAGCCAAAGGGCCAATCCAGCAGGCAGCAGTGCAGGAGGCAGGGAGGCCAGATTGCTGATAAACCTTTTCATCCGGGTCCTGTGAATCGCCCATTTCAACTCATTCTCAGAGCTTCGGGGTCCATTTTCCAGTACCCTTTCGCTGGGGTCAGCCTGGACCCAACACACCCAGAAATGAAAGAATCAACATAGTAACATTTTAACTCAGGACTGAGGAGAGAAGAGGGCCAGCGCTTCTGCATGCAGATTTCAAGTTTCTCAAGACCCAGATGACAGATAAATACACACATTCCAATCCCTTTCCTCACCACACCTCACGCACACAGTCCACACCACGGGCCTCTTTCCCAAAGCAAAAGAGTGGGCATGTGGTGTTTAACAGCCTCCCTTAAGAAGAAACTAAAGACATCATCACTTCTGCTTCTGGGCATTTTTTTTTTTTTTTTTTTTTTTTTTTCTGCCAGAGAGAGAGAGAGAAATAAACTTGCTTAGGGATCAAAATATTTGCTGGAGAAGGAATTTAGGGGGATGCTGGCAGCTGGCTCTGCGGAGGGAGAACATGGTAGTGTGAGCCATCATTCTCTTAGCAGGAGTACTGGAAACGGGGACGCAGGAAAGTGGGCAGTGCAGCATTTGACAGGTGCCTGGCTCTCACTCCCATCGCCAAGGCAATTGTCAGCTCTGCTCTGCTTGGCTCCCTTGGACAACAAGTTGGGAGCCAGCTGCTGTCTGCACTTGGCTCTGAAAACCGCAGGTCTCCGCTGTACTCAGCCGAGGCATCCCCAGCAGGGAGCCGGTTGAGGTAGTGGCTAAAACCTTCATGCCTCAGAGTAAGAGCTTACTGAGGACACAATTACAAACTGGAAATAGGAAGGCCTTTGGTCAGAAAAGAAGATGATCTTGTCTCTTAATGGTTTAAAAAAATGATCTCCATGCCTGGCAAAGAGAAGGATCTTAATATTAGTGGTGCTCTGCACAACTTTCCCTTCTTTCTTGCCCCCATCATGCAGTTACAAGATCAACATGAGAAGGATTCTCCAACAGATTCCAGTGTCAATATTGCCCCCTGCCAGCCCACCAGTTTTGCCTTGGTCACTATGCATGATTCTCTATCATGACACTATGCTTGTTAGTTGTTTCTGTTTTCTTGCTTATTCTTCCTTCTCAATGTTTATACTCTTGAGTTACTGATTACGGTTGCCTTTCCCCAACTCCTCCACCATAATCAGATTCCTCTGGAGGTCACTGTAACTGCAGGGCAGGCGGGAGGGCAGTGGATCCTAGTCTTTGACTTTCGCCCTCACACAGTGAACACCTTTGGTCAAGAGACCATCACCCACACAACATTGTAAAACAACTATATTAAAAAAAGATAAAGAAATTTATCTTTAAGGAAAAAAAAAAAAAAAAAGAGAGACCATGACCCAAATTGAAGTGTCAATCCCTGGAAGAAAGCTGGCCCCTCTTCCTTTGGAGAGGCCAGCTCGGAGATGTCTAGTGCCAAAGGTACCTGCCAGTTAGAATGGCCATGTTACAAATTTCAACTGTATTTCATACGGACAGCCACTTAAGAACTTCACCCACTGGAGGCCCTAGAATTGTATCTTGTAAAGAGTCATAGTATATGGACTCATAAAAGTACCACTAATTTTCTTGATTTCTTGCATGCTCAGCAACTAGCAAGCTTCTTTTTAGCATCAGAAAAACTTCTTTAAACAAAAAGTTACTCTCAAGAGATAAACCAGGGATCGCCCTGGTTGAGGAAGTCCATACATTTTGCCTTATGTCCCATGAAGCACAATTTGAGAAACTAATGTGTCCCAGTGTCTCCCTCTTTGGAGCAGTTCTTCCTCTTATGCACCCCTCTTTAGATTGTTTTGTTTATTTTGCAAAACTTTAATTTATTATGACTTTTAGAAGAAAAACTACATCCAATAATTTTACTTCCTTCCCAAGCTTTTTAAAAAGTAACTATCTGCCTGTTACCCAGTGCAAAATGAACACTCCTTATGAGGTTCTTTATGTTTTCATTCAAAGTCTTCTCTTTATTCACCAGTCCTTCCTGGGTGGCATGCTTTCTCTTCCTTATGTGACACTCTTGCCATCCAGCTGGGTCCCGCTTCTAAATCATCCCTTTTTAGCTCTCTCAACCCACAGAAATGGTTAATTTAGTGCTTTGTGGTTGAAATCATCCACAGAGGGTGAGAGAAGTGAAATGACTTGCCCAAGATGATACCACTCGTTAGCGGCAGAGTGAAGCCAGAACTCAAGCCTTGGGAAATCTGCTTGTCTGACTCCATCTTTCCTCCGCCTCTTCTACTGGCTTTCTAGACTTCACTCTGGTCCACATCTGTATCGGTTCAGTCATGTGACTCCTCTTGATATCCTGAATTCCTCTATAAAATAAGTGGATTGCCCTAGGAGTTTCTAAGGTCACCTTCCAGGTCCCTCTTTCTATAAGGGATGGAAGGGGTTATGATCATTGACCCTGGCCAAACTGTTCAGGTTCAATTTCATTAGAGGTAAACCTCTTTTGACAATTCTCATGTATCCAGGTAACTTTCTATTAAACTGTTTCCTCTTGCACATATTTCTGTCTCTGGGCCTGGCCAAAACCCAGGCATACAGAAGTGGCAAACTTCTTGGAGGAAGGCCTTCCCAAGATCTTGGAAGTTTCAAGAAAGACTTGTGCGGTATTTCTGGCCCAGCCAGAATCAGGAAGTACTGGATCACTCCCAAGGAAACTCATTCTCGCACAATTTCCAACAACCCCCTTTCCCTTCCACCCAAAGCTTTCTGCACCACACATTCCCTCCCCTTCCTCAAACATGGGATTTTGCAGAGTCAAAACTTTTGATAGTTCAGATAAGGTTCAAATAAGCTGCTGAACTCTCGGGACCTGGAAGTGAACCTAGCATTTTATTTTTCACTCATCCTCAGTAATGAGTATAGCAGGCTGTCGCTGTCAAGGTGGTTTGGGTCACACAGTGAAAATGGACGTAATTGAAAGCATTAATCAACGAACAATTACATATAATGGTACAGAATGACTAAGTGTGAGCCCTTACATGATTCTGAGCAAGTCTGTCTGTGGTAAGAACAGGAGGCAAGCAACTGTATCACAGGTTTTTGAGAAATAAACAGTGTCTTTTTCCTTTCAGATACTTTCGAAGGTGGGGACAAGGAGAATACGATTAACACTTAGGAAGCCAATGAACTTCAAATTATCTTCCAACTGAAAAGTGCATTCTAGTAATTTTTCTAGGTGGCGCAAATAACAGTTTTAATATATTTCATCTGAATGATGCTTCTTAGGTTTTTCTTTAAAATGCTTCCTTTAGAAGACAGACTTCATTATCCTTTAGTTGCTTTCAATCATCACAACTTTGGGGTTGATTTCAAAATACTTATTTTTCTCCTGAACTTTGGGAAATAGGGGAAGCAATTAGATCTTGTGATTTTTAATGCTGTACTGAGGATAAGGTAAGAAAATATCATAAATTTTATTTCATGCTTTCTTGCCAATTGACAGAAATGTGCAGTCCATATGAATTCATATAACGAGGGTGGAATGTTGGAAAAACCAATAAAGATTTTGTGGTCTGACCTATAATAAATGTAGTTTGATTTAGAGTCTGTTTTTCACAACATGGCAAAATGAATCATAAAATAATGAGCCCTGAAACTCCTGCATTTTTTAACAATAGCCTGGGGACAGTTTACGGTGTAATGAATTGTAATTAACCCACCTTCAAAATCTTTTATGAGTATTTTGCCAATTAGCTCCGCATGCTTGCTAATGACTCATGGCAAGTGCATGTCTTTACAGAACCGGATTTTACAGCACACGTCTCCCTGTTAACTCAGCACAAGTGTGCAGCATGGTAAGGGTGACACAGGTAGATTGGAACACCCTCGACAACATCCCCACTTTGCCAAACCAGTGAACTCAGCCATCATTCCTCCAAGCCCAAGATAAACCATAATGGCTTGTGGTATCAGAGGGCTTTGGTTTCTGATGGATTGCAAGGAATGCTTCACTCCCTGTAGACACATCTGTTGTTACTTAGCGCTAACATATATAATGCTACTAATTGTGGAGCCATCTTTGTTTTCTTTACTTAGCACTCTGGTTAGCATTATTTTATCTTCGTGGTTCATGGCTTTCTGCCATTGACAACATAAGTCCACTCTAGAGAAAATAAAACAACTACCAAGCTGTCTCCTTTCATTGCTTTGCTTTAAAATTAGAGACCGTGTATAGCCAAACTTGCTTCCTAGGATCCTAGCTCTGACCTTGCTATGTCAAGAATTGGTTTCTCCTTGCCAACACTGGTGCTTCCACTGGACTGTGAGCAGGCTAAGGGGACTGTGGTGAGAAGCTGGGGTCTGGCTTTAAACTTCATGTCTTGAGAAAGTTCACTGTAGGCAAGGTCAAACTTTCTCAACTCCTTCATTCTTCAGGGGCCAAGCCAACAAATTCTAAAGCCAACTGAAAAAAGCTAACCGAAGGTGACAAAGGAGTGATTACAATATTTCCTCAGTTATGTATAAAGAATGCTGAGGCTCTATAATATTACCAGTATTTTTCTGCCAGCCAGGCCATATGCCAGAATGAAGACATAGAGGTTGATTTTCAGAACCATAACACAATAATGTTATACTAGGAGGAATCTAAACTATATAGGAATGGTTTCCTCATGATGCCAGCAAAAGTGAACAGTAGCTTTTAAGCTCGCATCTTTGAGGCAATGGTGGTTCTAGAATAATAGAGAACTCTTAGCAACTGGCAAACGTTTTGCTGAAGAAGAACAGAGACAAAAGAAGAAGTGTGAACCCCCTTGAGGGGCCTCCATGAAGGGTATTGCCTTAGAATGAAGGTGAGTAGAGCCCCCTGAAAAGGGACAGGGGATAGAATAAGAGGGGAAGAGATCTCATTGCAATACTTGAATCCTTTAGAATCCCCATGTATGTACCCAACAAGAAATTTCTTCTTTCACTGAGAGGTTTAAGAGCTATTCTTTCCATTTCCCACTCACCTTCTAGGGCAAGCTCTTTCACCCAAATATAAAAAAACAATAATGGGAACATGACTTCTCTCTTGCCAGGACTAACTAAATAAAAGTGACTGTAGTTCCAGGCAATATAACATTTAATGAGCCCCCATAATACACAAAGGCATGAACTGGGGACTTAGGTAGCTCCTTCCTTGGCTTTGGTCTTTATACAGTTGATAAGGGCAACCTCCAAGCTGCAGAGAACCAAGGCATTAGGAGCTGACTGAGGGTCTGAGAGGAAGAAGATGGCTGTACGTCTGCAGGATCGCTATCCTCTTCCTGGTCCATGGCTGCTCTAATCTAGTTTAAGTGTCTCTTTCCTTCTCTCATTTATGGATTGACATTGGACATCTTAACAAGTCATTGTCTATCTAGCAACTTAGGAGTGATGAGCTGAATCAACTTGGGTTATGGCTCTTGAGAATTTTAATTAAGAAACACATAGACTGTTGTGAGCTAATGCTGGACCTTGTGGAAATGTGAAAGCAGAGAAAACTAATTGAAGGACGTAAGAAAGAAGAAAGAGCTGGAGAGAGATACTTGTTATAATGAAAGAGATTTTGGCCCCTAACAGCTTTCCAGCTCTCTATTTTAGTTTTCAGTTAACCCCAGCTGGGCTTTCTGTCCTTGTGTAAATTAGTGTACATTCCATTCTTTGGAAATAAGGTAGCCTTTCCTGAAACACCAGTATGTAAGGAAAAGGCTCTGGAGTCAGACAGCCTGGGTCTGAATCCCTTCTCTGCCATGCACTAGTTCTGTAGATGTGCATAATCTATGACCGTTCCCTCCTCCACAAAATGGGGCATCTACTGTTCCTCAGCCACAGGGGTGTAAGAATGAAGCCACATAAAGCACAGTATTTAAAGCAAGTAAATGCTGGATAAATGTTGTTTATTGTTAACAGACTTCCTTTCTTCCCTCAAAACTGCTTATTTTTCTCCCACTACAACTCATTAAATTGAGAAAGTGATGTCCCGAATTGATAAGGAGCATTCTTTAGACAATGGTACCTATTCTGTGTTTCCCACATATATCATCACACTACCAGCCCAGGGAATCAGCCGACTGATAAAAAATCACATTAAAAAATTACTTAAACTGTTAAATCTGAATGAACCCTATTGATCCATATCATAGACTTTAAGCTTCAAGAAAAAAACAATAGTGGTAGATTTGCACACTTTATTGTTTCAGATTAACATTTGCAAAGACCAAGTTTGGGGATTCATTTTGTGGTTTGTAAATAAAGTGAAATTAACTGCCATATTGTAAATGGACTATGCCCTGTACATTGTCTAATTAATGTCATTTCAGAGGGTATAAGGAATGAACTTGAGCTCAGTATTAGTTTAGTGACAGAAGAGCAGATCTGCCATAAATAGCCTTTTTGTGATCACTTACTTCATTCCTTGAGGCTAAGCATCAACTTTCTGTGTTCAGAGTGGTAACGCTGTTTGTAACTGGATAGCTTGTCAGTTTCATTTGAGAATGTGTGCTAGCTCTACCATGTTCTACTAGGTAATCAGTCCAGATTAGCTTTCAGTGCAGTTTTTATAAAAATTAGTTAATTTTTTAAAAACCCATATTGATAGAACCTGAAGGAAAAAAATATATCATCAATTAATTCTCACCCAACATTTAGAGATAGAACAAGGTTTGAGAATTATCCAGCTTCTATTTAAATAGTTTCCTCTGCTTTGCATAATTCAAAGACACATGCACCCCAATGTTCGTTGCAGTGCTATTTACAATAGCCAGGACATGGAAGCAACCTAAATGTCTGTCAGCAGAGGAATGTCTAAAGAAGATTTGGTACATATATACAATGGAATATTATTCAGCCATAAAAAGGAACAAAATTGGATCATTTGTAGAGACGTGGATGGAACTAGAGACAGTCATACAGAGTGAAGTAAGTCAGAAAGAGAAAAACAAATATCATATATTGACGCATATATGTGTAAACTAAAAAAAAAATGGTATAGATGATCTTATTTGCAAAGCAGACATAGAGACACAGATGTAGAGAATAAACATGTGGATACCAAGGGTGGGGGGATGAATTAGGAGATGGGAACTGACATATATACAATACTGATACTATGTATAAAATAGATAACTAATGAGAACCTACTGTATGGCCCAGGGAACTCTACTCAGTGCTCTGCGGTGACCTAAACGGGAAGGAAATCCAAAAAAGAGGGGATACTGTATACGTATAGCTGATTCACTTTGCTGTACAGCAGAAACTAACACAACATTGCAAAGCAACTATACGCCAATAAATTTTTTTTAATAAATAAATAAATAAATAATTTCCCCTTGTTTGGGTTAACATTTAATTGTTAGCACTTCAGGATTTAAAAGACTTCAATTCTCTTAAATTCAAAACACTAGTATTTCCTCTGGACAACTTAAATCACTGAAGTTTCTCATTCATTTCAATATTCCGACAAATATAAAAAGTTTTTACATGGTTGTAGTTTAACTCCTTTATGGAATTTAATTATATTTTGTTTCACTGCATTTTGCCCTGAAGGGAAATGGAAGAGAAGACAGTCAGCACACTTCCTATTATAGCTCGTTTTTCTAAAATACACCAGAATAATTTAGTTTGTTGGTCTGTTGGGAGAGGGGAGAATAACTGATGACTACTGCAAATCAACAGTCTTGTTGCTACGCGGGTAAAAGCTAAAAGATTAAATCAATCTCCAAAAATGCTATTTATTATTTCGAAGCATTTAAAAACTTCAATAAAAACACACAGATCTTTCCAATTTGAAATGAGAAGACTAGTTTCAGGAATGAGATTTAAGAGGCAGCTTTTTCTAAGCATGCAAAAATATTCATGTTTGAATTAAATTTTTGTTTTTATTCAATAATGATCTGGATGTATACCTATACAGTTTATAAAAAGGAAGAATCTGTTTTTCCTTTCAAAATATTGAAGTGCATGTTAAATGTATTTTAGTACTCTCTGTATTTCTGTTCTTTTACATAAGGTTCAAATTAATGCAGGTTTTTTAGGTGCATTCTTTGATATTATGTACTTCCTCTTTATGTGACTTTATTCAGAGCCACACTATATAATCACACCATATAAATAATAAATAACCATATAATCATTAACCAATTTTTATGAACAAAATTGGGCTTAAAATCATTCTAAGGTATATTATAACTCAAAGGGTATAGACTTTGACACAGCCCTCCAAGAGCTTAGAGAGAAAAAAACTCTCAATGCATTAGATTTGCAAACAGGAGAGAAACTTAAAACCAGTTCAGCAAAGGTCAGCGAGGTATTCCCATCATTTACAGGTCAAGAGGGGGTGTAATTAGAGGGAAGAGATAAGGCTGAGTATGTAATTTGGATGGAGATGAGAGTAGATAGGAGACTCTTATGTAGGTAGTGATTGTGTTGGAGCAAATTTTTCCATTCCAGGGAAATATTTTTATTTCTTTTATTTAATGGGTTTTTATTTAGCTTATGCTGTGTGCACAAAACAATAGGTGCTGAGGGACGAGAGCAAGAATCTATCAGATTCACTCCTTACGTACTACACGCTTTTAATTTAACAGGAAAGATGAGGATAACATACTGAGTAGTCACGTAAAGCTTTTGAAAACATTGTGCGAGATCACATCTTGTTCTAATAACAGTACAAAGAGACATATAGTAAATATCTTAGAACTAAAACTAAGAAACATAGAAAATAAGAGCAATATGGTTTATTTCATCATAGGATTTGGTAAGACCAAGAAAGAGTCCTCGACGTGGTGGGACTCCCCAGATAAGGAAGAACTGAACACCCAAAGTCAAAGAAGGAAGAGTTTTCCAAGTCAAGGAACAATATATTCTCACCCCAGTATCATTTTGATAAAAGTTTTTAAGTGCAAACCACCTATTGGATATTTGTTTCAGAAGGAAGAGATATGGTATATTTCCTACTTTGAGAGAATGTGGATAAATCTTTAACCATGAACTTGTCTTCCTAGGGAGAGTCTCCTCCCCCTGCCTTGTGTAGGTAACAGCCAAGAGGTTTGAGAACGATTGACCACAGTTACAATCCCAGGGTAAACCTGGGTGATCCATCCCAGAAACAAAGAGTAATTCAGGAGTTGCAGAAGTAGAACACAGCTTAGGACATTTTTTCGAGGATTTGACAGAACAACCCTTTCTTTCTGCATGACTTAATATTCAGAATTTAATACACAAATTTTCCAATATTACAGAAGCAAGTCTGAAAACAAGAAATAAACATAAGTGAGGGGAAAGCAAGAGAATCACACAGAAATGGAACCATGGTGAAACTTCACCTGAAGCCCATCCTAACTTTGACCTTTCAATAACGAACTAATAAACTCTTTTATTATTCATGAATTATATCTTCTACTACTTGCAATAAAAAAAAACACAGTATTTCTATGTGTTAAAAGTTCCTAGGATCCCAGTTTATAAATAAAACAGTTATATAATTACAAATACTACAGAATAATTTTTAAAATTTCTCTTCAAAATATTTATAAAGACAGTTGAAGATATTACTCCTCTCAAAAACATCGATAATGAAAATTGATGGGCAATTTAGAATGTAGAATGTAAAAAGAAATTGTCACTAACTGAAATGTTGATGAAGTTGGTTAGATGAAAGGAATAAGTGATCTGCCTACCTGAACAAAAGGTAGAAATAAATCCTACCCTGCTTTACCATTTGCACCTAGTTTAGAGATACCTAAGATTTCTTTACTGATAAGAAATTTCGGCCACTCAGTAGATAAAATGATCACCCATGTAAAGCATTTATCACAATGTCTAACACATAGCAAGTGCTCAGTGAATGTTGCTGTTGTTATTATTGTTGTTATTACATTGTTGCTGGTACTTAAGGAAGCTAGACTAAGTTTAGTACAACTCTTATATTTCTGCATTTATTTCTGGTTCCCAGCAAACAAAATAGAAGTTGGTATAAAGGAATGGATAAAAGGGGAAGGAAGGCAGAAAGATAATTCACAGAAGTAAGTTATTAGAGGCACTGGAAGGACTACATGCTGGGGTTATAAATTTCTTCTGTAGTCATAAAAGAGAGCAGTACAGCAGAGCCTAGACCCTGGGAAGAGGAAACAGAATACCTTGGCCTAGACCATGTACTACAGCAGAGCCTAGACCCTGGGAAGAGGAAACAGAATACCTTGGCCTAGACCATGTACGGATAAGCCTCTACCTTTGTGTCTGAGAATGGACAGTACCCAAATAGACAATAGGTAAAATCAAAGGAAAGCCACATTCCTTGTCTTTGGTAAAAGCAAACATTAATTATGCCTATCAAGAATGAATAAAAGGAATAAACATAGTCTGTGAAAATGACTGTGTGATAATAAATATGCATGTTGAATCTAATGGAAATGTGGATATTTGACTATTTTTTGGTCTTAAAAATGATCATTTTGTACGATTCATACTAATAGAAAAGAAACATCAGACTGGAATTTCAAAAGATACTCTCCCTGAGAATTACTTACTATAAAAACTAAAATAACATTTAAACAAAACTGGTGGCATCTCTACTAGATTAAAGAAAAGACTGTTAAAAAATGAGCAGAAGACAAGAAGAATTTGACAGACTGAATTCAAAGACTCTACGATAGGATAAAAAGGGAGGGCATGGAGGTAAGGAACAATAGGAGGAAAACATTTCTAAAAAACTGAATAAGTAAAACTCACATTGGAAGGCTGGAAAGAGTAAAGTACTGACTTGATGCTGTGAGAGAATGAGTTAGTAATATTCAGTTAGGGTATCCAGATTGCCTCAGATTCCCCTGGATTTTCCCAGTTTCAGCACTGAAAGTTCCATGTCTCAGGAACCTGTCAATCCAGGGCTAATTGGGGCAACTAGTCACCCAAATGGAAGACAAATTTGCAGTTTACCTCAATGTGGAGGGCAAGAAGAAAAGGAAAGGAAAAATAAAGGAATGATGATCCAACCAATGACTTAAGTGTATTCTCAAGAGAAAAATTGATAAAATTGTAACATAAGCAATCACAAAAAGCATTTAAAAAATGTGTAGATTTGGGGGAAAACTAAGCAAGTAAATTGAAACAATTCACCAAGTTTAGTGAAAAGAGACTGATACACAGACATACTCTGGCAAACAAGTCAAACAAATGCCTAGACAGGAGGAAAAATTCAGGGCATGAATTTTAGTGAGCTAGAAAGTAGAAAAAAATTGCAGAATTGATTTCTTTTTAATTCTAAGAACTCTTAATAAATGTTAAACCTTGAAGAAATGAACACATAGCTATAACTGAGACAGAATATTTTTAAATTTAAAAGAGAAATCACATGGCCATATGTAAAATTTGAAAATATTTATATGACAAATAATGTGGGGGAAGATAAAAATGTTGGCAAGTGAAGCACCAAAAATGAAGAGTAAAATTGAGGAGTTATTAAAGATTTGCTTCTAACATGGGGTTCTGATTAGTTATTTTACTGTGGAGTTCCACTAAACAATTACAGGAAAAGATAATTCCTACACTTATCCTCTAATCCAAAAATATGCAAAGCTAGCCAATTAATAGCATATTGTTAGCATAATACTGATATACAAATCAGACAAATATGGCCCCAAATAGGCCAATCTCACTTAAGAATAATACAGATTCAAAAACCCTAAAAAATGTATTGGCTGACTGAAATCTACAGACAGGCAAAGTGTGGGATGTATGCCCAGCCTTGAGCCACCCCTTTCTTAGAAATTGAATCCACCAGGGTGAAGTGCCAGGATGACACATTTGTATGACTATGGGTGATTGAATCAGAATGAAGGCTTGAAACAAATGCAATTCTCTCTCTTGAGAATCAGACTGACTGATGAGGCTCAGTGACTTAGAGTTTGGGGTGGACATTTATTCAGAGCAGGGTCCTCAAAAGAAGTTCCCTCTCTCTAAGGTCCTTGAACTTTGGTTGTTCAACTAGTCCTTGGTATACTAGTCCTGGGCTTGTCTTCAGATCCATTCCTTATACTTATGTTCTTTCTTTGCTCTGCATCATGGTGAGGCTGACTGCCTTGGAATCTGTATCCTAGCATTCCATATCAGCACTTTGCCTTCTGGGTTCAGACAACAGGAGGCACTGGTGGAAAAATGGAGGGGGAGTGTGGAGAAACCAGGGTATCTCTCCCTTCTCATGCGCACTCCTCCTGCCCCAGGTGACATCTCTGGCAGTGGCTATATCTCCACTATGACCTCAGCCCCTATAAGGCAAGCGCACTATAGTTCTAGCTTCTACTGGGTGAACCTGGTCCCTGGGTTCTGATAATACTCTTTGTTCTTCCAGCCTTTGGGATGATAATGGCTTCCTGCTGTTGCTATTATCTGGGTTATTTCAATATCCAATGTTTAGCTTCTTGGCTCTTCCATGATCTGTGTGACTTGTTTTTTCACTGATATGTTAATCTGTATTATAAGCAATAGATAATGATGGTGCAGGATTTTTTAAACTTCTAGAATAATGATGTCTTCCTAATGTCATAGATTTTATGATATATGGACTCCTTAAGTATTAACTTATACACAATTCATTATCCTGTCTTTCTCCTGCTTGAAACTCAAGTGATTTTGATTTGACATTCTTTGTCAATGTACTTGTCTGTCAGCACAGACTGCAGGTAAGCATTCAGAATCAGCAGGTAACACCCAGCTCACGTTAACAATGTCAATAAAATGTGTGCAGTGTAAAGGTAATGCTTTGAGTGAGATATTTATAAAATCCAATAGCTGGAGTGGATATAATAGGAGGCAGACAGGAGAAAAGTGAGTAGGAAAGAGAGAGATTCCTAATTTTCTGAGCCATTTATATAAAATATTTGGGCTGGATGTTATCAAATATTTTTTATATTTCCTGACAGTTTTTTCCTTAGGGCCTATTATGTTGTAATTCATTTACCAGTTTCCATTCTTGACTTTCTGTTGTAAACTTTATGCATTAACTAAGTCATTATGTTGAAAGAAAGATTCCAACTTGAGGAAATATATTTGACACATCCCAGACTTGCTCATGGAATCCAGGTGATTCAGTCACTTTGTATCGAGTTAGGAAAACAGAAACGACTTTAGTTATTTACAAAGGGGAAAATTTAATCTCTAGAATGCGACTCTTCTTTTTTGGCTGATATATTTTCATAATTTCTTTGCATTCATTCTAACTGAACTCAAATAATAGTTGCTCTCAGTAGTTGCCCTTGACCCTCCCTTTGCTCAGGAGAAATATTAATTATTCCTGCCACAATTAGGAGAGCACTTTAATACTACCTCCGTGCTGGAATGACTACTACTACTTTGACTATTGCTACCACTACTACTACTAGAAATGTTCTCATTGGGAGCCGATTCTGACGAGGCAGTTTGTGCAGTGCTTTTCCTTTAATCCTCAACCCCTCTGCGTTAAGCATTAATATTCCCAAATTACAAATCAGGAAATTTTTTCACAAGAAAAACCTGTCTAACCTGTCTAACTCAAATATGTGATTTTTTCACTGTACCTTGCTGCTTCTCACACACATATGCATTCAGATATTTATCCCATGCATTTATGTATTCATGATTCCTGCATTCATCACTTTGTATTTATAACTGTCTGCTTCTCCTGCCCCATTTCCTGTCATTCTCTCCTTGTTCTCCTCTAGCCACACGAGCCTGTAAGCTTACCTTCGAATATTTCAAGCATGTTTCCATTTCAGAGCCTTTGCATATACTCCTCTTAGCTTCTGTAATGCTCTCCTTCCAGATATCTGCATAGCTCACTCCTGTACTTCATCGTGGTCCTATGTTCTTCCTTAGAGATATTGTCTGAGACATTCCAATATCCCCACCTCTGTGTATTCACCATCTCCTGTCCCTGCTTTATTTTTTTGTCATGGCACCTTTAACCTCCTGATTCTGCCAGAGACAGTCCCTCCTCTAGGAAATACTGAGCACTTTCTTTGTACCAGACACTTTGCTAGATACTAGGGACAGAGCTGGGAAGGAAATACATCAAGTCCCTTCCCTCATTGAGCTTACATTCCTCACAAAAGACAAGGCAGTGTGAGAAGTGTTTGGAGCAAGGCCGCAGGACTGTGTAGGAAGACAGGAGGAAGGCTCGAGTATGCCATAAATGTCGAAAAGTGTCAGTAAAGGGTTCAAGTGCCTGTAGTTTATATGGCAGATGATCCTAGGAAACATTAATATAGAAAGTGAGATAAGAAAGAGAAGAAAGTCAAAAAAGTATTGTTATTGAGCAACCTATCACTGTGAACAAATAGAGCTTTATCCTTTGAAAAACATCAGAGGTAGTAAATCCATCTCTGAGTTATTTCTTCTCAGTGGGAAGAGGGAGCATTGGTGAGGATTTCTTGAGGGCAGCTTCCAGGGGTAGGTGAGGAGAAGCTTAACTCTTGGGTATTTCTAGGCTGCTCCACTGGGGACCTAGGTGGGCTCTGGCAGGGAAAAAAAAAAAAAAGCCTGCAGGAAAAGAGTTGCAGGTGTTTGCAATTGAAAGCCCTGGTTTTGGCCATGCAAGAAAGCAGTGAGTGCCAGAGTATATGGGTGGGGCACCAACAATATCTGCTACAGAGTCTGACAATTGAAGACATATATTGACTGGTGTGAATGTAAATTGGTACAACTGCTTTGGAAAACAGTTGGGTATTATCTAGTCTACTTCAAGATGTGCATACACATGACCCCACAATTCTACTCCTTTTTATGTAACCAAAATAAGGTAGCTTGTGTGAACCAGAATAAACACTAAAAGAAGAGCCAAAACAGCCCCAAACTAGAAGAAACTTAAAGGTACACCAATAGTAAAATGGAGAAATATATTGTGATGCATTCATAGAACAGAAGGATAATAAATAAATCAGACCAGAAGGAAAATGTTGAACCTCAGAAAGTAGAATAATGATCACTTTATAAAATGTAATGCAAGAAAGGGAGAAAATCTTAGAGGTCTTGAACTTGTAACCTAATTGTATCTCTAAGAGTAATATACTCATTAGACAAGAATCACAAGTCATGAAAAGGTATCACTCTGAAGACAGTAGAGGGTTCTTCAGGATCAGAAAAAGTCACTGGAAACAGTGAAGAGCAGGTTGGATATCATAGAAAATCAACTGATCGAATTAAAAGATAATCCTGAGACATTCTCCCATAACATTAAAGGAAGGATAAAGAAATGGAAATCACGAAAGAAAAATAGAAGGGAAAAAAATGTCATTTTGAATGGCATAAATAATGAACAATGACTATTTCTAAGGTATTTAGATGCTTTCTTCTCTGAACTCAAGTAGTCACATCAGATGGGTGATTTCCCTACAGGAAAAAAATATTTCTATAAAATATTACACATCCAAAGTAAAAAAAAAAAAAGTAATCAAAAGTAGAAATATAAATATATACCAAACATTTGGGTGAAGAGTATTTAAATTTTTAGTGCCTACTCTTTGCCTTTATTAGGTTATTAGTCCACCCAGATGTCCACAAATCTACTTAATCCCAACTGTAAACTCAAATTACGTTTAGACAAAGAAATTTCCTGAATTGGACATTAAAAAGGTGTTCTCTTTTGCATTTATTTCCCACAAATTTCCCAGAAGAATCATGGTAGCATAGATTTAAAGTTGGTTTATAATTACTACAGATTCCATTCAGTAACCAGCCAAAGTCCAATGGTAGGACATTTCATTTCCTAAAATCAAGAGAAATATTTTAAACGTCTATGAGAAATGTCTCTTCCCAGTAGCAAGACTTCATGTCTTTTGGTGGCTTTGCACACTGTATTCATAACAAATCCCTTAGTAGTTTATGTGATTTGCAGTCAAAAACAGATATTTGTATTTTCCTTCCCTGTCCCAGATTGTGCTGAAATTCCACTATAAAAGTGGTATTAGACTAAATTATATATAGATTATATATCAGATAACTTAATGAACTTTATTTCACATATCCCTAAAATGATCTAGAAAAGTTTTTTAAATTTATTCAGGTGTTATTGATAATAATAAACTACATATTTACAGGCATAACTCTGAGTGAGTTCCATTCCAGACCACTAAAATAAAGTGTATATTGCAATAAAGCAAGTCACACACATTTTTTGTTTCCCAATGCATATAAAAGTTATGTTTATACTATACTGTAGTCTATTAATGTGCAATACCATTAGGTCTAAAAAAGTCTAACACTATTTGATAGCCCTTTACCCACATTAGAACTTCTTTCAAAATTGGAGTCAATCCTGCCAAACCCTGCCACTGCTTTGTTAACTACATTTATGTAATATTCTCAATCCTCTGTTGTCATTTCAACAATCTTCACATCATCTTCATCAGGAGTAGATTCCATCTCAAGAAATCACTTTCTTTGCTCATCCACAGGAAGCAACTCCTCATTCATTCAAGCTTTGTCATGAGATTGCAGCAATTCAGTCACATCTTCAGGCTCCACTTCTAATTCTAGTTCTCTTGCCATTTCTACCACATCTGCAGTGACTTTCTTCACTGAAGTCTTGAAGCCCACAAAGTCATCCATGAGCATTGGAATCAACTTCTTCCAAACTCCTATGACAGCTATAGCCTTACAAAAAGTATCTCTTTAATAAGACTTGAAAGTTGAAATGACTCCTTGGTTCACTGGCTGTGGAATGGATGTTGTGTTAGCAGACATGAAAACAACATGAATCTCATTGTACAGCTCCATCAGAGCTCTTGGGTGACCAGGTGCATTGCCAATGAGAAGTGCTATTTTGAAAGGAATCCTTTTTTCTGAGCAATAGGTCTCAACTGTGGGCTTGAAGTGTTCAGTAAACCATGTTGTAAACAGATGTGCTGTCATCCAGGCTTTGCTGTTCCATTTGTAGAGCACAGGCAGGGTCAATTTAGCATAATTCTTAAAGGGCTTAGGGTTTTCAGAACGTTAAATGAGCACTGGCTTCAACTTAAAGTCACCAGCTGCATTAACCCCTAACAAGAGAGTTGGCCTCTCTTTTGAGGCTTTAAAGCCAGGCATTGGCTTCTCCTCTCTAGCTATGAAAGTCCTACATGGCATCTTCTTCCAGTAGAAGGCTGTTTCATTTAAATTGAAAATCTGTTGTTCAGTATAGCCACCTTCACTAATTATTTTAGCTAGATGTTCTGGATAACTTGCTGCAGCTTCTACATCAGCACTTGCTGCTTCACATTGCACTTTTATGTTATGGAGGTGGCTTCTTTCCTTAAACTTCATGAACCAAACTCTGCTAGCTTTGGACTTTTCTTCTGCAGCTTCCTCACCTCTCTTAGCCTTCATAGAATTGAAGGGCCTTGCTCTGGATTAAGCTTTGGCTTAAGGGAATGTTGTAGCTGATTTGATCTCCCATCCAGACCTCTAAAACTTTCTGCTTATAAGCAATAAGGTTGTTTTGCTTTCTTATCATTTGTTATGTTCACTGGAGTAGCACTGTTAAGTTCCTTCAACAACTTTTCCTTTGCTTTCACAAGCAAATTGGTGCAAGAGGCCTAGCTTTCAGTCTGTCTTGGCTTTCGACCTGTCTTCCTCACTAAGCTTAATTATTTGTAGCTTTTGATTTAAAGTGAGAGACGGGCAACTCTTCCTTTCACTTGAACACTTAGAGGCTATTGAAGGGTTATTAATTGGTCTAATTTCAATATTGTTTTGTCTCAGGGAGTAAGGAGGCATGAGGAGAGGGAGAGAGACAGGAAACAGCCAGCTGGTGGAGCAGTCAGAACACACACAACATTTATCGATTAAATTTGCTGTCTTTTATGGTATGGCTCCTGGTGCCCCCAAATAATTACAATAATAACATCAAAGATCACTGATCACAGATCACCATTACAAATATAATAATCATGAAAAAGTTTGAAATATTGCAAGAATTACCAAAATGTGACACAGAGACACAAAGTGAGCAAGTGCTGTTGGAAAAGAGCGCCAAGAGACTTGCTTGATGCAGGGCTGCCATAAACCTATATATTGTAAAAAACACAATATCTGTGAAACGTAATAAAGCACAATAAATCAAGGTATGCCCGTAAAGTGTACAATCTGATGAATTTTGACATATCTCTACATCTGTGAAACCATTACCACAGTCAATCAAGATACCAAATATTTCTACCGCTTCCCAGAATTTCTTCAAACCCAGTTCAATCCATCTCTCTCTCCACCCTTGTTTCCAGGTAACCACTCTCAGTTTGCTCACACTTTACAGAATTTTATATGAATGGAATCATATGTTTTTGTGTGGCTTATTTCACTCAGCACAATGATGTTGTGATTCATTCAGGTTGTTTCGTGTATCACTGGTTTGTCCTTTTTATTGCTGAGTAGTATACCATTCTATATAGATACCTCAATAATCCCGACTTTTAAAAAAATCATCTCATGAAATCAGAGCTAATGAAAACCTGTCCCTGAAAATTTAAATCTGTTGACCTTCAATGAAGAATTATCTATTTAGATAATCAAATAAAGTTAAAACTTTAACATCACAGAGAGTGCCTGGTATTTAATGGGTACTCAATAAATATTTGTTAAATGAATAAAAAACATATTTTATTTAGACAATATGCATACTAGAGTCACTAACATGTTATCCCTTTAGACCTTTCAGAAGCCTGAGTGGCCCCCAGAATTTCCAGTCCAAACCCATTTTATCAGTTTTATTAGCAAGATCTGATTTTAAAAGACAAAACCATTCTAGCTAACTTGGTTAATCTAATCACAGTAAAATAAGGACAATATCAACCTCTGCTGAAGTTAGTTTCTCTCACTTTCATGAATAAATGCTGTTCCTCTGCATTGTCTATTGAGTTTGTGTCAGTTCAATTAAATTCCATTCATCATCACATTTAATTCTCACAAAATCCTGTAAGGGAAATATTATCTCACTGTAAACATAAAGGAGCTGTAGCCCAGAATAGTTATGTGACTTTCTCAGAGTTACACAGCTAGTAAGTATTGGACATGGAATCCACTCCCAGGTTTGAGTTCATTGCACCTTTTCCCAAAACTCTTGGAGTGAACTCTTTTGTACTGGTTGGTGGTCAGTGATGTGCTCACAATTTAAGAATGGATAAATAATTGGCTTAGTTTATAAAATGCCCATTTCTGAGAAATAATTCAGGAATATATGTCTTTGAAAGTATATTATTTGTATTACCTTGTATGTTACTGTAACCTAGTCATCTATTGCCACATAACCATGTTATCACAAACACAACAACTTAGAACAACACATATTTATTATCTCAGTTCCTGGTGGTCAGAAATCCATGGCCTGACCGGGTCCTCTGCAAGGCTGCAGTCAAAGTGGCAGCTAGGGCTGCATTCTCATCAGGGTTCAACTGGGGAAGGAACTGCTTCTAAATTCACATGGTTGTTGACAGAACAACCTTCTGTTTCTTGTGGGCTATCAAACTGAGGGCCTCAGTTTCTTGCTGGCTATTAGACAGTGGCTGTCCTTGGTTCCTTGCTATGTGGCCTTTTCCAACAGGGCAGCTGACTTCATGATGCCAGAAAGGAAGAGAATCAATGGAGAAAGTCTGCAAACAAGATGGAAGTTACAATCTAATGTAACACAATCATTTAAGTGGCAAACAACCCTCTTTGCCATATTCTATTGGTTAGGAGCAAATCACAGTTCCTGCCTATACTCAAGGAGAGGAAATTACATATCCCATAAAGACCAGGAGGTGGAGATAATTGCAGGCCATTTTAGAGTCTGTTCACCACACCCAGTGTATGATGGCTAGGAATCAACCATCATATTTATTCTTCTGAAGATAATGTCTCACAGAACATAAAGAGAAGAAATGTGTTCAACATGACCTGTCGTTATGAACATTTCCAGAGCCAAAGTGTGCCACTGAAGGACCTCCTTTAAAAAGATCAGGTCCTCACTGACTGCCAACTGGAAGGCAAAATCCACTCAAGGTTGTAGGAACGGCCATGACTCCTCTCATATTTCATGTTTGGTGTTTTGAGGTGCTTTGAGATACAGTGGCATTTCATTGATTTCCCCAATAACCATGCATATTAAACAAGGTTTATTACTAATCCCCATTTTAACATAAGAAAGCAGAGAACCAAAGAGGATAAAATAACTTGCTCAAGGTCATACAGCTACCTGAGCCCTTGACTGGGGATTGCTGTTGGCTGTAAAACCTCCAGCCAAAGGTCTCAACCCCTCCCCAGGGCGGCCTGCATCCAATGACTGGTCCGCGCAAAGGGTACAAGGCCCAGTTTTATTTCCATAAAATAAATTATTGAAAGTGAAATTACTAAATAAAAATGTAAGAACTCTTTTCAGCCAGTCAAATATATGACTGGGAAGCTACATATATTTTCCCACTTGGAGAAGTTATCCACAGCAGTGCTCCTGAGCTTTCTTACTTGTTGGAAATTGTTATCTTTATGATGTCATAAAAGTAAAATAGGTGCAGGAAGTGTAAATTAGCTAAGGATATTTTTCAAATTATCAGAGTTCTGAAAACCCAGATGGTAATATACACAGGATTCTCTTCATCTCATGAGTGAAATGTGCTGGGCCTTTTATCATTCTGTTTAATAATTCATTCATTCATTCATTCATTTGGTCAGTTCCTTTCATAATTTCTAACCTCTCTAAAGTCAGTACTACCTCCAACATATAATATGTTGTGGCCTTAAGCAAATGACTATATTTCCTGGAGCCTCAGTTTTCTCATCCATAAAATGGAAATAATGACAACTATCTAAGACAGTTACTATGATGAGTTAATAGATACCAAGTATATAGTATAGTTTCTAAACATTATAGAAAGAAAATAGTTCTATGATTTTCCTCCTTTCTTTTGAGTGAGTTTTTTAATTTACTGTCCAGTTACTTAATAATTCAGACAAATTTGTGTGAGATAATCTCAGTTTATGCTGTCCTGGATAATTATCAGTAGCATTTCCTTTCACTCTCAAAAATGCCCTGGTTTCAGTGATAAATTACAGAGTCACTCTACTAATAGCCCACCCAGTGTTGAGGCACAAAGCCAGAGGATTTTTTGTAAATGTGTTCCACACATAGATTATTTTGGATCCTTAGGTTGGGGCAGGCTTCAGGAAGTCAAGATTCAGGCAGTGGAAAGGCACATTGTCCCAAAAGTCAGCAGCCATTAGGAATTTCTCTCTGCCTTCTAAGAAAGAATGGCCCTCAGGGGAGAGTCAGATGGAAAGACAGACATTTTGGAGGACATCTGTTGGGGGAAGACATTATAAACTCTTAAAATACTTTCATCTTACACTATATTTTTCTCTTTTCTTACGCATGTAAATGGTCTCTTCCTGAAGTATCATTACTGTAACTGGTTATCTTGTGCCTAGTGATGTTTTGACACCTTCTTGATTACAAGTTTCTAGTTTTATGCTGTAGAAGGGAAAGCAAACCAGGAATAAAAGGCTCTTATTCTGAATTTTATCATCGTATACCTCAAGTATTCCAATAAACTGATGAAATTACCAAAGGCTATTGAAATAAGATAGAAACAATAATACTGGATTTACAGAGGACACATTTCAAAATGGAGGCAACAAATGGAGCCATGATCCATAAAGAAAAAAACCCAATGTTTTAGATCAAAATTTAAAAGTTCACACATTAAAAAAGGGCTAGGAGATCATTCATCCACTTTGTATTATGTAAAAATTTTAAAGTTCCATGACATGGAAATCTGTGAATTTATTCACCCTGTTTCCTGACAGAGAGACACCTTAATCAAAGTTCATCTGTCTTAGAGAGAGAAAGTAGAGCCTGGGGAGATGTGTTTCTTTAAAATCTGAGGGTTTAGTTTTTTTCTTTTCTTTTTTTTTACTTTCCTTTCCTTTTCTTTTTTTTTCTACCTTATTTAAGCTTTAAGTTAAGGAAAGGCTCATCTCCATCAGGATCATAAAAGGGACCAGAGAAAGCAGCACACTTGTTGATTTATGGCTCACTCTGAAACAAATCCCCACCCCAGGAAAACCTCATCATCCTGAGTACCGTAAGCTTTCAAATGAGTTTCCAAAAGGATCTTTAAAAACTTTTCCTAATGAGAAGAGCTCCTCTAGAAAAATAGAATTGTGCTATTTTAAGGGGTTGTTCGAAGGCTGAGCAGATGCCGGATAGGCAAGTCAGCTAAAGCCAGCTGACTTCCATTCATTCCGTAACTAAAACTATTCCATCAAGTACATCAGCCTTTCTTCTCCTTCGTGATAACAATAATAAAATTAATATAAGCCTGAGAAAAAGCAGGAAAAAAACTATTTTAAAATCTCCAAAGTGGAACTCTGGGTCTTCACAATGTGTGCTTTACAAGCAGGAGGGCTCTAAGCTACAAGCAAAATATCCTGGTTTCAAGGGGAGGGTGGCATATGGGTACCAAATGACCTCAAATTGGAGGCCTTTAATTAGGTAAATCTTGCATAACCAAAAAACAATTTATTTCATGACTGCTTGAATTCACAAATAGGAGATTCCTAAGACACTTAGGGTATTTTAAGAGAAACATGTGTATATTGTATACATAAGTGTAAAAGCACACAGGCACTACCTTAAGGGCTTTATGTAGACTGATTTCTTTCATCCACATCCCTTGAGATGGGTGAAATTATTATCCCACTTTGTAGATGAGCCAACTGGGGCTCAAGCAGTTTAAATAACTGGCCCTAGGTCATATAGCTAATAAGTGGCAGAGCAGGAATCTGAACTCGGGCAGTCGAGTTTCAAAGTAAGTCCATACTTTCACCACAACATTATCTACAGCCTGTACATCTGCTCAACGTACAGGCTGCAGATAATTTGTTGTTACACAAATTGAGGGGCAAATGATGAATTGAGGAAATGCTTCCTTTTTTCTCTTTTTGCTCTTCGTTGTATAACATGGATTCTGAAAGGCTGACTCTGAAACTTAATGTCTAGGGTGCTTGGTAGGTGGGCGAATGAATAGTGTTGGTGTGTAGGAGGTAAGGAAAGCAAGTGAGTATGAAATGGTACACTATCTTGTGAGGGGGATGATAGCTTTACATTTCATTTTGCTTCCCATAGAGATCATGGAATGTTCAATATATACATATATAAAGAGAGAGTAAACTTAAGAAAGTATCTTTTCATATAAATTCTTATGTTGAAATCATACTCAATTTTTTAAAAAAAGTTTTTTTTTTAATTGAAGTATAGTTGATTTACAATATTGTGTTAGTTTCAGGTGTACAGCAAAGTGAAACCGTTATTTTTTTTAACATACTGGTAGACAGAACTGAAAAGATTATACCTACTTTAGGCATTTGAGTTTAACTAGATCAGAATAAACATCACCAGAGTGTATATCCATTTTATTGACTACTTAACTCTGCCTATTTAATTTGTTTTACAACTGTTCATTCACTTGAGTTTTTACCTAAATCTCAGAATGAAACAGATGTTTAATCATCTTAGAAGTAAAATGCACCCCAAGCTGGAGACTTTCAAAATACCCATTTTTCATGGTTTCCATCCACAACATAACACAATTAGTGCACTTGAAAAGACTCACATACTCAGGAGTTTTAATCAGCTTGGGCTGAGTTTCAAGGTCTTGGTGAAGTTTAAAGCCAGGCTCCTCTTGCCCAGTCCCAGGTCAAATTACAAAAGTTTCACATACCCCTCTCACCCCTAACCCCCACGTAAGAACTGGGGGAAAATATCAGCTCCTGAGTGGTAGAACTGGCATTCCCTCCCAGAAGCAGGGAAACAGTTCTCCTAAACCACCCTTGATTTACAAGGGGAATAGAGCAGGAATTCTTTGACAAGGGTGGATTTGTACAGCTGTCATTCTCCTAAATGAACGAATACTGTTCATTCTATTGACAGTACCATTGTGTTCAGATAGAGAATGCAGCCAGGTCCTCCAATCCACAATTTGTAACTAAACCAAATCTTCATTTTATGAAGACAATAGCAAATTCAGTTAGAAACTCTAAGTTCTCTATGGATCAATCAGGTCATATACAATTAACTTTAATTGGTACCTCTCTAGAGAGGTACATTCTTTACCTGCAGTCAAGGGATACTCAGAGAGGTGTAAAATTCTTTCTTGACTTTGAAAAACATCAAAGCAATTCCTTCTAATCTAAGCCTTATAGTCAGCCCTGAGCAGTAGCTAAAGCTCCAACAACCAATAAAGAAGAAGCAAGGATTTGAAAGAAAGAAATTCCATCTAAATTTTCTAAAAGAGCAAATGGGATATTGATCAAGAAATAAATAGATACTTAACTTGCAGAGTTTAATTCCCAACTGCTAAATGTCCCCCAAGAAATACTAAGCTTACACCCCAGATGGCAAAGATGATATTGTAGGCATTTCAAAGAAGAGACCATGAGGAATAACCAAATATAACCTTTCAATCATTGTCTTTCAGAGTGTTATTTTGTAAAGATAATTAAGTACAAGCAAATTAATGACAACATCTGGTGCTTTGCAGCTGGAATGAAAATGTGGCTGTATGGGCCTTTTGGATAATCAGATACATAATTTAGACTCCTTAAGAAATAGTATGACTTAATAATAACTTATTATAATAACGATAATAATAAATAGACTTATTGTGGTGCTCTTTGCACACACACAAAAAAAGGAGATGAAGAGACAATTTTTAAAGAAACTATGTATATTCGAGAAAGACTGAAGTTATAAATTGAAGTCCTTTCAGTAGCAGAATGTCGAGTGAAGCAGCACTCGACTATGACCTGGGCATCAGATCTCGGTTCTAATCCCAGGTAGGTAGCTGAGCAGGACATGAACAATCATTAATTACACCAAGACTTGGTGTTTGCATCTGTAAATGAAGACATTGCAGTAAGAGCAATCTCCAACAGCCCCTCCAGACTGATGTTAGGCTATTAGAAAGCACCATAGGAAGTTTGCACAAGGTCAAGCTTTGTACGGTACCTCTTCCTTGCGATGCCAGAAACAAAATATGAAATTGAATGTTTCTACTTTTATGCCAACATGGAAACAGAGATGGGAAGGATAAAAGGAATCCATCATGCAAAAGAAACAGTTTTTGTTTTAAATTTCGAACCCAATAGAAATTCTAGCCCTCCAAGGATGTTATGAGGCTGTAATCTTAGCCCTCTACTTACCTGACCTTTAGCAGCAGGGAGTAGGCAGCAGCAAATAGGGCTTGGAAGTCTACTTCCTAAATCAGTCTCACTCCCTCCATCTCCTGCCCTTTTTGTGAGTTATTACACCAGCTGGCACCAGGAATATTATTGACTCTGGAGCAGGGAGCTTAATTTTGCAATAAATTTTACAGATTGCGAACTGAAAAACAAGAACAAAAATGAACTACTAGGTAGTTGAAACCGCTGACTCTCACTGCTCCTTCCTGCCCCTGGGTAATTTATGGCAACAGAGCTGGGCTCCCACACTGCGGCTGCCACTTGGGCTTGGCTGCTCTGCTTGCCGTGCGTGGGGCAGCAGGCCAAGGAAGGAAGCCATGCTCCCTTGTCTGTGGATTTCAAACCACAGTGTGCCTGCTGGAATTCCCACAGCTGCCCCTACAGTCTTAGCTCCTGAGATCTCAGAGGGAAAAGTAAGTGAGAAAGTTGGGGCAGTCATGATGTTTGGTAGAAAGAGAGGAAAGAAAAAACACTTTGCAATAGACTGGAATTTTCCTTCCATTTCTTCTACACTTTTCAGTTCAACATATATTTACAGACCACTCACTATATGTTAAGTAGTTTGTTAATGTGCTAGAGTAAAAAGTTGCATAGGACTTAATTTTTAATATCAGGTATTGCTGTGTAACAAATCACCCCAAAACAGTGTTTGGGAAGTCAGCTATTGGGCCAGCTAGGGGCCGGATGGTAGAGGATGGCTTTAGTTAGGACAACTTGGTTCTGCTCCAAGCAATCTTTTTTCCTCCAGCAGGTTAACCTGGACTTGTCACCCTGTAGTAGCAGGAATCTAAAAGAGAAAGTGAAAATGCACAAGAACTTTTTAAGCCTCTGCTTACATCAAGTTTACTACTATCCCATTGGCCCGAATAAAATGCAATGGAGACACACAGTCAAGTCCAAGTGTGGGAGGCCACTACCAAAGGGAACGAATACAGAGAAGCATGAAAAAGTTGGGTCCTTAGAGCAAATCAGTCTACCACAATAACGTTGAAGAGCTTGCAGTCTAGAGAGGAAGTAAGCATGTAGGTATTGTGTGTTCAATGAGAGAGGTCAAATGGAGAAGCACCTCCTGTAGCTTAGATGGGTAGAAAGTTTGCCTGTCTAAGGGGGCAATGCCTCTAAATTGAGTTTTGAAGAATGCACAGGAGAATATACAGTCGTACAGCATGGTGAGGAGTCAAAGAGACAGAGGAACAGGGAACGGAGGGGTTAGATGCTTATCATGTGTATATATCTACAGGACAGCCTCAGTCTCTACTACCTTCTATGTTTACTGTGTTGACCTAAAAACTACCTCTTTCCTTTCCATGATATGATACTCTTGTTGATCCTCCTTCCCCCCAAACCCTATTCTTTCTCTATGGCCTTCACAGGCTCCTTTTTATTTGACTTCTTTTATAAGTTGATGATTCTAGCCCATTACTGCCCATACATGGGTGACTTGCCAGAACTTTGATTATTCTTAAATCTCTCCTTTCTACAAGGACATCTTCTCTAACCTCAACTTGCGTGTCTCACAGCCTTCTGGATAGTTTCCTGAGGATATGTTTCAAGAGCTCTTCAAGCCCATTATCTTTCCTTCAATCTGGTTTATGCCCCACAGTTCACAGATCAGTCATTAGCACCGGTATCTGCCCAGTCACCCAAATTAGAACACAGAATCCCATTTTTATCTCCGTTTTTCCTCCCATTGCCCTCACATCCAGTCAGTCTACAAGTCCTGCTAACTTTGACTCATGAAAATCTCCCAGCTTCCCCTCTTCCTTCCCATCACAACTGCAGCTTCTTCAACCCCGCTCTTCATTGCTTCTCACACTTCTGCCTGACCACAGCAGCCCCCTTCCTCATATTCATCATCAACCCAGCTTTTAGTGTGATTTACCTGAAATCCAAATCAGACATTCAGCTCCTTTGCTTAAAGCACTTCATGGCTTCCCATTAACTGTGAGCATCTTAGCAAGGCGCACAACACCCTCCGGAAATTACCCTCACTGATCTTGAAGTTCTGTTTCCCACCTCTCCCTGCAGTGCTCTCTACATTCTGGCAGTACTGAACTTATTCCTTGCAAGGTATTTTTTATCTTTATTCTATGCTCTTGAGGTTTCCTCTGTCTTAAATGCCTTCCTCCCACCCCATTTCCGTTTGGTCAGTTCTTAACCATCCTGAGAAACTCAATAGAGACATTTCTTTCTCCAGGGTGTCTCTGATCTGTGTTCCCTGTTTTCACCTCCTCCTGTGCCACCTACGCCCCCACTCTCTTCCTCTCATTTCTGTGCATGTCTTTGTTGTCTTATTTAACATTTTTGATCATATGTATGTTTATTCTTCTCATGAACTGTGTCTTCTATTAGAATACTTCATGTTTTTAGGGCCTAGCATGAATGGTATGTTATATCGGGAAGGAAGATGAGGGGCATAATTAGTAGTGTGACCTGAAACTAGTGGGTCCTGCACCCACCAGCTGAATGACTCTGAGCAGGTTCCTTAACCCCTGAGCCTTGGTTTCCTTACCTGAAAAATGCAGACACTTAGACTATGTATCTCACATGATAGTTCTCCAAAAGAAATGAGCCAATACAGGTAAAGTGCTTAGCACAGTGCCTTGGACATGGTAAGTAATCAAAACCAACAAGCTCTCTTTAGAGTATGTAGCACATTGGGGTTACTAGCTGAATGGATGGATGGATTGAAACAGCCTCATCAAGGCCAGTGAGAGATGAAACAGCATAATGTATGGAAGGAAACACAGCAAGGCTGCTATTATACTAGAGTAAAAAACTAAGAAGGAGGGAAAATAAAATATCTGATTTGATCATTTAAGGACCCACAACCATAAGTTGTAGCCTCTTATGTATCTTTCCATTCTCTCTGTGGTTCACATTGATGTCCAGACTTTTAACTTATAGGCATCCCTGGTGGTCACGTCTGTCTCCAGCTTCAGAGAAGCTCAAATTCAGCAATGAGTGGAGTTAAGGATGCTGTAAGTCTTTCCCGCTGTGAAGGGGAGTCCTTCCAAACTAGAAAGCTAGCTCTATGGTTTGACAGACTGTGCCAGGCTAAAGTTCTGTTGAATATCGTCAAGTGAAAAATATAAGACAGTTTCCAGAACCTGAAGGCCAATGCTTATTGCCTTAAAAATCCAATGGGTATAACCTCTGCATTTTGCTGAAGCAAAGAAAAAGAGGCAGCATAAATGTTGGCAGAAATTGTTCAGAGGGGAAGAGGTCAAGCTGTAACAAATGAAACATAGAATAGGGAAAATATTTGATATATTTGAGAGAGCTGCTAATTAGTATTCCCTGAAATCAAACAAATGCATTTTTGTTATTTTTGTCGCTAGAGAAAAGGCTCGAGGAAGCTTTTCGTGTCAGTAATGGGGCTGAAAAGCCATATCAAGTGTTTGCCTTGTAAATGGGTACAAAGCGATAGGGCCACTGGTGTCGGGAAGATGCTGTTGTCTAGAAAAGGAAGCACCTTCACGCCCTAGTTCATCCCTCCACTCTGCCACCCCTAGAACCAGGGGCCCCATTCCAAAGGCAAGTGGACGGAGCCTTCCTGAAGCTGCACAGAGGCACCAATCAGGCCTGACACCACTAAGGTTCCAAGTGGGAAGAGGATTGGAGTCCTGCTAAGTGTTTTCCTTAATATATAAATGAGTACCTGCACTGCTTCTGAATAGACACAAGAAGAGAGTTCTTCCTGTGAGGTTCTGTGATATCCGTTACACGGCAACAATGAGCAGGAACCTAGATCATGCCAAGAAAGAGGCAGGAGATTGAGAAGGACCAGTTTCTTCAAAACACTCAACTGTGGTCAAAGTTTCCTCCTTCTTGGGCTCTTCTTGATGACTCCTGGGGAGTTGGTCTCTAACAAGGGTTTGTTATGGTGACCTTCTAGTATGGTTACATTTATAGAACAGGGATCGACAAAATTTTTCTGTGAAGAATCAAATAGTAACTATTTTAGGCTTTTCAGGCCATACGGTCTTAGTCACAGTTACTCAACTTAGCCACAGACAACACATTAACAAATGAACATGTCTGTGTTTCAATTAAACTTTATTTATAAAAACAAAGTGTGGGTTCAACATGGCCATAGTTTGCCATAGTTACCAAACCTTGCTTCAGAACATCAAGTACTATCTAGAATTTGGTAGAATCTTTTCCTATTAAGTCATATACTATCTAGAAAAGTTTAACTTCCTAAGATTTTCATTGAGATTTCCAGATATCATACTCATTTTCCAAAGGGTAATTGACATAATTCACTATGACATTATCACCTTATATTATAGATACCACCCTTTCTCATCTGTCTCTCTTACCAGACTACTGCATATTTACCCTATTGCTTCAAATCTTGGGACTATGCTTATGTGGGGTTGTTGTTCAAAAAGATTTTTTTGAAAGAATGAACAATATCGCAATGAATCAAATAAATGCATATGTAATAACAGATGCTAGCTGCAAATGTTCACCCATAGTTTTACTAATCCCAGAAATTGAATTAAATTTTATGTCTACTCATAGAAGTGATTCTTTTATTACTGAATTCATAATGTAGATTTATTTTTGCATCCTGCCATTTAGCATTTTCAAACTCCACAGTTTTTGCCAACAAGTTGTGGAGAAAGTCAAGTTTCCAATGAAAAGTGCTGGTCCCAAGCTGCCATATCTTCTGCGTGTTCAGTTGCTCCCTTCATTGTCTGCTCTTAGAATTGTAGAATCATCAAGCTGAACAAAGTCTTGGGAGAGAACACACTCTCTTGTCTCCAGATGGATGAGCCAGCTGAGTGACAAGACAGTCTGCTCTCTCTGGGGCTGCTGGGATGAAGGCTGTGAGTGGCAGACCACCTGCTTGGCTCCAGCAGTACTGCCAATCCATCTAAGAATTCCCACCCCCGGCCTACTCCGAAGGAAAGGAGCATGGGAAACAACACCTTAGCCCACTGCTCCTCAAAGTTCCCTGTGCGTATGAATCTCCTTGGGATCTCACTAAAATGAAGATTCTAACTCATTAGTCCTGGACTGGGGGCTAAGATCCTATATTTCTAACAAGCTCCCAGGTAATGCTGAGGTTGCTAGTCTGTGGACCACACTTTAAACAGCAAGGTCCTAGAAGACAATGACAGTGATCAAACAGCATTAGCATAAAAAGAAACATCTTTATAGCTTTTTAAGTCAATCACTGAATCTTACAGAAGAGGAATCTGAGGCCCAGGAATATGAAGCTGTAAGTCCAAGGTGACCCAGAAGTGAATGGCAACACTGATCTCAAGTATGACCAGGGACCATTAACAGGAAACCCGACAAGACTCTTTGCACTTTTGGACACTTCTCTTCCCATGTAGCAAATGATGCCATTGCTCCACCTATATTCTTCAGCTTTATCAATTCATTGTGCACCTTCTTATTTCTAACTGCAGTATGTGCATCTCTTTGCTTACAGGCATTTTCCAAAGCCATGGAAGACCACTCTGCTCATTATTTGCCCTTAATTGTGGTGCTTGGAAATTAACAGACTGGGAAAAAGTGCTCAGCATTGATGAGCAAGAGTTGGCTGATAAATATATTGGCTTCCTCACTCCTCAGATGGGACAACTTTGAGGCATATTCTACACAGTTTCCCAGATGGCCCAGCAGGAAGGAGTTCCAGTTGCCTGCAGTGGGGACCTGCTCATCACCTTGCCTGGTATTCACTTTCTTTCCCTTGTGGCTTCCCCACTTCCCTCCCACTGATTCCTGCACCTCCCAAATAAACTGCTTTCACCCAAACCCCAACCAGTACCTAACATTTAAAATTATGTGATCAATGATTTTTTTCATGTATTCCTGCTGCATTATTATTCCTAAAAGAATATTTAAGAAGGCATTAAATTTGTTTAGTAAATTTAAAATATTAAAGATAGATAGATACTCACATTATTTAAATACATGCCTGGAGAACTGAAGAATGAAGAAACTTGTCACGCAACTAAGAAGTCACATACAAAGCCCAGTGTTTTTGATACATACATACACACCTTGGAAATGGTGTTTGAACAATGATTTCCCCCAAAAGAAGAGCATGTCCATATGACAAAGTAGGTTCATGAATAAAATCAGTTCCCAAGAAGTTAAACTTAATTTATTGCATGCCAATTTGCTCAGAGTCATTTGATATCTCTTAATCTCTATGTCTCAGTATTACCTTTATCCCTTACAGAAAAATCATGACACAGATCATGCTCCTTGGTGACTGCTAGTTTACATGTTTAAAAATCCCTCATTTAGAAACAGAAGGCTTACTTTTGATGATCACACACAAACAAAAGCTTAGCTCTTCACAGAGCTGTGGAGCAAAGACAACTGCAAAAATTTTTCTGAGAACAATTTCATGCACTTACCCCATCTCTCCATGATTTAAAAGACCAGTGCAAAGCACCAAAACATAAAATAAAGATGCCTCCACCATAAACCTTCTCACATAAGCTTTCTATTGAGATAGTTTGGAAGAAATACAGGAGGCTTCCAAATTAACATCTGACCTGATATAAGGTCATATCAGAATAACTTAAATGTGTTTCAAAAAGGAAGAAAATCCTAAAGATCAAAGTGATAGATTTATTTATCAAATTGTGCATTTTTGTTTGAACATTTCAAAAAGTGGTATTAGAGCTTCTTTCTGTCTGTAATCAAGGACTTTCCCTAAAGCCACTAGGGTCCTATGAAATCTTACCTAAGTTAAATTCTGGAAAATGTAAACATTTACTTGAATTTTTTTTTTCACCTGTGATGTTATTTAGGAAGCTCTGGTTAGTGATGTTTTCCCCAAGTCAATCCTCACTGGGAAAATTATTTAAGCTCTAGCCTAGGGCTGCACTGGCCAAAGCAGCATCCACTAGCCACATGTTCCTATCTAAATGTAAGTTAACATTTCATAAAATTTAAAAGGCAGTTTTTTAATCACACTAGCCACATTTCAAGTGCTCAATAGCCACACGTGGCCACTGGCTACCATATTAGGGCAGATTTAGAACAATTCCATCATGGCAAATAGCTCTGGCCTAGGACGAATGTCTGAAAAAATTGAAATGGAAATGAAGGGAACGGATTATCTTCTTTACCTCTATCCCAAGTTTACAAGTATATGCTCTCTTTACCAAATACTATCCTAGACAGCAAAGGTTGTAAATCTTTTTGGAGCCACAAGGTGTGGCAGAAGGTAAGCTGTTAGCAAGAGGTTATGAGCTTATTACAGGAAACGGGAGTCGCTGCTGGCCATATCCTGAAAACAAACTGAGTTTTAGCACCTCATTTCTATTCAATGTAAAAATCCCTTTCATTGCTCTGCATATTTGTAAATACCTTATTAGGAAAATAATGGCCAAGATACATGCTGCCTTCCTCTATGCTTTTCTTCCACCTGTAATTATTATTATCAGCACCACTGAATATTATGCTGCTAACTAATTCACCCTGAATACTTGCAAAGGAAGCAAACAGGTTTCAGAAATAAAATATTCAAGCCTGCTCAGTGACCAACAGAACCTGGATTTTCAAGATTTAAAAATGTTAGAATTTCATTGATTCATAACATTGTTTAGTTTTCTAAAGTGTACAAAATTTTAAAATCACTGGGTAGTATATCTTTGACCAGAGTTATGCATGAGAGACATCAAGTTTGGTCAAAATCAGTCAGAAACAAAGCACAAATTGTAACCATTGTTTCACTTAATTACAAACAATGGAAGGAAAAGAAAAAAGATGTAAATAATGATATGCATGCATCATATGTTTAGAATATGTTTCTTGTAAAATCTATATATGGGAAAATTGTCCATGTATTTTTGTCCCCAAAAGAGTCCATTTCAGTTTAAATCATCTCTTTCTTTCCTTAAACTTCCCAGTTATTCATTTTTCCCCCACTGGGTATGTCTCTCTCTCTCTCTCTCTCATTTTGTTTTCAATTCTTAATGAAAAGTTAAATATGTTCTAGTTTCTGGGCCCATCAGCAATGACAACATCTTGAAATTTGAAAGGAAACAGCACCCTAGGCGTGCATATCAGAAGATTACCCTGGGATGCTTGTGACAAGCCTTCTACAGAGCATGCTGCGCTCTGGTGAAACTTTCTCCTCCCTACCCCAGGCAAGCACTCTTCAAGTTCTCATAGGATTCAGAAATCCAGCCATCAGAGAGGAGGGGCAAACCAGAGAACCTGCAGTTGTCACCAGGGATTCAATGACCCTTTGCTGCCAGGCACTTCTGGCCAAGGTCCCCAGCAAGCTCTGCAGCTCCCAAGCTTATGTCGCAGTCATAAGTGACAGAAACCACTCCAGGAGCAGAAGCCAGCTTGCATCCATACTTAACCCAGACTTCCTAATGGTATCACATCACAAAACCATACCATAGTGCATCTGGCACACATTTAAGGCCAAGTTGGCAGTATTTGATATGAAAAAGAAACCCAAGACTGAATTAGTATCCCACAAGGTTGTTTTTGCAAGTCATAGATGTAGTGCAGAGGCATATGGATTGAAGCCCACAAACGCCCACGAACCTTTCCTTAAATGAAAGCTGGGCTGCCTACATCCAATAAGCTCCTGGGGAAACACAGCCAGCCAGCAAGCAAACAAAATGCACAGAGACAACCACCCCCACCCCCCGACTTTATCTCCTGAACTTTTCCTTGCCCCAGGGAAGGTCTTGTTACCTGGACACTTTTTTTTTTTGGCTTATATGGAACAAGTATCTGAGCCATCTTTCAGATGGGAACCTAAATTAGGAACGGCTCAAACCCCTTCCTTAACCTGTAATTCCAAGTCGCTCTTACCTCCAGTTTCCAGAGTAAGCTAGGTCTCATCTCTTCAAGTCTGGAGTGCCAAGGGGAAGCCTGGCTTTCAGGAACCACTGCGCTGCATCAGAATACAAATTCATCATTCATAGGTGGGATTCAAGCTGCATTCCTACTTCAGAGAGTCACCTTCCAAAACACTGAAATAGTGATTGGAAAGTTGATATGGAAGCATGAATCAGGAAGGAGTGGGAGGAAAAACAGTAGAAAGAGTAGAAACAGTTTTGAGGGATGCTTAATTAATTCAGACCATGACACAGCTATGTTGTAGTAACTAGAATTATTGGCAATAGTTATGCTTTTTTCTAAATTTAATTCTGGTGGAATAGTCTGAAACTAAGATGGAATATTTATAATCAGAACTTTCCTGGGAAAGAGACATATGTAAACAAGGAAATCCTAGAGCTCTTAGAAGAAAACAGGGATGAACTTTTAATAATTTTGGAACAGGAAAGTCATTCTGACAAAGAATACAGAAGCCATAAAGGAAAAAAATTGTTAAATCTTAAACAATTAAAAATTGTTTACAGAATTAATACAGAATTAATAAATTTTTCATTAAATTAAAAAATTAAAATCAAATGGCAAAAAGAAAAATTCTTATATGTAAGCTGTGACATAGTCTTAAAATTACTGTCACCATGTTAACATTTTATTCACACTCCTCAGTTTCATTCAATATTGCAAAACATGTGACAAATAGCTAATTTCTTGAACTTCATTCTCCCACAAATCAATAGGAATGAGTCAAACAATGATCTTTAAAAGATACGAAAAAGGCAACTTTTGTAGAAAAAGAAATACAAAGAGCAAATAAAGCTGTAAGAAGATACTCAAAATCACTTATTTTTTAAAAAATCAATGAAGACAATGAACTAAAAGCTAAGATTTTTCTATAAGATTAGCAAAAATTAAAATTCCTGTCCTACACTGCTGGGGTCCATGTAAGGGGTACAACATTTTTGGGGGAAATTTAACAAATTCCCTCTAAATGTGCATTTTTTTCAACCTAGAAATTCTCTTACTAAGAACTTATCAAACAGATAAAGTCACAAAAGCATCCATATATACATACCTATCAATATATATGTTCATTTTAGCATTGTATATAATAGCAAAAAAATGTAGCCAAATCGAATGTCCAGTAACTGGGACTGACTAGATAACATTTCTGTGTATCTGTTGCATTAAGGCCATTGCAGCACTGGTCCGAAAAATGAGCTACATTTACATCCTGAGATATTAGGTCAAACCACCAAAACAGCAATTTCATATAGTTCAATCTAATAGAAAAGATGTCCCAGATGTATTATTGGATGGGGGAATAGATATATTATTATAGAGAAAAATGTAAAGTACTATATATAAAGAATCATTTGTATTCTTTTAAAGAGCATGCATAGGTGTGTGCATGTATATTCCCTTCCCCCAGAAGTATACAAGAAATGGTTCGTGATGACTATGGGATTAAGGGCAAAAGGAGTGGGTACGATTGTTATTTTTCATCTTGTACCTTTCTGTACAGCTTTATGTTTTTAACATTTGTATGTAGTATTTGTACTGAAAAAAATAACGAAAATACAATTCCCCTGGCAACCTTGCTGAAATGCTATTCAGTGAGAAAGAATTAAATCAGCCTTCAGCTTGAAAGAGCTGTCTTCTGGTGAATGGCAGGGCCACAAAAGAAGCTCATTACCAGCTCCTTCAAACCCAATAAAAGGGGTAAATTTGGTTCTTGAGCATAAACAGTAATTATCCATGCATTTCCCTTGCAACTTCTTTATAAAATTTCAAGAGAATGAATTACAGTGGATCGAGTTTCATGTAGCAGTGTTTGCCCAATGCAGGTGAAATTCTGAGCCATCTTTGATCCAAGTGGCATAGAACACAAAAACCACAACAGCTAGGCCACATATCTCATTAGTTCCTAAACCTGCCAAAATAAGGAATTTACCAAGGGAGGTAAAATTTCCAGGTGATAAAATTCCCTTTCTTTTCCATGTGTGGCTTACGAGAATAATTCCTTGACTTTAAAAAGAGATGTTATGAAACCAAATGCATATTCAGGTCTTCTGATTTTTAAACTTAGTCTCACAGTCATGCCTTTTTAAAAAATATATTTTAGGATATTTTAAAACTTTTATTTAAAAATAAGTGTAAGCCCATGGAAAAGTTGCAGGAAGAGTTTTTAAAAACCCATATAATCTTTATCCAGTTTATGTATTGTTACTATTTTGTCTCACTTGCTTTATCATTTGTTCTTTTATAGACATGGTTTTTAGTCCTCCTCTTTTCTTTCTTGCATCAGTAAGTTGCATACATCCTGGCCCTTTACTCTTAAATACTACTTCAATGTGTATTTCCTAAGAATAAAAATATTCTCTGACATAAGCAAAGTCAATTACCAACTTCAGTGAATTTAACATCGATACCGTACTCTTCCTCTTCCACCGTCTCTATTCCAGTTTTTGTCAACTGACCTAGTCATGGCCTTTGTAGCATATTTTTCCCTCCAGTTCAGGATTCAGTCTCAGATCCCATATTGTGCTTAGTTGTCAAGCCTTCAGTGTTGTGCTGGTAAATGTTTAACAACCAGTGCTCTGGTTGATAAATTCCTCCATTTGTAACAATTGTCACTTCTGTGATGTGAACACTCTCACCGTAACCAATTTCAAGTTATCAAAATGGTATCACTGAACGTACAGGTGGAAAGAGTTGTGCAAGGTTGGCTCTTTCAGACAAGCACCAGCTGACTGAAAGCCCTGTTAGTTTGCTTTAATCTGAAACGGTTCCTCAGTCTTTATCTTTCAGGACTGACATTTTTAAAGAATATAGTCCTTTTTGAAAAAAAATTTACTGTTCCTCCTTTGGGACTTCTCTGTTTTCCTTCACATTTAGATTCAGTTTATGCAGCCCCAGCTGGAATATTGCAGATGATGTATGTCTTTTTCAGGATATCACACCTGGAAGACATACAATGCCCACCTGCCTACATTTACGATATTATTTTTGATCCCTTCACCAAGGTGGTAACTGAGTTCTCCACTCTGTACTTAATATTTTTCTCTTTACCTAAAGAAAAGACACTTTAAGATTACATTATTATCCTTCTCCTCCTCATTAACTTTTCCCAATAGCTTTTAGGCTTAAATATTTAAATAGAAAGATCTTGGAAGCCAAAAGAAATTTTTTACCAGAATTGTTTAAAGTATAAAAACTGGTAAGGTTCTACTCTGAAAAGGAATGTGTGGACATAGATTAATATCCTAATGGGAATCAGAGTTTAAAAGTGGCAAAACCCAAAGCAGCAGATTTTCAGTATGTTTTGTGTTTTCCTTTAAACACTAAGCTACAATATTATTTTTAAAAGTGGTGTCAACAATACCTAACTTTTGGGGGCGGAGTCAAGATGCCTTACTAGTAGGACGCAGATTCGCGTTTCCTCACAACTAGGGCACCTACCAGGCCCCAGTGGGGGGCCAGGACATGGACACATAAGGGGCCGGGAGGAACCCTCAGTGACCCGGTAGGACGTGGGGTGTGGGGGGAGTGAAGGGGGAGGAGAAGTGGAGGTAGGACGTGACTGGCCCCCTGAGGGGTGGCTGGGGGAGGGGAAGGGACCCCACGCACAAAGAGGGAAATTAGGGAACCACTGGTAGGGCAGAGGATCAGAAGGGAGAGTGGCAACGTTTCTCCTGCCCACTTGCACCCCCAGGAACCTGTTGAGATCTCGGGCCTGATCCTCTGCCCACCGAGGCCCCCTCCAGCCACGTGGGTCCCGAGGGAGTGGGAGGGAGGGAAGGGGGAGCAAAAGTAAAGGCTGGACATCCAGGACCGGCACCCCTGAGGGGTGGCTGGGGGAGGGAAGGAGTTCCTACACCCAGCGGGACCCACCCACGGTTAGGGCATTAGGGATCCAGCGTGGATGAGGAAGATGGTGGGGGAGGGATATTAAGGAATGGAAGGGAACAGGGCCAGTGCTTTCCCTGTCCACTTAGGCACTGGAGAGCCTGCTGGGCTCCCAGGCCTAATCCTCTGCCCTCAGAGCCTCCCTCCTGCCCCGCCAAATCCAAGTCCCACCCCTACACCTTCACCCAGGACCCTACCTCTACACTCGGAGACCCCGTCCAATGCGCTGGGCCTAAACCCCACCTACACACCCTCACTCAGGGCCCTACCTCCAAACTCCCGAACTCCACACTCCAGAGGCCCTCCCTTCCACGTGCTGCCTCTCCCCTTCCACGCAGGTCCTAAGCAGAGGCCCCATCCCACGCTTGAACGTCACCCCGCCTAGGCACCATCACATGCTCCAACGTCACCCCACACCCGCCTAGGTCTTGCCCCACCCTAAACCCCACCCCTGTCTAAGTTCCAACTCCTGCCTAAACTCCGCCCCCATAGCCGAGGTCTTTTTCCTTTTTTATTTATCTTTTCTTTTTTCCTCTTTTAGATTGGAGTGCTGTTTTACCTTGTTGATTCATTGTTTTTGATTCTTTATTTTTTATTTTTCCTAATAAATCTTTTATTTTTCTAATTTTATTTTATTCCTTATACTTTGTTAGTGATCTCTCCTTTTGGCTTGTTGCCCCCCCCCCCCACTTTTTTTTCTTTTTTTCTTTTTTCTGCTGTGGTTTTATTTTACCTCATTGCAGTTGCTTCAATTACACTTTTATTTTTCCTAATGTATTTTTTATCTTTCTAATTTTATTTTGGTTTTTATTCTTTGATATTGTACTGCTCCTTTTTTTATTTCTTTCTTCCTTCTTTTTTTTACTGTGCCATGAAGCTTGCAGGATCTTTGTTCCCAGGACAGAGGTCGGGCCCGAGCTCCTGTGGTAGGAGCTCCAAATCCAAACCACTGGACTAACAGAGAACCTCAGACCCCAGGGAATATCAATCAGAGTGAGGTCTCCCAGAGGTCCTCTTCTCAGCACCAAGACCCAGCTCTATCTAACTGCCTGAAAACTCCAGTGCACAGACCAAACAACCAGTAAGACAGGAATACAGCACCAACCATCAAAAAAAAAAAAAAAAAAAAAGGAAACAACCAAAAAATATGTTACAGATGAAGGAGCAAGGTAAAAACCTACAAGACCAAATAAATGAAGATGAAATAGGCAACCTCCCCAAAAAAGAATTCAGAGTAATGGTAGTAAAGATGATCCAAAATCTCAGAAACAGAATAGAAAAAATACAAGAAACATTAAACAAGGATCTAGAAGAACTAAAGAGCAAACAGTGATGAACAACACAATTACTGAAATTAAAAATACTCTAGAAGGAATCAGTAACAGAATAACTGAGGCAGAAGGACAGATAAGTGACCTAGAAGATAAAATAGTAGAAATAACTACCACAGAGCAGAACAAAGAAAAAACAATGAAAAGAATTGAGGACAGTCTCAGAGACCTCTGGAACAACATTAAATGCACCAACATTCGAATTATAAGGGTCCCAGAAGAAGAGAAAAAGAAAGGGTCTGAGAAAATATTTGAAGAGGTTATAGTCGAAAACTTCCCTAACATGGGAAAGGAAATAGTCAGTCAACTCCAGGAAGCACAGAGAGTACAATACAGGATAAACCCAAAGAGAAACATGCCGAGACACGTATTAATCAAACTATCAAAAATTAAATACGAAGAAAAAATATTAAAAGCAGCAAGGGAAAAGAAACAAATGGCATACAAGGGAATCCCCATGAGGTTAACAGCTGATATTTCAGCAGGAGCTCTGCAAGCCAGAAGGGAGTGGCAGGACATATTTAAGGTGATGAAAGGGAAAAACCTACAACCAAGATGACTCTACCCAGCAAGGATCTCATTCAGATTCTATGGATAAATTAAAACCTTTACAGATAAGCAAAAGTTAAGAGAATTCAGCACCACCAAACCAGCTTTACAACAAATGCTAAAGGAACTTCTCTAGTCAAGAAACACAAGAGAAGGAAAAGACCTAAAATAACAAACCCAAAACAATTAAGAAAATGGTAATAGGAACATACATATCAATAATTACCTTAAATGTAAATGGATTAAATGCTCCCACCAAAAGACACAGACTGTCTGAATGGATACAAAAACAAGACCTGTACATATGCTGTGTACAAGAGACCCACTTCAGACCTAGGGACACATACAGACTGAAAGTGAGGGGATGGAAAAACATATTCCATGCAAATGGAAATCAAAAGAAAGCTGGAGTAGCAATTCTCATATCAGACAAAATACACTCTAAAATAAAGACTATTACTAGAGACAAAGAAGGACACTACATAATGATCAAGGGATCAATCCAAGAAGAAGATATAACAACTGTAAATATTTATGCACCCAACATAGGTGTACCTCAATAAATAGGGCAAATACTAACAGCCATAAAAGGGGAAATGGACAGTAACACAATAACAATAGGGGACTTTAACACCCCACTTTCACCAATGGACAGATCACCCAAAATGAAAATAAATAAGGAAACACAAGCTTTAAATGACACATTAAAGAAGACGGACTTATTGGATATTTATAGGACATTCCATCCAAAAACAACAGAATACACTTTCTTCTCAAGTGCTCATGGAACATTCTGCAGGATAGATCATATCTTGCGTCAGAGATCAATCCTTGGTAAATTTAAGAAAATTGAAATTGTATCAGATACCTTTTCTGACCACAATGCTATGAGACTAGATATCAATTACAGAAAAAAATCTGTATAAAATACAAACACATGGAGGCTAAACAATATACTACTTAATAACCAAGAGATCACTGAAGAAATCAAAGAGGAAATCAAAAAATACATAGAAAATACGACAATGAAAAGATGAAGCCTCAAAACCTATGGGATGCAGCAAAAGCAGTTCTAAGAGGGTAGTTTATAGCAATACAATCCTACCTCAAGAAACAAGACACATCTCAAATAAAAAAACCTAACCTTACACCTAAAGAAATTAGAGAAAGAAGAACAAAAAAAACCCCAAAGTTAGCAGAAGGAAAGACATCATAAAGATCAGATCAGAAATAAATGAAAAAGAAATGAAGGAAACAATAGCAAAGATCAATAAAACTAAAAGCTGGTTCCTTGAGAAGATAAACAAAATTGAAAAACCATTAGCCAGACTCATCAAGAAAAGAAGGAAGAAAACTCAAATCAACAGAATTAGAAATGAAAATGGACAAGTAACAACTGACACTGCAGAAACACAAAGGATCATGAGAGGTTACTACAAGCAACTGTATGCCAATAAAATGGACAACCTGGAAGAAATGGACAAATTCTTAGAAAAGCACAACCTTCTGAAACTGAACCAAGAAGAAATAGAAAATATAAACAGACTAATCACAAGCACTGAAATCGAAACTGTGATTAAAAATCTTCCAACAAACAAAAGCCCAGGACCAGATGCCTTCACAGGCGAATTCTATCAAACATTTAGAGAAGAGTTAACACCTATCCTTCTCAAAATCTTCCAAAATATAGCAGAGGGAGGAACACTCCCAAACTCATTCTATGAGGCCACTATCCCCCTGATACCAAAACCAGACAAAGATGTCACAAAAAAAGAAAACTATAGGCCACTATCTCTGATGAACATAGATGCAAAAATCCTCAACAAATATTAGCAAACAGAATGTAACAGCACATTAAAAGGATCATACACCATGATCAAGTGGGTTTATCCCATGAATGCAAGGATTCTTCAATATATGCAAATCAATCAATGTGATACACCATATTAACAAATTGAAGGAGAAAAACCATATGATCATCTCAATAGATGCAGAAAAAGCTTTCGACAAAATTCAACACCGATTTATGATAAAAACTCTCCAGATAGGCATAGAGGGAACATACCCCAACATAATAAAGGCCACATATGACAAACCCACAGCCAACACCATTCTCAATGGTGAAAAACTGAAACCATTTCCTCTAAGATCAGGAGCAAGACAAGCTTGCCACTCTCACTGTTATTATTCAACATAGTTCTGGAAGATTTAGCCACAGCAATCAGAGAAGAAAAAGAAATAAAAGGAATCAAAATCAGAAAAGAAGTAAAACTGTCACTGTTTGCAGATGACATGATACTACACATAGAGAATCCTAAAGATGCTACCAGAAAACTACTAGAGCTAATCAATGAATTTGGTAGAGTAGCAGGATACAAAATTAATGCACAGAAATCTCTTGCATTCTTATACACTAATGCTGAACAATCTGAAAGAGAAATTAAGGAAACACTTCCATTTACCATTACAACAAAAAGAATAAAATACCTAGGAAGACCTGTATGCAGAAACTATAAGACACTGATGAAGAAAATTAAAGATAATACAAACAGTTGGAGAGATATACTATGTTCTTGGACTGGAAGAATCAACATTATGAAAATTACTATACTACCCAAAGCAATCTACAGATTCAATGCAATCCCTATCAAACTACCAATGGCATTTTTCACAGAATTAGAACAAAAACTTGCACAATTTTTATGGAAACACAAAATACCCCAATAGCCAAAACACCACTGAGAAAGAAAAATGGAGCTGGAGGAATCAGGCTCCCTGACTTCAGACTATACTACAAAGCTACAGTAATCAACACAGTGTGGTACTGGCACCAAAACAGAAATATAGATCAATGGAACAGGATAGAAAGCCCAGAGATAAACCCACACACATATGGTCACCTTATCTTTGATAAAGGAGGCAAGAGTATACAATGGAGAAAAGACAGCCTCTTCAATAATCGTGCTGGGAAAACTGGACAGCTACATGTAAAAGAATGAAATTAGAACACTTCCTAACATCATACACAAAAATAAACTCAAAATGGATTAAAGACCTAAATGTAAGGCCAGAAACTATCAAACTCTTAGAGGAAAACATAGGCAGAACACTCTATGACATAAATCACAGCAAGATCCTTTTTGACCCACCTCCTAGAGAAATGGAAATAAACACTAAAATAAACAAATGGGACCTAATGAAACTTAAAAGCTTTTGCACAGCAAAGGAAACCATAAACAAGACAAAAAGACAACCCTCAGAATGGGAGAAAATATTTGCAAACAAAACAATTGACAAAGGATTAATCTCCAAAATATACAAGCAGCTCATGCAGCTCAATATCAAAAAAACGAACAACCTAGTTCAAAAATGGGCAGAAGACCTAAATAGACATTTCTCCAAAGAAGGTATACAGATTGCCAACAAACATATGAAAAGATGCTCAACATCACTAATCATTAGAGAAATGCAAATCAAAACTACAATGAGGTATCTATCACCTCACACAGGTCAGAATGGCCATCATCAAAAAATCTACAGATAATAAATGGTGGAGAGGGTGTGGAGAAAAGAGAACCCTCTCGCACTGTTGTTCGGAATGTAAATTGATACAGCCACTATGGAGAACAGTATGGAGGTCCCCTAAAAAACTAAAAATAGAACCACCATGTGACCCAGCAATGCCACTACTGGGCATATACCCTGTGAAAACCATAATTCAAAAAGAGTCATGTACCACAGTGTTCATTGCAGAACTATTTACAATAGCCAGGACATGGAAGAAACCTAAGCATCCATTGACAGATGAATGGATAAAGAAGATGTGGCACATATATATAATGGAATATTACTCCGCCATAAAATGAAACAAAACTGTGTTATTTGTAGTGAGGTGGATAGACCTAGAGTCTGTCATACCGAGTGAAGTAAGTCAGAAAAAGGAAAACAGATACCGTATGCTAACACATATATATGGAATCTAAAAAAAAAAAAAGGTTCTGATGGACCTAGGGGCAGGACAGGAATAATAATGCAGATGTAGAGAAGGGACTTGAGGACATGGAGAGGGGGAAGGGTAAGCTCGGACGAAGTCAGGGAGTGGCATGGACATATATATACTACCAAATGTAAAATAGATAGCTAACGGGAAGCAGCCACATAGCAAAGGAAGAGCAGCTTGGTGCTTTCCAACCACCTAGAGGGTTGGGATAAGGAGTGTGGGAGGGAGATGCAAGAGGGAGGGGATATGGGGATATTTGTATGCATATAGCTGATTCACTTTGTTATACAGCAGAAACTAACACAGCACTGTAAAGCAATTACACTCCAATAAAGATGTTAAAGAAAAAATACCTAACTTTGGAAAATTAGAGCTATATTATGTTCCCCGGAGAGTACATTACAAGGCTCAGTAAATTGGAGCTAATGAAAATATGTATTGAAGATACTTTACTTTCCATTAGAATTAAACATCCCATTATAAAACTATACAGGAAGGTAATTGTTAAGGGAAAATGGATCAAAATCAGTTTAATAAAATAAGGATGAACGATTCTGTGTATAGGGAAGCCTTGGTCCATAAATATGGGTAAGATATTTAGGATCCCTGGTTAAACAGTGAGTTGATACATTTTAATTGTTCTTGGGAAATACTGGGAGCTGCAGGACAAATCTTAACAATTATGGAAAAGTCCAAAATCCCCTGGAAGAGGGAATCTAATGTATCAATAAGAGATAAGTTCCCAAGAACAAAATAAGGAGCACTAAAGATAAAATTTAAAAATGATAAATTGGACTTCATCTGAATTTAAAACTGCTGATCATCAAAAGACACCATTAAGAAAGTAAAAGCCAAACCAAGGATTGCAAGAACATATTCATAGTGGATTTATTTGACAAAGGACTTGAGACTTGCATTAGTTTTCTATTGACGCTTTAACAAATTACCACAAACTTAGTTTGTTAAAACAACATGAATGTATTATCTCACAGCTCTGTGGGTTGGATGTCCAGTTGGGCTGGACTAGTTCCTCTGCTCTGGGTCTCACAAACCCCAGATCAAGGTGACAGCCATCCGGGGCTCTTACTGGGAGCTCTCAGGGAGAATCCACTTCCAAACTCATTCAAGTCACTGGCAACTCTCAGTTCCTTGAGACTATTAAGCTGAAGTCCTCATTTCCTGGCTGGCTGTCAGCCAGGATCCTCTTTCAGCTCCGTCAGACAGCCTCTATTCTCTGTCACATCGTCCCCTTTATCTGTAAACCAGCAAGGATGTGTCAAATCCTTCTCATGCTTCAAATCTCTCTGACTTTTCCTTCTGCTTCATCTCTTCTACCTCCAGCCAGAGAAAGTTCTCTGCTTTTAAGGGGTCCTGTGATGAGATTGGCCCACCCAAATAATCTAAAGTAATCTCCCTATTTTCAGGTCCCTAACCTTAATTCTATCTGCAAAATCTCTTTTGCCATATCATGTAACATATGCATAGAATCCAGGGATTTAGAGCATGGACATCCTGGGGGTGGAGCATTCTGCCTACCATAGACTTATATCCAGAATATATAAAAATCACATGCTACTTAATAAAACAACAACCCAGGCTATTTAAAAGGGCAAAAGGCTCAAGTCCTTTGAAATAAGCACATGGAAGCATCATCAGAATCATTGACGATTAGAGAAATGCAAAGTGAAGCTACACTGAGATTCTACTCTACGTGCCACTTCACATCCACTATAATGATTAATACAAGCCTGGTGAGAAGGTAGAACAATAGAACCCTCATATATTGCTGGTCAAAATGTAAAATAATAAAATCACTTTGAAACAGTTTGGCAGTTCCTTACAATGTTAAACTTACACTTGTCCTATGATCTAGCAGCTCCAGAAGAAATAAAAGCCTCTGTCTACAAAAAAACTTGTATGTACGTGTTCATAGAGACTTTATTCATAATAACCAAGAACTAGAAACAATCCAAATGTTGAGCAGCAAGTGAGAGAACAAAAGAACTATGGTAAATCCATACTAGTCCACTTAGCCATGAAAAAGAATGAACTACTGATACATTCAACATCAGTGAATCTCGAAAACACTATACTTAGTGAAAGAAGCCAAACTGATAAAAAATATATATACTATGAGTTCATTTATATGAAGTTCAAGAACAGAAAAAACTAATTTCTAGTGCTAGAAATCTGATTGGGGTTGCCTTGGAGGGTGGGGTTCGGGAGCTGACTGGAAGAAGTCACAAGAGAACCTTCTGGTAATGGAAATGCTCTAATCTGTTACATGGGATGGGTGCCTACATTTGTCAACGTGCATCAAACAGTACCGTTAAGATTTATGCATTTTACTCTAAGTAAAGTATCCTTCAATAGAGTCTATTTAAAGAAAAAGAATAACAGAGGAGAAACAGCAGCCAAGTCGGAGGGTAAAGTTAATATCAAGCCTCTTAATTGTTGAAAATTTTGTATCTATAATCATCTTTTGTTGGCTAGATTTGTCAGTTTCTGAAAGAAGTGTGTAAAAATATCCTTTTATGATTATGGGTTTGTCCATTTTCTCCTTGTAGTCTCCAGTGGATGTTTTTTTGTCTCTTAGTTTTTCTACCTGTTTCTTCATTTCACTTTGTCTATCTTATAGAGATAAGATGTATTACTAACTTGGCTGGTTTTTATTGTTGTTATATACTCATTTTGAATAGTCAAGCTAATAATTTTATGTAGGAGAGTTTAACCTACTTGCATTTATTCTGGACCTTTAGTTCCTTCATTTGTCAAAAAGCAGAGCATAATATAACCTACCTCAAAATTATGGGAGGATATTAGATAATCCTTAAACAGTGTTCTCCTGGAACATTGCACACAATAAACTTTATTTCGTTTATTTATTCAACATATATTATGTTTCTTTAAGTGTCAGGCCTGGGTATATAAAAATAACAAAACGGCTAAGGTTCTATCGTCATGGAAATTCTTTTCTAATGCGGAAAACTGAAAAATGAGTGAACACACCTAAATAAAATAAATGCAAGCATTATAAAGGAAAAAGTCATGATTGGGACAGAGAAAAATAGGTGGGGAAATCCTCAGAAATGTTCTGGGAAGAATAAAAATTGAGTAGGAGTTCCAGTAATTTATACATAAAAAATTGTCAGAAATATATATATATATATATATATATATATATATATATATTGGCTGAGGTTAACATTAAAGAAAAGCTCTGAAAATCTAAAAGCATTTGTAAAATTTCAATCAAATAGCTAAAGTGGTGAAGCTTGGGCTGAGAGTGAAGGTTGTCTGAGGAAGAGGGGTTCAAAGTTAACTGGATTTCCTGCCTTTTTTGTTATCCGCTCACAGGGATACCCAGGAACTCTCATTCACTTGGAGAAGGCTCCAAAAAGACCTATTGGTCCCATATTAATGTGGTACTAATGAGTAACTTCTACTTTCCTGATTCACCCTGTGAGATTAAAATTTGAAATAGAAGAACATTTTAAAGAATATGTGCTCCAACCCTCTCGTTTTTACAGATGAAGTGACTGAGATTCAGGGAGGCAAAGAATTTGCCCACAGTCACACAGCAAAAAACTCAGGACCTTTCAGTAGTCTCTCTACTCAACTTACTGGCAAATGGAAGAAACAACATAAGATTTCCACAAACTTGCCATATATGTAGTTTATGCAAACCTCCAAGAGACAAAACTTCTCAGTATTTATAAATTGATCTACACACATTTGATAGCAGAGGATGGGAATGAGTAACTACAAAGCACATTACATTCCTTAAAATGGTACCCGGCAGGGCAAGCTTGTAAGGCATAATTTATTTTCCCATGAAACACTAATGTAGTAAGGGGTCTGAGGTCAAAGGCCAAATGCCAATAATCATAAATATGGTACTTACATGCTCTAAGTGTAAATATTCTAAGATGCATCTAAACTGATGAAGGCATACCTCATTCTAAAATGTATTCTTTGCAAAGAACTTATCATCCTATGATAACACATTTTATTACTTCCTAGTATCAAACCCCCCTGCAAAGTTTCATTTAATTGGTGATCAAATTCTAAGAAAAGTAAATGCACTTGATTATGCATATCTAAATACAAATAATTTCTCATCTCATCTATAACCTAGAAGGGGATTATGGGTACATGTATGTATATATCTTTAAGATTCAGTAGGAATGATTCTCACATGAAGATGCCAGCAAAAGGATGTCCAAGCATACAGTGATTGCTTGATGAAACAAGTCTGTTAATTGATAAATGTCAATGCTTAACAGTGACAGGTAATGGCATTTAATAAGAATTGCATGCATTTCTAAACATGGATTTACTCAAACTTTAAAGGTAAGTTAGAGAGTAGCATTGACATATATACACAACCAAATGTAAAAAAGATGGCTAGTGGGAAGCTGCTGCATAGCACAGGGAGATCAACTCAATGCTTTGTGATGACCTAGAAGGGTGGGATAGGGAGGGTGGGAGGGAGGCTCAAGAGGGAGAGGATATGGGGATAAATGTATACATATAGCTGATTCACTTTGTTGTACAGCAGAAACTAACACAGCATTGTAAAGCAATTATACTCTAATAAAGATGGAAAAAATAAGTAAGTTAGAATTTCTAATGTTGTCTAATAGCAAACTTGTGTCTCTCATTTGAAATTTTATGTAGCACATAAAATCTTTTTAAGAATCCTATGAGTTTCTAATCATTTATTTACTTGATCAAATAATTATATGTGTTTCTGAGACTTCAGCAAAGTTTTAAATGTTTTAGTATGTATTAAAATGGTTAAAAGTTGGAAAAGAACCCAGAGAAGTAATGGAAGACATGCTTCGGAAAGATGAGAGGGAAAAATCATATGGATCATAAAAACTGAAATTAACTAGCGATTAGGACAAAATCTTTTGAAGGAAGACAACACTTGAAGCTAAAAATAAGACTGCCATAGGAATTAAATAATAAAAGTACCAGGGATGAATAATCAAGACAATTCAAAACATAAATACATATACTAAATACCGCCATGATGTACAGCTTTCATCTGACCTACTGCCTATAAAGAAAGACCCCTGAGTTTATAAAAGTAGCTTATGAGAACAAAATTGCTGAAGACAAGCCATTGAGCGTGTAATTGAAAGTACAACCCAGTAAGGCTTGCCCATCAGTGGACCTCACCCACTGAATCCAGTCATGGCCATCTCTACCTTGTTTTCTGAAAATTACAGCATTGTAAACAAATGAATACATATTGAGTTAACCTTTTAGTAACAACTACTACAAATTAGTGAATCAAAACCATCACTGTAGCACTGTTTATTTATTGGCCTTTCACAATGACTATGCTATGGAGCCATATAGTAATAAGACACATCTTACAAGCTACCATTATTAAATATAAATATGCAAGGGAGTGCTCTTTCCGATTAGCACCTTGGAATTATATAAAATATAAAATTAGTATTAATTATATGTTATTTAATATTAAATAAAATATATTGTTATTCTAATATTAATTATCTCCCCACTTACTCTAAATCCTTTAAAGACACTATCTTTTAAAATTATCAGAACAACTCTAAAATATAGTAACTACCACCGTGGGGGTGCATAAAATGAACTAAATATAGTAGCAATAAATTATTGTTATCATTTTGGCCATTAATTCTAACATATATTTTGTGCCTATTTTACACAAAATCCCATAGTAAGGACTTTAGAAACACTATCTTAGTTAATTATCAACACAACCCTGCACAATAGTAATTATTACCATATCTCACAGTTGAAAAAACTGAGACTCAGAAAAATAAACCTACCCACCAAAACCTCATAATTTATAAGTTATGGGACTAAAATTTTTCTTATTGTTTGATACAACCACTTTAACATATTTCAGTGATACTGCCTCTGATTCAAATAGTTTTGGTATTGCCTGAACCTGTTGCAGAATAAAATTAACCTTGTTATTGTCAAACTCTCCTTTGGGCCTCTCTTTCTTCTTTCTCTGACACGTTCACTCTTCACAAGGGTGCCATGGTAACCTCTCTACCACTTATTTCATGCCTCCCTTCATGTGAATGTGGTTCCAGAGGCACAGACTGAGGGTAGAGAAGATACACCCTCTCTATTGCTCTGACAACATGATTGATCTGGGGGGTGGGGGTGTCAATCAAATCATAGTGACTTCTGGGAATTCTCTGAGAATTCTGGGATAGTTCCTCTTTTATTTTATTATTTATTATTTATTTATTATTTATTTTTGGCTGTGTTGGGTCTCTGTTTCTGTGCGAGGGCTTTCTCTAGCTGCGGCAAGCGGGGGTCGCTCTTCATCACGATGCGCGGGCCTCTCACTATCGCGGCCTCTCTTGTTGCAGAACACAGGCTCCCGACGCGCAGGCTCAGCAGTTGTGGCTCACGGGCCTAGTTACTCCACGGCATGTGGTATCTTCCCAGACCAGGGCTCGAACCTGTGTCCCCTGCATTGGCAGGCAGATTCTCAACCACTGCGCCACCAGGGAAGCCCTGGGATAGTTCCTCTTATGCTCTGGGTGATGATGCAGGATGTGAATGTGGTGCCATGGTAACTCTTTTGGTACCATGAATACAAAAACAACACACAGAAGGAGACTCAGAATTACTGAGAAGAAGAGCTTGAACACTGAACAAACCAGGCTTGAAGCTTATAAACTTTCCAGATGTGAAAACCAATACCATATTGTTAAGGCCAGTTTGGCGTGGGTCTTCTCTCTTAATTGTAATGAAAAGCATCCTGATAAATTCTCTTGCTCTTTTGTTCAGCATATCGTCATCCTCCCCCTTCCTTCTTTTTTATAAAGATGAGCTTAAATCACATTCCAAGTGCCACCTAGAAAAAAGTTACACTAAAGTTGTGGTCTCAGGAAGGAGGGGCTGTGCTGTGTGATAGCCAGGCATGCACCATTAAAGGTGCAGGATGTTGTATGTTCTATAAGCAACACTGATTGAAACACAAATAGAAATTTCAGCTGCCAGGAGTCCAATGACCTTCAAGTAAAAGATCGCTGGCACTAGTTCATTTCTCTATCTTTCAAAAAATTCTTACTGAAAGCAACGCTTCCTCCACCTCACCCTACCCCCAAATTCTCACTATTGGAAAGCAATACTAAAGATTAAAATCCAATTCTTGGTCTTTATAATTTCTCTGAAACCTGTTGACCAAAAATCAAAAAGCAAAATGAGGTCAAAATCTAGGTCAGGGTAGAATACTGCTCCCAGTCCCATATTCTAAAACATGGGTCTTTCCACGGGTCAGCAGTCAAGAATTAAAAAAATAAAATCAAGAATATTTCCTTCAAAATTTTAATATGTTGGAAAGAAAGCATTGCTAGAAACCCTATTGTTCCATTCCAGAAGTATCTATGGCAACCATTTTGAGCCGCTAACTTTACAGATAGTTATTTGTGTCACCAACTGACGGCATTGTCCAGCCACTCCTTAATATTGTCTAGACACCTTTCCCTTGGATTTCCTTCAGAATGTTCCCTGGCATACTTGCCTCATAAATTTCCACTCTTCCAACTTCGATTGTGGTACTTTCATTAGTTAAAGTACAGCTTTCCCAGCAAACAGATCAGCGTTGCATTTGATTCCACGTTCCCTGATCATTCCAAACAGCCCAAGTGTTATTAGTATTTCATATTGCCACCTAACTTTATTGCAACCTAGTTCTTTATGGCCTCAGTTGGTTCTTCATTTTGTGAAAATGTGCTCTAATGCCAACACAGTGAATCTTTTGAGGCTCAAAGGAGTATTCAGACCCTACTAGAACCAGACTGGAAGCGTCTCAAGGGAACAGATGGCTTTGCCAATGGATTGCGTGAGTAGGAGATTGGAAAGGAGGAGAGAGCTGCCAAAGTAATTATCCCTACAGCCTTCTGGTGAGTTATTGTGGGCTAGCTATGTTTTCTGCAAACTTTCAACTCCTGTCCACTGACCCTTTCTGCACAGCCATCTCTGTCCTCCATTCTGATAGCTGTATCTTCCCGTTGCCCCTTCAGGCCAAGGATTAATAACATAGACCCAAGAGTATTACACAAATCCTACTTTCTTTATACCCTGTCTACTCCTTGTAAATAGCTCTTTCACTATACTCTCCTCAAATTATCCCAATGTGAGTGTGTCACCTGTTTCCCTCTGGGGAAATAGCAACTGCTTTTTATGCAACATGATTACACAAAGTCAGTTCAAAATAGTGACTTACATTCTGAATATAGGTATCTGGGTAAAATATGCATTTTTAATGCTTAAAATAAATAAAACAGTATGCATTACAGTGTGTTAGGGCAGCGGTCCCCAACCTTTTTGGCACCAGGGACTGGTTTCATGGAAGACAATTTTTCCACTGACCGGTGGGGGGAATGGTTTCAGGATGATTCAAGTACATTACTTTTATAGTGCACTTTATTTCTATTATTATTACATTGTAATATATAATGAAATAATTATACAACTCACCATAATGCAGAATCAGTGGGAGCCCTGAGCTTGTTTTCACCACCACTCACTGATAGGATTTTGATATGAGTCTGCAAGCAATTGATTTATTATGGTTTCTGTGCAGTCAAACCTCTCTGCTAATGATAATCTGTATTTGCAGCCACTACCCAGTGCTAGCATCACTGCCGCAGCTCCAACTCAGATCATCAGGCATTAGATTCTCATAAGGAGTGTGCAACCTAGATCCCTCACATGCGCAGTTCACAGTAGGGTTCACGCTCCTATGAGGATATAATGCTCCCACTGATCTGACAGGAGGCAGAGCTCAGGCAGTAATGTGAGAGATGGGGAGTGGCTGTAAATATAGATGAAGCTTCGCTCGCTCACCTGCCTGCTGTGCAGCCTGGTTCCTAACAGGTCACAGACCAGAACTGGGGGTTGGGGACCCTGGTGTTAGGGCATCTAACAGAAAACAAAACATTAATAGTATCCAAACTCTTAACAGATATTTCTTGATGGTGGCCAGTTATGTGAATTGTATTGATCTGGGCTCTGGGAGGAATGTGCTGGAGCCAGCTTGCCTCCAGAGAGCTGATGGTGTCCATCTCATGCTACTCTAAGTTTAGTTGTATCATGTTGGTAGGTTGAAATTGGCCACAGTAAAAATATTTACACCACAGAAATTGGCAAGTGCTACAAATCAGGAGTTTTCCTTGGAAGAGCTGATAACCAACACACTACTGCCTGTGTGGTTCATATAAAAGTTGCAATACTATCCGTGCCTGAACATGTGATGGTTTGCTTAGTTTGGGTTCTTCCAAAAGTATAGCCTGAGATAAGGATTTGGGTGCAGTTATTTATTTGAGAAAATAGGAAAATAAGAATGATCCCAGGAAAATGAAATAAGGAATGAGGGAAGCCACTTACCAGGTGAATTAATTTGTTTACACTGTGGGCAATGGGGTTCCATCTTGTGGGGACCCGCTAATGAATGGCATAGAACAGGCTGTGGCTGAAATCCAAGGTCTTCCGAGGGAATGTGTGACACAAAACTAATCCCTACACATTAGAATCTTCCTGGACCCGGTATAAAATGAAGTTGAAAAGTGGACGCTCTTATTCCTGGAATATGGAACTACAAGGCCAGGGCCATTTCATTCAAGAAGATGATCTATGAATACTACATGTGAAAGAACCCGAAGCATGGAATGCTCTTCTTCATTTTAATACCTTGCTCTCTGTCCTGAAATTGTGTCCTTGGAATTTCATAATATATCTGCTAGACAAAAGAGGAAACCCACCTCCCAGGGCCTCAAATGAGAAAGGAAAAGTGGTAAGTAGAAGTCATCAAGGTCAACCATCTGCTTATTAAAGAGAGAGTTCGGTTTCCTCTGCCCCCGGGAAGCTGTAACCTGGCCATGTCCACAGATCTCCCCAGTGAATTAACTTCTGTTTTTCTTTATTTAAGGGGGTGAGGGGTGGGGCAGGTCTCTAGTCTGGACATTTGAAACAAGAGGAAGAAGCCTCTCCAGCAGAGGCTAAGGATCCCACCAAACTAATAGCACCTGATTATAACCAGTATTACTTTGAGCAGGAAGTAAAAGGGGCTTTATGGGAGAGTCAGGGGACTGGGAACATTTTGTTTGATTTTTATGCCTTAGAATGTATAGTTTTGAGCCCACTGCTCAAATTATCAATTGATTAATCAATTGATAATTAATCAATTAGAGGCTGGCCAAAAGAATTTATTCCTCCCTGATAGTCACAAGAATTTCTGATGAAGAGGACTCATGCTTTTCTATCATCACTAATAATTTTAAAGAAAGAAGCAAAAGAGACTTTAGAAGATGGTTGCAGGGACTGAAAACAGAGATGTACTGGGGGCGCTATAAAGTTTGTATGTGTTCCTTTCTTCCAGAAAATAGTTTTGAATATTTACTACCTGCCAGGCATTGCCCTAATTTCTGGAGATGCAACAGTAAAGAAAATAGACACATACGTGAACTTTTTCTTCATTTTTCATTTTCTTCTACAGGATACCAAACTGTGCCAAATTGCTTGTAGGGCTGTTTCAGCATTAACCTGGGGTTCTCGGGCCCCCCTTCTGTGCCTCTTCCTGCCTAGAATCACCAGGTAATCCTCTTCACAGCTCACCTGCATCTAGCCTGCTTCCTCCCCTCCACCACCTCTGCAAATTGGCAGAAGGACCCATTTACCCAAGAGATGGCCTCTCTCAAGTTTTTGTGGCTCTGTAATTAAGGTGGGCCCATGCAATTTTCAAGGACAAATAGATGAGTGATTGAGAGCTTATGTTGTCGTCAGAAGAACATTAAGAAAAAAATGACAGTCAATGCAAACACCTTGGGAAGTAGCTAACAGTGCTTGGACAAATATATTTTCTGTTTTGCTTTTTAGAACCTGAGAAATATCCTGAAGAATATTTTGCAACAAATAGACCTACAATAATAACACAAATTACCCTCCTTGGGGGAAGGGAGTTCTAACTGGCTTCCTCACTGGCTGGCGATCCACTTCAGATGGAGAGTGCTGTTCTGAACCACAGCTCAGACAGGCTCCTGATCCTGACTTATCTCTGCCCACAAAAGGCTGGATTGCAGATACTGGGAGGGCTTTACCTCTACATGGATGGACTTTGCTTATGGTTGCCTGCCATTGAGCACTGTCTCTGCCCAGAGGTCCCTAAAACTACACCCTCTCCTAGCACGTTGGATCCCCGGGCTACTGAGGACTGTCAAGATGGTTAATATACCACCCTTCTCTTGACTTAATTGCTCTCCAAGTTCTTTGTGGGCCAGCCCTGGAGAGCAGCTCAGTCCTGCTAGCCTCAATCTTACCCCTTGCTGAAGACTCATTCCCTTTTTACATCATGTCTTATTTAAGGAACTTCCTCCCTCTTGACAAAATTAAAGCTTCCCAGGTGATAGTTGTGATTGAGCTTGGAATTCACACTTGCTACTTTCATTTCTGATGTGAAGCCTCTCAGGGGTCATCCATCATTGCTTCTAAGAGGCTGAAACAGGCCTGAGCACAGTAGCGCATCATTTCCCAATATGATAAGTTGTTAGAAAATTAAAGTAATCCTGGGCAGAGTTCCAGAGATTTTTGCATTCAAATTATGGCCCTGGGATAAAGTAAATGCTTCAGAAAAGGTGAAAAAAATGACTATTCTTTGTGGGGTCCCATTTTTTAAATAAGTGGGTTGCACTATTTGATCAAGTGTTTTTTGAACTCTTTGGCTAAATCCAAAGATGAATTTCTAATATGTATCATATATGTCTATATCTATGTATATGTAACCCATTCCTGATAAGTCACCCTAAAATTTAGCAGCTTAAGACAATAACAATTATTTATTTTGTTCATGAATACAAAACTTGAGATGAGGTTTGTTGGGGACTGCTTATCTCTGCTCAGTGAGACTCAACTGGGGTATGAAAGAGGCATTTTGGGGATGCTGATTCCCATGGCTGGCTCAGTTTGGGCTGGGAGCCTATTGGGGCTGGGACCTGGGGGCCATGGTTCATCTCAACGTGGCCTCCCAATGGCTGCTTGGGCTTCCTTACAGTGTGAACATCCCAGATGCTCTGAAGTACACATTTTTATGACCTAGCCTCAGAAGTCACATAGTGCATGCTTTCATTTTATTTATTCCCTGAGACAATTACAAAGCCCCATCCAGGTTCAAGGGGTGGGGATGTAGACTTCACTTCTTGATGACAGATTTTCAAAATTCCAGAACATGTGGGAAGGGAAATATCAGTGCTGTCATCTATGAAAAATACAATCTGTACAAATATCAAATGATTTTTATGAAACCTGATTGCAAATGGTTTGGCCCATGATAGCAGTCAGATATTTCCAGGTGAACTAAATGAGTAACATTGCTCAAATGCGGTTGAAGATTCAGAGCAGAGATGTGGGTTTTCCTCTTTTGAGATCCATTAAATTGCTACAGAAAACTTCTTGCTCTTTGAGTGCTAGGGAATATATGTAAAGAGATATGAGCAGTAACTCAATTTATCATTAACATGAGGAAAGGAATATGAAGACATTTGAATATAGTCAGCAATTCACGGTATATTTCAGTTCTCAAAGGAAACTTAAGAAGGTGTGAAGGAAAATAGAGAAGAAAAAAGAAAAGAAAGAAAGAAAGAAAGGAAGGAAGGAAGGAAGAAAGAAAGAAAGAAAGAAAAAGAAAGAAAGGGAGAGAGAGAGGGAGGGAGGGAGGAAGGAATGAAGGAACAAAGGAAGCAAGGAAGGGAAGAAGGAAAATGTCAGATGTCTATATGTGTAAAATTGAGTCACTTTGCTGTACAGCAGAGATTGGCACAACATTGTAAATTAACTATACTTCAATTTAAAAAAAGAAAAAGAGAACGAAGGAAAATGAGAAGGAAGAAAAATTATGTAGCAAGAGGGAAGGAGACAAAGGCAGCAAGAGGGAAGGCAAGAAGTGCAATTTTATCAGTATCACACAGATTTCCCTAACTAGTTTTCTTTTTCTTTTTTTTTTTTTTTAGACAGACATTTATTTTTCACAGTTCTGGAGGCTGGAAGTCCAAGATTAGGGTGCCAGCATGATCTGCTTCTTTTTTTTTTGTTTGTTTTTAACATCTTTATTGGAGTATAATTGCTTTACAATGGTGTGTTAGTTTCTGCTGTATAACAAAGTGAATCAGCTATACGTATACATATATCCCCATATCCCCTCCCTCTTGTGTCTCCCTCCCACCCTCCCTATCCCACCCCTCTAGGTGGTCACAAAGCACCGAGCTGATCTCCCTGTGCTATGCGCCCCAGCTAGTTTTTTGAACAACTACCAAAATCCAGGCTCCACACAGCCAACACATACTCTTTAAGCATGCCACCTTCTGTCCCACAAGGTTGATTTCCTAGAATTTTGAGCAAGGAGAACTGGGCAGCCAGTAGCAATCCCTTCTCTTGTTCAGTGAAGGAAACTCAGTGACACAAACCCTAGTGGTTTCAAAGATTTGAGGAGTAAAAAGTACCTCTGTATTAAAATATGACTTGGGAAGTGGACACCATGTGATGCCTGATATCCACCCATTCCAGGAAGAATTCACATGATTCTAAGAGTGCTCATTAGTGTGAAATGTTTGAGCAGATCCTCTCTACTCAGAGTGGCATGAGGAGCCAAGAGAAGTTGTTAGGCAGAGATGAATAGATGTAACTCAGGTTTGAAAAGAATTATTATGCAGAGTGGAGAATCGATTGTGATCAAGTGGTGAAGTTAGAGGGAGCAGCAGGAATAAGGCAGAAACAGGAAGAGTACTTAAAATGTTCTTGCAATAATCTAGGCAAGAGGTGATAGGGGCTTGGGAAAAGATGGTAGGGTGGTCCTGGTGAGATGTGGTCAGATTCAGGATTTTTTTGATGTTGCTGGAGATCCACATTATATTGGCTTTTGTTAGTATCGTTTGATTTGCTCTCTTTAGAAATTTTGCCCCAAAATATCAACAATGGGAGCGGAATTTAATATCAGCTTAAGGAGAATGAACTAATTAGTGTTTCTCAAAGTTCGCTGTATCTACAGATCATCTGAGGGTCTTGTTAAAATGTAGAGTCGAATTGAGTAGACCTGGGGTGGGGCCTGAGACTCTACATTTCTACGTTCCCAGGTGATGTGATGGTCCAGAGACCACAAAATAAAAGAGGGACTTACTAAATGGCAATTGGCCACATACAATCTTGAACCTCTGGTAGATGCTAAAAATCTCATGTTCACTTGCGACTTCATCTAAAGTTTCTGAGGATAAATCATGAGGACATTGTGTTGCTGCTCTTTACATTTTGGTAAGTAGGTTGATGTGTAGATAGATTGCTGTGGATTTCTAGTTTGCTCCTTTAAAAGTCAAGGCTGATTTTTAATTTACAGATGCTTATCTATACAAAGGTTTCTTGCACAAATTAGTAGCAATAAGTTACTTGAGTTGAGTGTGCAGATAATTGTACAACATGGCAAATTCAAAACTATGCATACATATTTAACTCTTAAAGATCACAACACAAATGTGAAGTCAGACCTCATTAAATTAGAGACTGATTTAACCAAATGATCTGTGCAGCCATTACACAGGTGTTCCATTTCAGAAAGTGTTAGAGCATAGTGCCGGGGGCCTCAAAGCTAATTTCTAACCTAGACTAATCATGCCAGAAATAATGACCTGCAGTTACTGCCTTGTGAATCAGACCCTATGATATTTAAAATAATTAAGATCAAAGCCTAAGTAGAAGGTCACTGAATTCACCAGTCATAAAATGTTAGTACAAAACTGTAGGCTGCACTTGTTTGCTTAACAATCTTTAAGGCTGAAGTTATAAAATGGCATTAAGAGGGAAACAAATATCGTCTTCAAAAATGCTGCTCTCCCCAAAGGAATTGCCAGAGAGCCCAGGAAGCCTCTCCATGAAATGGTTACTCAAAAGCCACTATAAGCATGAAAAGACCTGGTAACTGAAGAGATGGGCTGATGGGATCTATCAGCTTGCTGGCTGCAATCCTAATAGATGAAGTGTAATGAAGATTTGTTTCCCAGTTGTAGTAAGTTGGAAAAAAAGTGTGAAATGAATTGGTTTGTCTGGGCTGAGTTCCCAGGAAAAGGGTGCCTTTCATACCAAAAGCTCCCACCCAAACTGGCAGGGTGCTCCAAAGATTTAGATAGTCAAATAAGTGCTAATTGAGTTAGAGGTTTGGTTAGGAAGTGGGTTGACAATTAACTTCAACTCAGGCCCTTTAATGGCCCAACCACTAGTCTTGGGAGGCTTTGGTATAGTGCACCAAAGCGGAAGGCGGCTTCCTAATCCACTATTAATGTTTTGATTGAAATCCCTAATCTTTGGCTGGAACAAGTGTGAGACAGCAAAGAGATAGTGGCCCATGGTGGCCGAGGTAGAGGAAGTTATGAAGCTGATACAGAGGGATGGATCTCTTCACAAGATTCTACTGGAGATATACCAGTCTGCAGAACCACAATGGGGAGCTCTGAGACAAAGAATTGCATCTTTGAAAGAGGACAACACTAGTCAATAGCTTTATGCTTTATGCTGCTGTTCCCAGCAAGTTTTACTACTAAAAAATTACTCCCAAAACGCCCCATCCCCACACAGTATTTTTATTTAACAAACACTTTTCATCAGGCTTATTATTGCCAAACACTATTCTTACTTCTTTGCAAACGTCACCTCACTTATACCTCATAACAACCCTCTGAAGTAGATAACACCATCATGAATTTACAAATGAGGAAACAGGCTCAGAGAAGCTCAAGAACTAATCAGTGGCACACCTGGTGTTCAGAAATGGTGGAGGGGGCATCTGGGTTAAAATGGATGAAGAGCATGTTACAGGAGAAGAAAGGAAGCACATTTTTATTATTCTATTTGGAAGGAAGGAAGATATATAAAAACCAAGAGAAAATTTAATACGTCTCTTCACTGCCCTTTTCCCACAAGAGACAAAATGAAAGCCCATTAATAAAGCTTAAGACTGAAATTTAGTACAGATAAAAGCAAACCTCATTACCCAACATGTAATTACTGTAGAATTCACAGCTGGGGGACATTACTGGGGAAGGATGAGGCTTGCCGATTCAGGCTGCTGATTTTCAAAGAAGGTGTTAAAACCAAGCCACCGAATCTCTTCTTTTGCAGGTTGAAGCATCGGCCACTCCACCATACATGATGGCAAGAAAATTAAATGTGGAAAATAGATCCTAAGAGTCTTAAGAATTAAGGAAACGAGATCAAACATGTGTCCTCCTGCTAAGCAAAAGCTGCCCTTTTACAAGTTCACTCCTTTCAAACCCTTTGTCACTTTCCTAAGGCAAGACTGTTCGATCTCCAGCCACTCATGGGTGAGTTCAACATCAGCAGCCTCTGTGCTCCTCACCACCAACCAACCTCCTACAAAACTCCCCCTCCATCAAGCCTATGACACATAACTCCATCACTTCCTGTCCCTCCTCATGGTTGACACCTACTGGCTCCTAGAATACTCCTTCCATCCACTGAAGACTTTGGTGCCTGGATCACAGTCTTCTTAAATCAATTAGCAACAGGCAAGTAAATGACACGGCCGCTATCAGATAACCATGATGCTCTGTCTGCTTGAACCCCATGACTTAAATTTCTACTGCCTTTGCTAATCTACTTCCACGACGATACCCTGAATTTCAGGATTGTTTCACTTCTGAAATTTTAGTTCCACATACCCTTCCTTCTGAACACATTCTTCCATCTTCCTCCATCTTTCCTCCTGTCCTAGCTGCTCCCCTTTCCCTCCTTTCCAAGATCCTCCTCCTTCTGGCTTCCTTTTCCAAGCAGCCTAGCCATCCTGGGTTGTCCTCTCAGCTTCCACTTTACCTATTAACTCCTTTTTGCCTTGTGATTTTACTGCAGCTCCAACCCTAGATCAACCATAAATTTCTCTCCTTTTACACCCAGGCAGTCAAATACTGGGGGGAAAATACCATGTAACTTTGCAGATGGGTGACTCTGTTGAGAGTTACAGGACTTTGAAAACAAATCTATAGAATTATACAGTTTCCAGGAAACATGATTTAATCCCTGGCCTCTGGCAAGAAGTGACTAATTAGCTCAAGGCCCCCTACCTCATTGCCAAAGCTCATGGGAAGTTAGGCTCAACCCAGGTGGATAACAATATTACACTTCAGATCACTTGGGCACAGTCCAAATTCTCTTATACAATAAAATCTCAGGTTTAACCAAGTTACTTTATAGTTCTAAAATTTTATTGTATGCAATTCCATGTAAAATTAGTGACATTTGGGAATATTTTTGCATTTTAGCGGCATTTGTTTGAAAAGAATTTGACCTATAGTGCTAAATAATGTGCTTAATGATGGGGTCCAGAGATGGTAATGAAATGGAGGTAAAAGGCATGCATCACACAGACGCAAGCCGAAATCACAGCTTCAAAGGTTTGGGGACCATTCTCAAGGCTTACGTGCAAACATCTTTTTACTTAACAATACTACTTTTAAAAAAAACCCTCCTGAGCCTGTATTAATCTCTTTCCAAAATTGTTTTCAATTTCAAATCCAACATTTTTTGTGCTAAACAACTCATAGTAATAGCTCATGTATCCAATATCATTCTACATTAGTCATTTTCCCACATAACTGAAGACTTCCATCTTTTAGTATTATTAAAAGGTATATCGGTTAGCCACCTTTCTAAGTTGATTAAATTATTCTTTGCCATCTTAAGGATAACATATAAATGTTTAGCTATTTCTAGATTTTGCAAAATCCTCTTGTTAAAACTCAGTTATAGAACTTGTAACATCTGTTTGGCTGCTCAAAGAATTTTTATGATTCCCTCTAGGTCTTTGTCTTTGTTCCCAAAGCTGAGGTGGCTAGAAAAATATCCTACAGATATATTTGTTGCTAAATTATAATAAGTATGTACTCTTATCTCCGAGGTATCAGGAAGTTTAATAATGGCCTCAAAACATTTCCCTGAGAGGTGTCTCTCTCTAGTTAACACCAGAAATAGTCTCTAAGATGTACCGAAAGTAACATATTCCACTCAAAAATATGAATAATAACTCATTTGTCATTTTTAAACCATCTCACATCACTTTTGGTTTCAAAGTCACCCAGTTGTTAGCAGAGCCTGGTGAACAGGGTGGGATAAGGTCAAATGATTTTACCTGGGTTTCAGGTACCTCAGCTATCAACTGAAAGTGAGATCCCCATCATCTCTGCTCCTCAAGATTCTAGAGTCCAAGGTTCAAATGCCATAGTGCATGTGGAAGCCCTCTGAATGGAATAATGAGCTGTATCAATGGCAGAGCAAAGGCAACTGAGACCCAGAGAGCTTTTGGTGACTGACAGGAACATGATTCATCTTTCACCACTTCTCACCCAGTATATATCAGGCACTCAGGGAATGTTTAATGAACAGTTGAATGAAGGAGCTTGCTTTAATGTTAATAGAAAACAATTTTGCCCCCAAAGCTAGAAACTCCTTTTTATAAAATTTGATGTATGTTTAAATCTGACTTGGTCACCAGAAACCTCTTTGGAAAACAGAGAGGCAAACTCCCAAAATTATGCCAAAGGTGTTTTCCTTAGGAAATTGGTCCAATAAATTGAAATTATCAGCTCCACAAGTCAACATGTTAACTTTCAGGAGGAAACTAATTTTAAATATTAGTTGCTCATCTATGTGAAACCCTAGCATACTTAACAAGATAAGTTATCCTGAAGACATAATACTATACTGTTAATTACTGATAGGACAGACTTCAAGTACTAGAAAGAGGAAATATATAATAGTCTTGACCATGTCACATGAGAATTTATTGAAGAGACTGGGGTAGGTTTAGCTTGTAAAAGGGGGAAAAAAAAAGGAAAGATATGGAAACATGATAGTCTCCAAATTAATCTCTCTTCACAAACAATAATGCTGGAGAGGGTGTGGAGAAAAGGGAAGCCTCCTACACTGCTGGTGGGAATGTAAATTGGTGCAGCCACTATGGAAAACAGTCTGGAGGTTCCTCAAAATACTAAAAATAGAGTTGCCATTTGATCCAGCAATCCCACTCCTGAGCATATATCTGGACAAAACTGTAATTTGAAAAGATACATGCACCACCTATGTTCATAGCATCACTATTTACAATAGCCAAGACATGAAAACATCCTAAGTGTCCATTAACAGATGAATGGATAAAGAAGTAGTAATCCATTATATATAATGGAATACTACTCAACCATAAAAAAGAATGAAAAAATGCCATTTGTAGCAACATGGATGGACCTAGGGATTATCATACTAAGTGAAGTAAGTCAGAACGAGAAAGACAAATACCATATGATATCACTTATATGTAGAATCTAAAATATGACACAAAAGAACTTATCTATGAAACAGAAATAGACTCACAGACACAGAGAACAGAATTGTGGTTGCCAAGGGGGATGTGGGGGTAGGGGAGGGATGGATTGGGAGTTTAGGATTAGCAGATGTGAACTAGTATATATAGAATGGATAAACAACAAGGTCCTACTGTATAACCCAGGGAACTATAGTCAATATCCTGTAATAAACCATAATGGAAAAGAATATGAAAAGAATATATAAACATACACATAACTGAATCACTTTGCTGTACAGCAGAAATTAACACAACATTGTAAATCAACTATACTTCAATAAAATAAATTTTTTAAATGTCTCTTAATACAGAAAAGGGAAGAGATTTATTCTAATTAGCTCCAGGAGGAACAAGTAAATGTTAGATAGACGCAGATTTTAAGAAACAGCATGTTAACAACTGAAACTGCCTAGGAATGAATCTTTCCCTTTGGAGCAGTGACCTCCCTTTCATGGAATCAAATTACAAGGGATAAGAAGCAGCCAGGTGGGGATTCATAATATACTCAACCTAAGGACTTTTCTTCAAAGCATTTGAAAAACCAAATGCTTCTCCCCAGTTATGACCCAGAAAATGAAGAGGACCAGTGTGAGGTGCCAGATGAACAATGTTCTCAGAGTCCATAGCATAGACATTTCTTCATTTTTTAAAAACTGACCAGGTGAGAACCAGTTGGCAGACACAACAGGAACTAAATCTCCAGAAGGCTCCAGGTTTGCGGTTCCCTAGCACACAAAACTAAAGCCCTTCTTTGCTCTAAGCACAATAAATACTCACTGAATTAAAACATAAGCAAAAATCAAAGGCAGGCAGAGTGAAATGGTAGGAACTGCCCTCCCTGACATTTCTAAATAATGCCAGAGAAACTTTCAACTGCATGTTATAACTTTATAAATTGTGTGTAAACATGACCTCTGAAAAAATGCCGGGGTCGATGATGCTGAGAGTGACTTCTTCAGTGAATCATAGCTGCAAAAGTCATGTTTGAACTCTGCATTCAATTTTCCACATCTTTTCCAAAATAAGCAGTGTAACGAGTACACGCACGGTCCAGGTGTCCTCCTGCTGGCTTCCCATCCGCCCGTCACACATCATTTTCCTGGTAATAATTCTCTGCCTTGGCTCAGAATGTCCCACCTAGCATTCCTGGCCTTTCTTTTTACTCTCTTTCCTTCACTACTGGAACTTCTATAAACCATCCATGGAATTCTATAGGTAATTTACAAATGGGAAAGCAAGGCAAAATCCTACCCACTAGTTCATGCTAATTTTGATTTCTGCCTCTGATATATTGACTCCAGCAAATGGAAGAGACTTGGGCAGTTTAGTGAGACTATCTAGGCTTTCTTGCCTGAGATATTTTCCTAATAATGCAAAATTTTGGGAGCACAGATTTGTTTTGACAACTCTATAATATGGATTCTATTAGGATTTCTATTTGAAAAATAAGGAAACTTTCTCAAAGTTGCAATCCTAGGAAGTGAGGAAAATGAGATTCAAACTATATGTATTCATTCTACAGATCAGCATCTAATCATTATATACCTTTCAATCAACCCACAACAGTTTAAAACCTCAATTCTTCCCTTTTTTCTTCCTTTTCATTGTCTCTTCCACATAAATGATTGGAAAGTCTTGTTTTTCCTCTGAATTTCTTGGGGATTGTCTCATCTTTGACTTCCACCACCATGGCCACTCAAAACATTTTAATAATTCCCTGTGGACTCCAGAATGGAAATCCTTTTTTTTTTTTTTTTTTTTTAACTGTTACTCAAGATGCTCAACGCTACAGTCTTGCCACAATTTGAGAGTTACTGCCCATCATTTTTCTTGGATTGGGTGAACAAATTTTGTCGGTCCAGGGTGGAGACACATGGCGTAACAAGGGGTTTTTCTTTGTAATGATTCACAAATTTATTTGGATGAAAAGACAACGAAAGGGAATATTTGAAATTAGACTGGCCCCACATGTCTGGGGTCCAAACCACTCTATTCACTCTCTCTAGAACATTTCTCACACTCAGGCTTCACACTCATCATTGCTTCTTAGAAGGCTTCCTCTCACTGAAGATGTTGGAATCATACCCATCATTCAAAGCCTGGCCCCTTTCTCTGCCCACGTGAGCTTGTTGCAGATCTTCAAAGCAAAAGTTAATCCTTCTTCTTCTCACACTCACTTAGGGTTAGTTGCACTTGCTCAGAGCTTTCTATCTACTGAAATATTATCAAATATTGTATTTCCCATTCTGGATGGTAAGCTTAGAGGGAAGTTAGATCAGTTAGATCTTAGACATTTGTTGCCCATTTTTCACATACCGTGAACTTTCAGTAGGTATTAAAGAATTAATAATTTAAAATATAATAAATTACTTTCTGGTACGGTTCATATATGAAATAGCTAGAATTTTTTTTAAAAAACACAACTAATTTTCAATTTTATTTTTCAGAAAGTGCACTTTATTGATTTTTCAAGTCAATACCAATTTTGATTAAAATACTCTCTTCCACAAATCCCATGAAATAGTGAAAAGATATTGGAAATTTCAATATTTGGCATTAGTCACAGCAGCTAATAAAAACTCCCTTGTCAGAATACATGCCCTGACTTTTGGTTCAGGAATAAGGGCCGATGTAGCAGGGCATGTTTAACAAGTGGTCATCCAGATCATAAACCATATGTCCTGCTTCAGAATAGAACAAAAGCCCCCAGACAAACAAGCAAAACTCCTCATGATTTTCCAGGGCTTTATCTAATATAACCAGCATTCTACATAACTAGACACTGCCCAGCATGAGACCAGGAGCTGTATTATCAGGGCATTCACAATTTATTAACCTATCGTAAGAATTTTCATCTGAGTCCCATTTCAGCTGGGACTAGAGTAGAACAATTGAGCTATCACCTGGCTGCCACTGGCCTAGAGAGTCCTGGAGGAGAATGCTTCCATTTCAAAGATAGAGATCAAACACCCATCCCTCTGCCTACTCCCTTCCCGTCCCCCTTACTCCCTCTTTCCCCAAAGATGCTCCCAGCTTCCCTTAAGGAATAATTTTTGGCAAATGGGTAGCAAAAACAGCATGGGATAGGATGAGAGTCAGAGAAACCATCATCACAGGGAGCATATAACGTACTTGAGGTACAGTCTACAGACTGCCTAAACAAAGGATTTAAAATCAACTCTGAAGATAAATGTGCTACTTGAATATTTAATACTAACAGCTTCTATTTTATTTTTAAATACGGAAAAGGAGGAAATAACACTTGAATAAATTTAACATGCCAAGATGGTAGCTTCCACTCAAAAGGTTTGTGCTTGTAGAGAACAAGGTTCTATGATAACCTGGATTTTATTTCATTTCTTTTTTTCTTGCACATTTACAGAGAGCCAGTGATCAGAAGAGCCTTCTGTTTGGGGGCACTACATTCTGTGGTTTGGCATTAAGGGAATGTTTGCACCTGCTTTATATCTCACCTAATTACCATCAAATTTGGTAGACTTCTACAATCCATCCAGGAATATACATAATGAATCAATATTCCTGGTTATTGCTCCAAAAGTCTGGTAATGAATCTGTAACATTCTAATAATAAAAACTATCATTCATTGAATGCTTTGTCTAAGGCAGGCAGAAGTTAAGCCTATTATGTGCAGCATTTGTCTAATCACTCAATCAACCCTATAATGAAATAGAATCATTAGCATCCATATTTTACAGATGAGGAAACTGAGACCCTGGGAGGCAAAAGTGAACTGCCTAAGTCACTGAGCAGAAAGTGGTAGGGCTAGAACTCTCCCCCAATCAGGATCCAGAGCCGATGTAAGTAACTAGTATGTTATGTGTCCTTCTCAAACAAATATTACCAAGTGTTTAAAAATACCAACTTTAAACAAAAAACCTGGTCCTGGTGGGGATCAGGACCAAAAAAAGTACTCACATATGGCTCATGGACATGTCACTTGATGTAGCTATCTTTAAAAGCCACATGACAATACTTATTAAAATTAATAGTGCACATAGCCTTTGATCTTGCAGCCCTACTCTTAAGACTTAATCCTGTAAATGTAAAAGCATATTATGCACAAGGGTATAATGTGAATTCTACTCCACAAGGGGAAATGTTGAATAAACTGTGGCATAGTCATACTGTGGAACACAACACAGCTACTGAAAGGAATGAAGTGGCTCCACCCAGCCAGCTGACTTGAAGCTACTGAGAGAAAAGCAAGATGAAACATATATCCAATTTTTGTAAAAACATGATTAGAAATTTTAAGTCAGTGAGACTCTTCTGTTTGATGCCATTATGGTGGATATATGCCGTTTCATATTTGTCAAGCCCCATAGAATGTACAACACAAGAGAGAACCCTAACTATAGATTTTAGTTAATAATAATGTATAATAATATATCAACATTGACCCATCAATTGTAACAAATGTACTACACTAATACAAGATATTACCAATACGGGAAAGGAGTTGAAGGGTATATGGAATCTCTCTGTACATTCCACTCAATATTTACTCAAAAAAGTTTATTAATTAAAAAATGATTAGAGACCACTATTTATTTAAATATAAATTTAAATATAATAATGAGCATAGAGAAAACCATAGGTTGTCAGCCTCAGTTGCAGGTTGGAGGAGCAGAAGAGAAGTGGATAAGGGAGTCAAGCCAAAAAATTGTTTTTTTAAAAATTTTTAAACTTACAAGAGGAAAACAATAGGTACTCTATTCTATGACCTAATTCTTGTAAAATTGTGGGTGGGTGTGTGTGTGTGTGTAGAAGGGAAAATATACAGTTGGAAGAACCCAGTTGAAATTTTTTTCCAAATGCCTTTAGAATCCTTACTTCTATCACTTCATAAATGTTCCTTTCTTCAACTCACCTTCAACCCATGAAATAGAAATAATAATTGGTAAGAAACTATCATTAAATGAGGAGCTGGATCTTTAGACTGTGCTTTGCATCAAACAAAATCAAATGTGAATTTGAAGTTGGTAGTGGTAGAAACTTTAGTCATGGTTTTTTTTTTTTTTTCTTTTTCTTCCTCATTCCAAAGTCAACACAAAATAACAAGTGAGTACAAGACAACCTCAGAACTTCTACTGGTGTTTAAGTCAGCGTAGAGTTCTTTGCTTTTGATTTCTTTTAAATAAGATTTTAAGATCTTGTTGGGGGAGTCTACGTCACACACACACAAGCGCGCGTGCGCGGACCACCAATGCACTAAAACAAAATCCCCACCAAAATAAAACGTCAGATGTATAGATATGTAGTAATTTAATTCACATGTTTGGAGAGTGAAATCCTGAACTCTTTTAGCTGAATCTACTTGAATAATCATGGCCCCTAAGTGTAGCGTTCTCACCTAGAGCTGCGGCAGGAGGTTTCACATACCTCAAGGGACAATTTCCAACCATATCCTTCAAGGCACATTTTCCTCTAATTAAACTTAATCCCTATTACCTCCTGGTGGTCTCTAAGGGCTCGGTTTTCAAGAGCCACTGCGTTGTCTGGTTTGCCTTCTGAGATAGTTACAAATGCTGCCGGTCCCACCCATGCTCGACCTGCTGAACCCTGAAAAAACGTGAGCAGGAAACAGCCAGGGCCTCCTCTGCAGGGTTTACGTGATGAAATGCAGCTCACAATTACTTGCCCCTGCAATTTTCACACCTGGGGCTCTCAAGCTTTGAGGGTGCAGGTGGCCTAATGCAGGAGTAATTAGTTCCATGTCATTAATTATTTATATGGAGCTTATCACCCTGGGCTGGTGATTTTTGTTGACTCAGAACTGCAGGTGCACAAAGGAAAAGTGCATTTTGAATGCTTGGCCTCTTAAAAGGCAGAGAGAAATTTCGGTGTCTTGAAAGGTAGACAGAAAACGCTGCCCTTTGGGGCTATCTTTGAGGCACGCTCCAGGAAGGGCAGTTTCATTCATAGTGACCACAGGGTTCTGAGAGTTGACAAGTAATTTAAAATGGTGACTCATCATTGCTGCAGGTGATTCTACTTGACTCACACAAAATTCTGTTTTTAATATGTATTTTCCCATTTTGTTGTTGAAGAAAAGCAGGGAATGAGAATCCACTGTCTTATTTGGATCTAATTATTCCTGGAAAACTCAAAGTAATTGAAAGAACACTACCGGAAGTTCTTACTAACTCTGCCTTCAGAAGGTCCTGGTGAATCTAATTTCAATGATGTTTATCAATACATAACTTCATTCTTACCAACTAGATTCCTCTAACCTTGGCTTAAGCAATTGTTGAGACAAACTTTCCTGACTGACATGATGTATTCCTTATGATTTTAATCTCATTAACCTTCCTCTATTTTTTCACCCTGTTGTTGGTTTCCCATCTATTTCCAGTTATGTATTTCTCCAAGTGCAGGAGAGGGTACAGGTCATCCCCCCACCCCGCCGAAGATTTCTGGTTCAGGATTTTATTGTGTGCTTAGAACACAGAACTGAACACAGTTCAGATCAATTTATGGTACACTTTAATCTTTCGTAATGGCTTGAAAGCAGAGACTCTCTGAAGCTAATATCTCAAAAGGAAAGACTTTTTTGATGCCTCCTCCATATTAAAGTAAACTTTAGTGCAGCCTCCACTTCAGTAACTCAGTTTCTTCTGCAATCACTCACTGTAGCAAATTGACCAGGATCGAGTTAGGAGGCTCTCACAGGAGCCCTTGCATCTCCTAACTCTGCATTTCCAACGATCTCCAGACTACACTCAAGGTCCACGGGCACACTTTGAGCAGCAAGGTTCTCAGCATAAACGGAGAGGCAATTTCTCCCTTCCAACTGGATAACCTTCCAGTTTTGCTGTCAGAGTGATCTTGTGCCCCCTGATGGGAAAAATGACCAACCCAACCCCACATCACACTACCTTCTTCTGTGAATTTTGTATTTCAAACAAGTTTTCTACTCCACCCCTCTTTTACTATGAGAAAACTCTGGCATAAATAAAATAAATTATATATTAAGAATAAAAAGTGAATGGTTGCTGCTGAGGAAGGTGCACTCTCCCATCTCTGTCTTCCAGTATGAAAATGTCACTTTAAAACTTTGAGTGTCAGAGGTTCTCAAAGTGAGAGCATCACTAACATCACGAAGCATGCACTGCTTAGTCAAAAATCTAGCGGTTTTTGTGTTTGTTTCACTCCTCTGAAATCATGAATAGCTTCAGTATAATAAATTTAACCCTGGCTTGGAAGTTAGAAGTGTTCATCTCTAAACTCTGCCATAAACTTAGTTTGATCTACTTAAAGTCCCCCGTGCAGCTCTTTCAAAGCTTGAGGTTCTGTTCCCTCATTAGTAAGGTAGCTCTATAATTTATCCTTTAAACCAGAAACCCTTGAGGGTGAGAAGAGATGCTGTTATAATTTCACAGAGACAACAGGCATACATTGGGATTGACTTAGGCAAACTGAAACATGGTCCTAAGCAAACTGAGACTTTACTCTTTGGAAAATAAAGATTGGTTTGGACAAGACAGAATTGGCTCAAGTGTCTTCCAGGTCGAATGTCTACATCAGGAACCCTACAGTTTCCAAGCAGGAGCTCATGACCTGTGTCTTTTTTCATAACTCTGAATAAGAGGAATTAATGCAACTCTCAATGTGTCAAAACCTTTTTAATTGTCTCAAAGCAAATTTGAGGCTTTAGGATATCAACCTAGAGGACAGAGTGGCCGGGGTAAAGTCTGCATAGCCAAGTCTCAAATTCCTGGATGCAAAAAATTGCTACCTCAGCAGCTAAAACACTTTACTAACCATGTGTTACTTTGACTTATTCAGAAATAGCAAAGAGAAACATTCCGTCTAAGATTGTTGTGCCGTGTTTCATTAGAGGGTTTTATATTTTTGTTTTGTTTTGTTTTCCCTATTAAAAAGCAAGGGTTATGTAATATCTTGAAAGGTGAGGGTACTGGTGTGCTCAAAGATTTTCAGCCTAATTTAAAAGTTTCAACAGACTGGAAAATTGTACTAATAGTTCCCCCACCTGACCCCCACAAAGAAAATTAAATCAGAATGCAAATGATTATTATAGAGATAAACATAGAGAAATTCAGAAAATAGCATCTTTCTTTTCTAAATATTTCTAACTCATAAACTGCAATGTATGTGTGTGTTCCAGATATTGGGGATATTTTCTATTTCACTTAACATCATACTACAAAAAATAGTCCTTAGAAGTTTATCATTCTCAGCCTACCTTCAGGCCTAACATTAATTTAGGAGAACCTAAAATACATAACTTTTCTCCAGGAGATCCATGAATTTCTGTGACTTCTTAGGGATTTTATTTTCCAGTAGGCCTCCTGGTCTGAAAAATAATTTTCAAAACTTTACTCCCAATATCTAAATGATAGTTTTAAAGAACTGTCCCAAGAGTGCTAGAGAATCAAGAAGCAAAGAGGCATTTCATGAGCACTTAATATGTTCGTAGTAGTGATCAATAAAAAATGAAGTTTACTTTTAGGTTTCATGTTTTTTTCATCATTAAAGTATGTATTTCCTAAACAATATTTTTTAAATATAAAAACATTTGGTAATTTATGCTATTAATTATCCATTCAGACTGAATATTACAGCAAGATATACTTAGGAAGAACTCATAATGTGCAAAACATAATGTGAATCTCAGGATATGTAAAGTAAAAATATGAAGTAAAAAATCAACCACAAAATGATATATAATATATAAAATGTAGAAATAGAAGAAAAAATATTAAAATATTAATAGTGTTAATTTTTGAGAAATACAATCAGTGTTTCCCTTTTGTATACTTTTTATAAATTTACCTGTTTTCCATAATAGGGCATATATTATTTGAAAGTGGAAAAAAATCATAAATATTGTTTTCAAATTGTATGGTACAGGGAGATGAGGAACTGCCAAGCAAAGATGTCATATGTCTTTCATCTTCTATTTAACAAGTGCCTTTGGTCTAATCATCAGAGGCCATTAAGAAATGGAAAACACAAACAAAAAAGTTACAGTCTTTGTAATAATGTGGTACATTTCATAACTTTAATGTTTACTAGTTCCTGGAACCTCAAATAGGCAAACACAGAAAAACTTGGTGAATATGCATAATCCTCTCTTTTGCATAATAGTATAGGCTGCTATATATTTCATATACAATTTGAATATAAATTCAGCTACTCTTCATCTACAATTAAGCCTTCAATTAAGACCTCACTAATTAAACATTTATCCAAGGGCACAAATTTTGTTTACTCTGATTAAATATTCACAATAAATCACTTTGTTGTAACCATATTCTTCCACATTGATTTTCCCTCTAAAGTTCACAAACCATTTCATCAACTTTGAAACTGAACTTATTTATTCCCCAAATTCTGGAAATACGTTCATAAGTGGCAAGAAGCAAAAGTCTGAGTTCATCAAACAAATCCAAATGTTCAGATACTTTTCTTTTTTTTAACTTTTGGGTTTTATTTATTCATTTATTTATTTCATTTATGGCTGTGTTGGGTCTTAGTTTCTGTGCGAGGGCTTTCTCTAGTTGCGGCAAGTGGGGGCCACTCCTTTTTTTTTTTAAACATCTTTATTGGAGTATAATTGCTTTACAATGGTGTGTTAGTTTCTGCTTTATAACAAAGTGAATCAGTTATACATATACATATGTTCCCATATCTCGTCCCTCTTGCATCTCCCTCCCACCCTCCCTATCCCACCCCTCTAGGTGGTCACAAAGCACCGAGCTGATCTCCCTGTGCTATGCGGCTGCTTCCCACTAGCTATCTATTTTACATTTGGTAGTGTATATATGTCTATGCCACTCTCTCACCCTGTCACATCTTACCCCTCCCCCTCCCCATATCCTCAAGTCCATTCTCTAGTAGGTCTGTGTCTTTATTCCCATCTTGCCATTAGGTTCTTCATGACCCTTTTTTTCCCTTAGATTCCATATATATGTGTTAGCATGCTGTATTTGTTTTTCTCTTTCTGACTTACTTCACTCTGTATGACAGACTCTAACTCCATCCACCTCACTACAAATACCTCCATTTCATTTCTTTTTATGGCTGAGTAATATTCCATTGTATATATGTGCCACATCTTCTTTATCCATTCATCCGATGATGGACACTTAGGTTGCTTCCATGTCCTGGCTATTGTAAATAGAGCTGCAATGAACATGGGCAGAAGACCTAAACAGACATTTCTCCAAAGAAGATATACAGATTGCCAACAGACACATGAAAGAATGCTCAACATCATTAATCATTAGAGAAATGCAAATCAAAACTACAAAGAGATATCATCTCACACCGGTCAGAATGGCCATCATCAAAAAATCTACAAACAATAAATGCTGGAGAGGGTGTGGAGAAAAGGGAACACTCTTGCACTGTTGGTGGGAATGTAAATTGATACAGCCACTATGGAGAACAGTATGTAGGTTCCTTAAAAAACTAAAAACAGAACTACCATATGACCCAGCAATCCCACTATTGGGCATATACCCTGAGAAAACCGTAATTCAAAAAGAGTCATGTACCAAAATGTTCATTGCAGCTCTATTTACAATAGCCAGGGGGCCACTCTTCATCGCGGTGCACGGGCCTCTCATTATCACGGCCTCTCTTGTTGCGGAGCACAGGCTCCAGACGCGCAGGCTCAGTAATTGTGGCTCACGGGCCCAGTTGCTCCGCGGCATGTGGGATCTTCCCAGACCAGGGCTCGAACCCGTGTCTCCTGCATTGGCAGGCAGATTCTCAACCACTGAGCCACCAGGGAAGCCCTCAGATACTTTTAATAAGAATTCAGTGACAGTTGTGAATAACCATTTGTTTACGAGCCCATTCCCTCTTGCCCCACCCCCACGAGTAATTCTATAGAATAGTTTGAATGTTTCCAAAAGCCCAGGGGCCCTCTCTTCATTTGCTAGTAGACAAAACTACTACACAGATAAAGCAGAATATGTGGCTTTGAAAATGATGATTGTAACGACTAAACAATTCTATACTCTGCAACAATCCTCTTTAATGTTAAATGTCACCATAATCAGTTTTAAGTCAGAGGTAATTTTCCTTCATAATTCTTTTTACCCTGTTTTATTCTATTTCATCTCCTTCAGATAATTCTGTTATCTGGGTCTGAGAAAATATATATATATATATATATGATTTTGCTAATCATTGCTATGTGTTTCACTAGTCCTCAAAGCAATCCAGAATCTGGAGGTCAAATGAGGATCTAAGACATGACCAAGGTTAGCAAACTTCCTCTGTGTCCCCTTGCTTCTGATCTATTTGAAAAAGTTAAGGCATCACAACTAAGAGTTCAAGTCATCATTATTTACAGTAGTGCAGTCCCCTGGTGTAGATACACACACTCAATTTGCCTTCCCTCGCAGCTGTTCATGTGTGTCCAAAGATTTGTGCTTGATTCTTGGCTAGATTTGCACACTATTTGGATGGGTTCTTGGTCAATCTATACTTCAGAAGTGTCCTCCCTAGAATAGCAGAAGCAGTGATCAAGCTCAGGGATGTTTTGAGGTCTAGCAATTAGCACATAAAGAAGTAATAGCCACAATTAGTTACTACTATGTATTCTGTAGTGTCTCCTAGGCAGAATCATTACCCTATTTAACAGATGACTAAATGGAAATGCATAAATTTTGTGACTTACAAGAGGTTTAAATGTCAGTCACAGGCAAAGCCAAAGCCATACTCGACCTCTTACAGTGAGCTTTTTTAGGTGCCGACGTAAAGACAGCTTCCACCCTCTTAAAAATATGACAAGCGTTGGTCTTCGAGAGCAAGTGAAGTGGGAAGGGCCCTCCTGGGTGACTGGAATTGCATCTCAGGAAGATACTAACAGTTTGGATTCTAAGTGATATGGAGGCAAGAGGTTCTACAAAATTTTCACACTCCTGCTTTCAGACGAGCATGAAGGGATCATGTTTTAGAGGTGCCCTGCTAAGGCTCTGCCTACAATCGTGACCTCATGTTTTTGTATTATATTTATCTCCCTTGATGCAGTGTGATGGTTGATGTCTCACTAACTTATTAAGTCTATAACAGAATTTGGAGCTCAGAGTAGACCCAAGCACAGGGCAAACTCATCCTTACTCATTATGGCTTGTCCCATCCACAGCCTGCAAAGGATGCCCTTCCAAGGGTCTGCATCCTTATGGAGCAGATGTTCCCTCAAGAACATGTGCTCCCAGTTGACCTTTTCTCAAATAAACTTCCTCCTTGAACCTGAAAGAGAGCTTGAGAGCCTCACTGTGTGTGTGACAAATCCAAGCATGTACACTCTGTCATATTGTCTCCCACAACTCTAACTCTGAAATCACAGAAGCCACTGCAGGGTTACAATTCCCTATCTTTGAGATGGTATCCATCAAGAAATGGGATTCCTTATGAACCAGCTGGGAGTCAGGGCCAGTGAACCCCTCTGACCACAGCTGCTGTCAGCTTTCAACACCATGGATTCTGTTGTTCTTGCATGTTGGCAAATAATCCTGTCATCCCTTCCCAGCTTTCCAGTTCTCTACTTAACAGGTCGAATTAGTTAGCGCTTGCTAAGTCTTCTAAGTAATAAAGTATTCCTTGCCACTTGCTTTCAGAGTTGTTTTAAGAGTCTCACAGGGGCAGGCAAGTCAGAAAATAACTCTTTAACAAATGCTGGGAAACCACCCTTCCCTTGATGTAAAGGAAAAGATCTGCAGGCTGTTAAAAGAACTTCCTCTGATTAATAGAATACTGAACTGTGGTGCAAATCAATGTTGATGGCAGAAAGAAAATGGGCTTTTGGAGAGGTGAAGTAGAATGGCAAAATACATTTCTTTTTAAATAAGTGGAAGTCTTTTCCCTTTTGCATACAATGGCCTGCCACTCTCCTACTTATCTGCAGAGATCTTGACCTCACGTTTTTTTTGTTCTATTGCACTCGCTGTTGCCACCTGCTGGTGACATATCATGATTGAAGTACAGGGTGTGGGTGTTCATATGGGAAGTACAAACTGTAAGCTTAAGGCCAAATCAAGAGTCCACGTACCCTGGAGACTCAGTCTTCCTTGAGATAGGAAAAGAACAGTCCTGAAAGCAGAGGGAAAAAATCCTATTCACACTCAACTTTCAAGAAGTTCTGCTATGTGTCCGTCCTATTTTGTCACCAATACAAGAGACTCAGTTGCTCGCCATTATCCTTCTCTCTGTAGGGTACGTGGGACATGCCTCCTTCTGATCACTGGAGATATAATTTGTATCTTGCTATATTAATTTTGTATTTTGAAGACTAAAAGTTTTCAAGGTAATGGAACTTGACCTCAAATGAAAGATGGCTTTTAGGCATCTTTGCTCTCAAGGCAAAGGATAACTTCTCTGTTTCCAAGGAGCCTAAGCGTGATAAGGTTCTGGCACACTACATCATTTATAAAAGAGCCCTCAGAAGTATTTATATGCACCTACACACCCAGAGAACTCAGGATAAGCAAGCTGTTTGAAGTAAAGCAAATCTAGTTTTTAAAGACCCATACTGAGCTATAATTTGCGAAGGAATATGAAATGGAAATACCTTTCCTTAGGTTTCTCCACACTCATAAATAGCCAATGCCATGGTACATGTTTCCTTGGAAATTCAGACACATTGGAAGCTACTGTGCATAGCTATACATGTGTAACCTACAAATTTATGGTCATACAATAAGAAGGTTTCAAATGAAAGTATGCCAAGTATCAGGAAGTTCCAGAGTTAAGATCCCTTTGCAATCTTAACACACACCCACAGTGCACAAATGCCACATCATAAAGAGATTTAAAAGCTTTCTTCAGTAGGAATGCCCAATATTGAATAGACCCAGCATGGACAACTTAACAGTTATATGTGTTTTGGGTTTTAATTTGTAATGTGAGTTGTGTTTTAATATAGATATTTATTTTTCATTCCCTGGTCAAGTTCACAGTAAGGACAGCAATGATGAGGGGCCCAAGGCTATGCTGGCACCCTTCTCTTCTGTATATACTCCAAGTTACCTTGTCCAGTTCCACAGCCTTTAAATGCCACCTATATTCTAGAGATCCTTACATCTCTTTCCCCATTCCTGATTTCTCCCCAGAACTCCAGATTCATAGCCAATCGGCCACCTGAGAAGTAACCAGCACCTCCAACCTAACATGCCCCAAGCAAAACTCTTAATTATGTTACTCCAAACCTTCTCTTTTCTCTAAATTTCCTCTTCTCAGTAAATGGCATTAAAATCTCCCTAGATGCTCACATAAAAGTTCTGGGAGCTAACTTTGATCAGACTCTTGACTCTCACTGCCTCTATAGGAATTCTTGCTAAATCCCTAGGCATCAAATTCTCTAAAATTCTAATTCTCTCCGTCTCCACTGATCCCACCTATATTAGTCATCTATTTGACATAATGAATGATTCCAGAGCAGGGTATCATAAAACAACAAGCATTTATTATCTCACAGGGTTTCTGAGGGTCAGAAATCTGGGAAGGGCTTTGCTGGGTCGTTCTGGCTTCAGGTTCCTCATGAGGTGGCAAACTGTCAGCTGGGGAAGGATCCGTGTCTGAGATCACTCAGGTAGTTGTTGTCCTGCCTCAGGTCTTTGCTGGCTACTGGCTGGAGGTTTCAGTCCCTGGCTACATGGGTTTATCCTTAGAAATGCATGGGAGCTTATTTCTCTCAGAGAGAGATCCAAGGAAGAGAGACAAAGATGGAAGCCATAGTCTTTTATAACCTAATCTCAGAAGCAACAGAATATCACTTATGCTGTATTCTGTTGGTCACATTGACTAATCCTGGTAAAATGTAGGAGGTGACCACAAAAGGATGTAAGTACAGGCATACCTGGAAGATTTTGTGGGTTCCATTCCAGACCACTGCAATAAAGCAAATATCACAATAAAGCAAGTCACACAAAATTTTTGGTTTCCCAGTGCATGTAAAAGTTATGTTTACACTATCCTGTAGTCTATTAAGTGTGCAATAGCATTAGGTCTAAAAAATAAAAATACAAATACCTTAATTTAAAAATACTCTACTGCTGAAAAATGCTAACCATCATCTGAGCCTTCAGTGAGTTGTAATTTTTTATTGGTGGAAGGTCTTGTCTCAATGTTGACTGCTAACTGATGGGGGGGGGGGTGGTTGCTGAAGGCTGGGGTAGCTGAGGCAATTTCTTAAAATAAGACAATGAAGTTTGCCACATGGATTGACTTTTCCTTTCACCAATGATTTCTCTGTAGCAAGCAATGCTGTTTGATAGCCATTTACCCACAGTAGAACTTCTTTCAAAATTGGAGTCAGTCCTCTCAAACCCTGTTGCTGCTTTATCAACTACATTATATCATATTCTAAATCCTTTGTTGTCATTTCAACAATCTTCACAGCATCTTCACCAGGAGTAGCTTCCATCTCAAGAAATCATTTTCTTTGTTCATCCATAAGAAGCAACTCCTTATATGTCCAAGCTTTATCATGATATTGCAGGAATTCAGTCACATCTTCAGGCTCCACTTCTAATTCTAGTTCTCTTGCCATTTCTACCACATCTGCAGTGACTTCTTTCACTGAAGTCTTGAAGCCCACAAAGTCATCCATGAGAGTTGGAATCAACTTCTTCCAAACTCCTGTTAATGTTGATATTTTGACCTCTTCCCATGAATCACAAATGTTCTTCATGGTATCTAGAATGGTGAATCCTTTCCAGAAGGTTTTTCAATTGACTTTGCCCAGGTCCATCAGTGAAACCACTATCTATGGCAGCTATAGCCTTACAAAATATATTTCTTAAATAATAAGATTTGAAAGTTGAAATAACTCCTTGATCCACTGGCTGTGGAATGGATATTGTGTTAGCAGACATGAAAACAACACGAATCTCATTGTACAGCTTCATCAGAGCTCTTGGGTGACCAGGTTCATTGCCAATGAGAAGTACTATTTTGAAAGAAATCCTTTTTTCTGAGCAATAGGTCTCAACTGTGGGCTTGAAGTATTCAGTAAACCATGTTGTAAACAGATGTGCTGTCATCCAGGCTTTGTTGTTCCACTTGTGGAGCACAGGCGGAGTCAATTTAGCCTTAAAGGGCTTAGGGTTTTCGGAATGTTAAATGAGTGTTGACTTCAACTTAAAGTCACCAGCTGCATTAGCCCCAAACAAGAGAGTCACCACGTCCTTTGAAGCTTTGAAGCCAGGCATTGACTTCTCCTCTCTAACTATGAGTCCTACATGGCATCTTCTTCCAATAGAAGGCTGTTTTGTCTTTATTAATTATCTCAGCTAGATGTTCTGGATAACTTGCTGCAGCTTTAACATCAGCCCTTGCTGCTTCACCTTGCACTTTTATGTTATGGAGATGGCTTCTTTCCTTAAACCTAATGAACCAAACACTGCTAGCTTTGGACTTTTCTTCTGCAGCTTCCTCACCTCTCTGAGCCTTCATAGAATTGAAGAGATTTAGAGCCTTGCTCTGGATTAGGCTTTGGTTTAAGGGAATGTTGTGGCTGATTTGATCTTCTATCCAGACCTCTAAAACTTTTTCCATATCAGCAATAAGGCTGTTTTGCTTTCTTATCATTTGTGTGTTCACTGGAGTAGCACTGCTACTTTCCTTCAAGAACTTTTCTTTTGCTTTCACAACTTGGCTAACTGTTTGGGACAAGAGGCCTAGCTTTTGGCCTATCCTGGCTTTCATGCCTTCCTCACTAAGCTTAATCATTGCTAGATTTTGATTTAAAGTGAGAAATGTACTACTGTTCCTTTCACTTGAACACTAGAGGCCATTGTAGAGTTATTAATTGACCTAATCTCAAAACTGTTGTGTCTCAGGGAATAGAGAGGCCCAAGGAGAGGGATAGATTTGTGGAACAGTTGGCTGGTGGAGCAGTCAAAACACACTCAATTAGTTTGCTGTCTTATACGGGTGCAGTTCATGTTACCCCAAAACAATGACAATAGTAATATCAAAGACCACTGATCACAGATCACCATAACAAATGTAATAATAATGAAAAGTTTGAAATATTGCAAGAATTACCAAAATGTAACACAGACACAAAATGAGCAAAAGCTGTTGGAAAAATGGTGCCGATAGACTTGCTTGACATAGAGTTGCCACAAACTTCGAGTCTGTAAAAACGCAATCTCTGCAAAGGGCAATAAAGTGACTGCAGTAAAATGAGATATACCTGTACGAAGAGGAGAGAATCATTGGGGGCAAATGTGGAGACTGGCTACCATATTATCCTAGCCCACGCCTCTACCCTCGACTACCTAGTCACCTGGAATAGCTTCTTAATCCATCTCCCTGCTTCTCTTCCTGCCATCTCCATTCATTAACCACTCAGAAGCTAGAACTATCTTTTTGAAAACATAAATCAGATCTTGTTATTCATGTACTCCAAACCCTCCAATGGCTTCCCATTTTATTTAGAGTGAGATTTAAACTCTTAACCTGGCCCTGCCTACATGTCAACCTCAATGACCATCACACCCAGACACCATGGATATGTTCCTGTTCCTCCAACATACCAGGTTGGAAGGATTCAGATCACAGCTTAAATGTCATTTCTAGAAAAGCCAGCCAACACTATCCTATCTGAAGTACTCATTCATATACTCCCCTGCCCAACTGTCATCCCTGCCCCAGCCCCACACACGAACACAAGTGTACTTCTTACCTGCTAAAAGAATCCTGATTTTATGTTTAAGAGCAAACAAAGAGATCTTGGTCTCAGGGAACGTGGGCTCTTCTCATCTACAGGGATGACACATGGCTGCTCTGTAGCAGGCATGGTAACCATTTCTTTCAATGATGAAGCAAAAGGGTCTAGAAATGTCATGTGGTCCTAAACTGAATAATGAGAAGTGAGGGGATGTCTACTGGGGGCTTCCTTTCCCTTGGTGAAGACAGCATCATTTTCTCCACTACTTTTCTGAATGTGATTACCATGAGGATGTAAGTCCAGAGCTATGAGATAAGCAACCATCTTGTGACTATGACATAAGCAGCAAAATAAGGAAAACCCAACACCCAAGGATCATAAAATAGGAAGATACAAATTGCCCAGGACTCTGATCTTTGAACCACTACACCATTCCTGGTCTACAAATCTCTAGACTCCCTGGCATGTAAAATAATTACATATCCTTATCACTAAGACCCTGCTGGTTGTGTCTCTCTGATACACACAGAGGAAAGCATTCCTAATTGATAAATTTATTCACAAAGAACTTTCCTGTTAAGTGAGATGGCTCACACATTAAAAATCTTAGACTCTATAACATAGAGTACACTGATGACAAAGTGTGGTATTTTGATGACAAAATACCTGATGACAAAGAATCAGCAGAAAGACTGAGGCCTATAATTTTCTTGCTAAACTTTCTTGAAGATCTTAAGTGGTAACAAAGGAAGGCTGAATTATAAAAATAACTTGTTTTATAAGCATTTCCATGGAAAAGCTTTCTTTAATAAACTTAAGAATTATGAAAATGAATTTTTAATGAGTCTGACTACTACTGAAAAATAGTAGTAAGTGTTTCACCTCAATGATCTGAGATTGTAAATGATCTGACCTAATGAAAGAGCCAGTATTATTAACCCCATTTCACAGATGAGGAAACTGAGGCTCTGGGAGGTAAATTTGCCCAAAGTCATCCAGCTTGCAAGACAGAGCTGGAATTTGAACCCAGGTTCACTGACCTTGTATCCACAAGTTTAACTCCAGTACCACCCTCCAGCCTCCAGCAGCAATGTTCAGCCCATCATTAGCTCCCTTCCTTCACTTCTTTTTTGATCTACAGAGTCAGTGTCTTAGAATGTGTCTCATCTGAGCGAACCGTACTTCCATACCTGAGGTGCATCTTCCCCTCCAGTCATCTTTTGTCATCTATATCTTAAAAAGCACACATTGAAGAAAGTTTAGATACAGTTGCTGTTACTCACCCAGAGGAATATTTTAAACCTTCTAAAGCTTATTAAATACCCATCATGACAAGGAGAAAGGCTTGTGCCCTGAAGTTGAGATTTAGTGCCATAGCTGTTTAGTTTGTGGTAGCTTTTCCTATTCCCTGCCATTTGTCTTGGTCAATATTCAATTTTAGCATAACCCTTGACCACTTAGCTGACCTCCTTATTTGTACACTTCCGTCACATACTCCTGACACTTCTCCACATAACAGCCAGAGTGATCCTTCTCAAATGTAAGTCAGAGTGCCTCATCCTTCTGCCCAAATCGTTTCCTGGCTTCATATGTCAGCCAGGGTAAGTCTTTACAGTGTCTGACCAGGTCCTCTGAAATGCTGCCCCTTTTGCATTCTAACCTCATTGCCTAAGACTCTTCCCTTTGCTGGCTTCTCTTGGGTAAATTTGCCTCTTCACTGTTCCTTAAATAAGCCAAGCACTCTTCTACCTCAGGGCTTTTGCATATGCTGTTCCCTCTGCTTGGAAAGCTGTTCCTCCAGCTACCTGCATGTCTTGCTCCCACAATCCATATCTCTGCTCAAATATCTTAATATCAATGAGAACTTCATTGCATGCCATATATAAAACAGCAACAGCTTCCCTCCAACACACACACACTTCCACTCCCTTGTGTGGCATTTTTATGCTTATTACAACCTGATACAGTATAAAATTTGTCTACTTGCTTATTGACTTTCTTCTTCCCACTGTCATATAAGCTCCTCAAGAACCGGGACTTTGTCTTGTTCAGTGTGTTTCCAGAATTCAAGCATGCTTATCATGTGAGAGGTGCTCCATGAATCCTTGTTAAATGAATAAATGATGAGTGAATGAATGAATGGACAAATGCATCTTGGGTAGTGAAGTCTCACTACTGCTCTGTGACTTAGTTTCCTCATCTATGAAACAAAGGAGTGAAGATTCGAGGATTTCCATGCTTTATCCTTGCTCTCTTGTACCACATAAACCAAAACACAGGCCTGTCTCCAGCTTGAGAACCAAGGGGATGAGCATTGGCCCAGAGCCAAAAACTCTGGGCCTTCCACCTCTTGGCTTCCTGGGTGGCCCTGGGCAAGTCACTTAACTCTATTCTTTAAGTTCTCCATTTATAAAACAAGGCTAACACTTAACTCCCCGCACTGTAGAGTTGGGAGCATTAATTAATGCTTATAAAGTACTCTGGTATTTCTCAATTAAAAGATTCAATTAGAGTAAATTGTTACTATTAGGCAAATGGAAATGAAATAATGAGACTGTTCTAGGCACTATAATTCATACATGAATTCCAGCTTTAAAAAATAAGAAGAACCACTGCCTACATTCTAAAACAATCCACGAAATATTTTACTCAAAAGACAGTTTTTCCAAAATTTTAATGGTCTAAAAAGAAATTCAGTTCCAAAGAAGTAACATGCCTACTCTTCCTAATCTAGAATGTTCCTGGTTGTCAAATCTAGGTCTGTATATATGATTAAGATTACAGTTCAAAATTTTATCATTAAAGAAAAAAGTGAACATATTTTAGCCCATTGCCTACCTTATGTATCTTATCCTTATAGACAAAAGGAAAATAAATATTTTAAAGCACAAAATCTTACAAAGAAAATGTATTATAGCTGTTCGTATTTGTGACAACATCCAAGATCATTCAAGAAAAAGAGAATACAAGGAGCTATATTTTTAAACACCAAGACTATGAAATAGAGCTGGAGCTCTCCTAACTGGGTAACTTCAGGCAAGCTGAGGCTCTTTTTTTAAAGAGCTTTATTAAATTCAACTTAAAATCATTTTTAATTCACCCTGCCCAAAGAGAAAGCTTGCCCATGTCTCAGCTGCATTTTAAGCAAACATTTTTTTTAATATTATTGCCTTGGTATTCTCCAAGCAAGAGACTATCATGGCATTGCATGTCCTTCCTTCACCCCTTCCTTCTGAGCTAACTTCCTTCTTTCCCTCTCTCCTTTTCTTCATGGTCACGAAGGTCTGCCTGCCCACTGCAGGAAACCGGGGAAACTTGTTTAAGGAAACAATTGGCCTCCTGGGATATTGGGGTGATTGGTGCTGCCCAGCAGGGACTAAGATTTGGGAGCCAGCCAGATATTGTCATTAAGAAGACAGTCACTTTCCTGTATTAAATGGTATGATTAGAAAGTGAAAAAAAAAAAAAAAAAAAAACCAAGGACAGTCTGAGAAACTGTCTCAGCAAAGAGGGGCCTGAGGAGACAGGATGACTGAATGTAATGTGGTGTGCTGGATGAGATCCTAGAACAAAAGAAGGACATTAGGGAAAAAGTAAGAAAATCTGAATAAGTGTGGACTTTAGTTAATAAGAATCTATCAATACCGGTTCATTAATTGTAACAAATGTACCATATTAATGTGCAATGTTAATAATAAGGCAAACTGAGACTGGGGTTAATGAGAATTCTCTGTACTATCATTTGAAAATTTTCTGTAAATCTAAAACTACTCTAAAAAATTAAGTCTATGAAAAAACAAAAAAAAACAAAACAAAACAAAAAAAAAAGATTTGGGAGCCAGAAACACTCCAGGAACACTCATGAACATGGAGGATGTGGTGTTTGGACGAGAAGGCCCCTCAAGATTTTACGGGCTCAAAAAGCAAGGAATCATGATGGAGTGTGAAGCTAAGCTAAATCCCTCACATTTTCTTCAGACCTCATCTCTGAATCTCCAGTTTACCCATTCTTTTGAGATGCTAAGAAGAACACATGTGAAGAATTTGCTAAGTAGTAAAAATATCTATAAACCTTCAAAATTATTATCTCCTTTCTGGGAAATGGCTTTCTTTGGTATGCAAATTAATATTATGGTCTCTCTTCCCAGAAAAATGCACATAGATGAAGAATTTTATATATGATTTTGGAGTTTGGGGATGTCTCTAAGATTCATGAATCCCAGACACTGCAGCCAAAGAGAACCAGGTTAAGAAAACTATCTGAGGAGATCTGCAGCTGGGCTCCAGGGGTACCATGAATTCCCCACGTTAAAAGAAAAATTTTCATAGAATATTTAGTGATCTAGTAAGCTTTTTCCAACAATTCATGAGTCGGGCAGCATCCAATCTAGAGATAGTAAGGCGTTCCAAAGAGCTGTACAAGGTAAGAGATTTTTATAGAAAGTGAGCAGGATAAAGGAAGTTATACTGGGCATTTGCTAGCTGTCCAAAGCAGGGCTACTTTTCTCATACGGAGTAAAGGGAAGTGTTGGAACCAGGTCAGGAGACTTGTGCTAAGCAGGCAAGTGCTGGCTGGTTGACCTGGGACTTTCTTTTCTGGGGAGTAGGGTATAGAAACGTAGGGAAGTTTTGGTTTGCTGACCCAAGCTTTAGCATGAGCAACTCCATCTCCATCCTAATCTGGTTACTTTAACATCCAAAATTGTGGACATTTTCCTGAGGAATTTTTCTTAACTTCCATCATGCTATCAATGGGGACGGTGACCCACTTGAAGTTAAGAACATCTGAGTTAGGGCTACTTGAAACACTAATTTTGCTCCCCTAGTCAGAGTCTGAATTTCTCAAGGAGAAGGACATGTCTTCATTATCTTTTTATTATGTTTGGTACACAGAGTGTTTAATATAGATTTATGCAATGAATAAGTCAATTAACCAATCAAAAGCCAAGCTGATTCAGTAGAATAGTTGTTGGCATAAAATAGAAGAAAAAGAAACATCAAGCAGAGAATAGAAATATACGCAGATAATCTTATTCATTTTATTTCCTGGATATTTCCAAATATTTCCCAGAGTAGGCACTTAAGTCATGTGAGGTATATTTTAAGCTTTATCAGCTTCATAATAAACATTTCCATCTGAAGAAGTATTATAAGCTTCTCAAATGTTAATGTGCGTACACTGCACCCAAGTATCTTTTTTAAATGTTGGTTCTGTTTGGGGTGAGGGCTCGAAATTTACATTTCAAACAAGCTCCCAGATGATGCTGATGTGAGCGGCTTGCAGATCACGCTTGGAGGAGCAAACACATGGTGAACCGAAGAAGTAGCTGTTAAGGGTTCTGTTCTCCCCCACCCATTCACTATCTTTGGGACCATGGCCACTTATGGATGGATTTAAGGTAGAGAAAAGGCCCATAACTGGGTAACTGAATAGAGTCACATGCAGAAATGCCAAGAATCTCCTCTACAATCCAGCTGAAAGCAAGATTGGATTGAATGTAAAGTGAGACACTGATTTTCCACTCTCCACCTATTTATACTGATATAGAATAAGCAAAGATATTTCACTTGTATTTGTATTTAGGTTTTCATTGACCAGAAACACAAAAATCAGTCATTTAAACATTTTATCGAACTGTTCAATCTGATCAGATTGTCAGAGAAGGTAAAAATTCTTACCCAAAAGGAGAATTTCAGGGCAGAATTTTTTCTACATAATTTAACAATGAGTTGCCCTTCTTTCTCTCTTTCCTTTTAGTCCTGGGCCATTTAGCCCCATCTTCTCACCCTAGAAAATTACTAGGTGAGGTCCTATTACCCTCAACTTTCTCTTTATGGTTTCTCAGCGCTCCTGAAATCCACTTACCGAGGAAAGGTGTTCATTTTCATCTTATGTACTTGTAACTCCCTACATAACTGTTCAAAGTTCTTGAAAGGGCAGATTTTAAGAGCTTTCATACTCTTGCTTCAAGTTCACGTGTTAATGGGTGTCAATAAAACCAGAGTTTCAGGGGTTTTCTTCTACTTGCAGGATCTTTTATTAAAAATAAATTCCAAAGGTTCTCCTTCCTCCTCGCCTATGGTGAATTACTTTTCTACTGTACTTTAAACTGACAACAGTTTATTTCAAGCAGAAGACAAATTTTAATTTCCCTGTTGACAATGTTAGCCCAGTGGCATTCTTATGTGCTGACCTGTTTTCTTCCAAAGGATATTTGGAATAGGTCAAGTCTTCATGTTAGAGAAGGGAGATAGAGTGACAGAGCAGTAGACAAGAAAGAGACTAGAAAAGAGTCAGAAATTCTAAGATCTTGTCTCAGCCCTACCTCAGAGTAGTCACACACATATGGGTAGGAAGCTGCTACCCTTGTAAGTCTCTGTAAATGGTGGCAGCAGTTTGGAGTTAACATGAATTATGGATAAGACCTTGGTTCTAGCTCCTACTTCGGCCCATGAAACTTTGAGAGGATTTGTTTCTCTGTAACTTCAGCTTCTTCTTCTGTGCAAAGAAGGAATTGTATTAGTCGTTGTCTACTGGTGATTACTGCTCTAAATGTTGCTTCTATTAGAATCTACTTGGGGGCAACTAGAGAAACTAGATCAGCAAGACCAACTTAATGCTCAATGGGTGCCCACCCATAACAAAGGCATGGGGAGCTTTAATTTTGCCAACTTCTTTTATCAATTATTTGATGACAGTGCGGCTAGTAAAATTTGCACTATGTGTTCCAATGTTTTTCCAACAGTTAAAGAAAATTAAAAACAAACAAACAAAACACTCTTGCATCTAGCTTAAACTGAGTTTTCATAAAGGTAGAGGTCAAAGATTGTTCAGAATTTATGCTGATGCTTTATCTCTGGCAGACCATGCCAGAGGTCTGTTGTTTTTCTCTGCAGCCAAGTGTAAATGCCTGGTAGCAGCACATCAAGAATGAAAAGTTACCATCTTGATGTAATTGTCTGACTTGGGTCCATTTTGTCTCAAAAAAAAGTATCTTTATTTATAAGATAAACTATAAGGTAAATTATAAGATACACAGTAATAAAATGATGTTCATAGTTTTTCATGGTTTGGTTCAGTGCAAAAAAAAAAAATTTACTCAATTCCTGTAAGTCCATCAGAGGGACTCTGATCTATACTCTCTTTAATAAAGATTAGTTTGATATCCACACAAACTAAATAAGTATTTTATTTCCACAAAACCCTCTCAAATTCCAAATGATCAAATTTGCTTGTAAATTATAACCCAAGTTCATAGTTTGGTAAGTTGAAGGTGATTTAACAGATATTAAAAAAAAATAATAAGACTGGGCATAAATTTAAACTAAATGTAATTAAAACATATTATTTTGACAAGAAAACCTCTTATCAAAATAAAATAAGTCTGAAGATTGCGACTTTTTGTTCCAATGTCATGAACATATATATTTTTTCTTTTTGATTTTCTAATAGCCAAAACCACATATTGCTACACTGTAACTGTATTGAAGGAAGCTTTTCAACTAGTCTCTTTCTACAGTGTTTAATTTTATTTTCCTGTTACAGTATATTGGGCACAAGGGGGCACTGAAGGAGTGAACAATCCCATCTACCATAGCAACTGAGACACCTAAGTGTTTGTTCACCTTTCAATCTGCCACATTGTAGTAGTTACTTTCTTTCTTCTTTTTCTTTCTTTTTTAAAATAGCTGTAAGGAGTTTGTCCAGCTTCTCTGGTCATGTGAGGGCAAACCTAGACATGGACATTTTCCAGCCCATGGATAACACCATCTTGAATGGCCTTTTCTGAGAATATACATCTCGTGTCATCATGAAATAGCATCATGTTTCACCAAAATGCCAAACATTGTGGCAAGAGTCTACCAGTTACATCCTTCCTTCTTACTACTTCTTACTATTCTTGGAGGCAGCTACAAACTGCATTTCCCAGCTTCCCTAAAACATCAGTGTGGATAATGAGATGGAAGAGGAAGTTGCTGTTGCCGCCGTCGTGTAGGACATCTGGGAGAGTTACCCAAAAGCGGCTGAACTGGTAGGAGTCTTTTTCCTCTTCCTTCTTCCTGCCTAGAGAGTCAATTCCATTGCTGGTGATGCAGCAGCCATGTTTCAGTTCTAAAAAATGACAAAACAGAAAGAAAGAATACGCTTACGACCTTGGTAGGGCTATGGAGTTTCCACTTCACCCCTGCACTGCTTCCTTCCAAATTGCATGTTATATGAAAGATAAAAAAAAAAAAAAAAACTATTATCTAGTTTAATTCCCTATGATTTGAGTCCCTACAGATTTTAAAATAAAAGTATATGAAAACTACAATTTCCAAATGATGCATCTTAAAAATATCATGGTTGGCAATGGAAATTCTTTAAGTATATATAGCAAAGGAATTGAACCAAAGGAAATATTTCACTGAGCTTCCATATAGTCCCATGAGAGGTAATACATGATTATGAAAAAGCATAAAAAAAGGCATCTTTTTAATTTAGCTGGACAAATATAAAATATCAACTCATAGTCCCTACAGAAGAGTTATACATTGATTACAATAAATTCCAATTCTCCTCTAAATTACTGCTGCTTCATCTATAAAAGCAACTGCCCCTGTTACTGGGGTCAGTGCAAAGCTTTGTTCATCTCCATTGTTCAGTAGAATGGGCAGGCAGTTGCACTTTAAAAAAGTTTACCCTCTCAGCACCCTGGTCAGCGGTCTCACCCTGAACTGTCACCACTTCCAACACCCTTAGTTCTCACCCCACCCTCACCAACGACCTTGTCTCCAATCCTTCTGGTAAGAGAAGACTAGAGGAGCCAAATATTCAAAAGCATCTCCTTCTAGAGAAACATCCTGAGTTTCTGAGTCTGTTTTGTCCATGAAAGATAGAACTGTTTATTTTTATGACATTGGTTAATTGAAATTTTAAACTTCCCTACCATTTGTACTATTCTATGTTATCTCAGTAGGTGGAAAATTTAATCTAGAATTTTAAAAAATGAGTGTAAATATTTTAAAATGTAAATCTTTGAATTATCAAAGTTTGATGCTGTGCTTTTGGACAGTCCAGTCAAAGGACATTGTTATTACAAAGTATTAGTCATTGTTTTACCGAATAAAGGAGGAGGATGAAGCTCTAATTATTAGATGAGGTCCAAGACAATGCCCGATTCTATAGGAAAACGACAGTGCTTAGGATTATAGGCCATAATATTTTTGATACAGAGTTTGCATCATTGAAAAAAAATCCATCTTTAATCCAAAAATGCCTTGATATATTGAAAGGAAATGACATGGCTTATGGGAAATAAATCATATCCTACTGTGACTTCTTTCAATGGATAGTGGATTTATATATTATCAAACTCAGTTGAATCTAGGGAAAAAATCTTTTAAATTGCAGAGTAGACAAAAAGAATTGTTGTTTTTTTAAAATATTTTGGTTGGCTTTTTTAAAAAAATTTTATTCATTTATTTATTTATGTTTTGGCTGCATTGGGTCTTCGTTGCTGTGTGTGGGCTTTCTCTAGTTGCGGCGAGCAGGGGCTACTCTTCGTTGTGGTACGTGGGCTTCTCATTGCAGTGGCCTCTCTTTTTGCAGAGCATGGGCTCTAGGCATGTGGGCTCAGTAGTTGTGGCTCTCAGGCTCTAGAGCGCAGGCTCAGTAGTTGTGGCGCATGGGCTTAGCTGCTCCACGGCATGTGGGATCTTCCCAGACCAGGGATCAAACCTGTGTCCCCTGCATTGGCAGGCGGATTCCCAACCACTGCGCCACCAGGGAAGTCCCAAAGAATTGGTTTTTAATCAAAAGAGCAATTAAATACTGAACAGGCTATGTTAAATAAAGTTATATAATTTCAGGTTGGGGGACCTCTTTTAAAGTCAAAGCACCAGCCATCAGTCATAAAAAATGCCCAAGCAGGAGGTGATTTCCTCACTAGAGATGCTTTCGCCTGTGTTTGTTTAGTATTCTAGATCTGCAACTCAGATCTCAAACCTTGATATGAATAGTTTCAGCACTGTGGGTTTTTTTTAATGTCAAACCAGAAAATATACGTGTATACGTTATAAAGAGCAACATAAGTATTTTCACCATAAAAGTATTTTGTGCATCTGTTCCAACTAGCTTAAACCTATTTATTGAAGAAACTTATTAACATGAAGTTTCCCACCACCCCCTGACACTTTATTTTCGTGAAGAAACTGGAATAAAGGTATTTTCAGCTATTAGCACAAAAAGGCAGAGGGGAAATTCCATGTCATGACCACTCCCTTTTTGGTTCCCAATACTGATTGCATTACACTCTGGCTTCTCAATGTATAGTCTGCAGACCAACGGCAGCAGCATGACTTGGGAACTTGGAAATACAGAATCTCAGGCCCCCCACCTCAAACCTACTAAATCTACAGGATCCCCCAGGGGATTCATAGACTCAGTGAAGTTTGAGAAGTACTCCTTCAGGATGCACCAACACCTAATTGAATCACCACATTCTCCTAGAAGCTGGGTGATAATGCAGTGAGAATCTATCACCTCTCCAAGTATGGATGTTACAAAAATGCAAGTCAGTGCCAGAAGTATAAGTTTATACCTTATGCAAATTTAACTCAGGTGCTGACTTTAAAACCTCACTCTCTGTAAGATGAGACTCCCATTTATTTCTCTGAATCCTCATGAGCAAGCAATCAATTAACATAGAAGATGCTTAATATTAAAATAGAAAGAAGTAAACCAGCAGACAAGAAGAGCACATTAGCCTCATCCACCATTCCACTTTCACCGCTAGTGATGTGTTAAAACACAGATGGTTTGGCTGCAAGATTGTCTGTGTGAAGATTCTTCTTTAACCTCTTCTTTTGGTCTTAGTTGTCCTTTAAGTTTAGCTGTAGTAAAGGTTATTGTGTATTAAACACACACATACACATATTCTTGAGGAATGATGTAAGAGATTTTCAATGGCCATTTTTACCATTCTCTATTTTTACTTTAAATACAAACTTGAGAACCTAATTCTATGTAAGCTGTTATCTACTTACAGTTTTGGAGAATTATACAAATACCTATAGGTTTACCAGTGCTTTCTTATTACATGTCTTGTCCTAGGTTGATTGTGTCATTGATAATAGTTTGGAAACATGGAAGCAATAATTAAGCTCCATGAGCGATGACACTAATGCATTATAAACTAAACAGATGACTCAAGTATGGAAGGAAAATGAGTATGAATGTTTAAATAGGTCTTAACTGGGTTGGAGAGGAGGTGAGGATGTTGAGGAAGAAAGAATAAAAAAGAATGGGTGTGAGAAAGGAAATATCAATGGAATGTTGAGATTGCAAATGAAACCCACAGAAGTCAGGAAATTCAAGAGTTAAGGTTCCCACTGCTCCCTTAATTCTGCCCCTGGTGTTGGGCAAATGCACTGTGTATGTATCTTTCATTACCAGATCCCATAACACTTAGCAACAGAGCCCGTTTAGGGTGGTGATGAAGAAGCACATGGCTCCTTATGAAATGAGCTTTAAATACATCGAAAGGTTAACAACTAGTATAACAAGGTACTTTTTCCTATAAAAGTTTAAAGTTAATTATAAAATCAGATAACACTGTTATGGTGTGAAGTATGAAATACACAAGGTAGCACTCCCCTGGGGCACAGTTGGTGTGCACTGTGTTCACAATGGAATTTTCCCACCTTCAGAGGATAAGAGTGTAAATAATTCTTTCTCCCTGGAAAACTAATATGAAAATTAGCTAATGTAGCAAAATTTCAGAATCTCTGCTTTACATAGGAAGAATACACGTCTGAGGCTACAAACTATAGTTAAGATAACCATGTATTAATAAACTAATGTGGGGCAGGAGATGGGGAATAACAAATAATTCCTACCTCCCACCAAAAAAAAAAAAAAAAAAAATTTTGGCCAATTTTGGAAAGCTGTGTAAGGCATTATTTTCCTTTAGATTTATCTTCCTAATGATGTTTATTCTTGATAAATGAATGCCTCTCCAAATGTACTCAAGGTTAAGAAGTATCCCAGAAGTGTGTCCACTTGGAGATTAAAAACAAAGCAGTATAGGTTAAAAAGGTGCACAAATCATTTATAAAATGCCCCTGAAGTTGCAGTAAACAGTGAGTGAACACTGAAGAGTGAACTGTGTAGACACAGCAGTTTAGTGGTTATTAAGGAATTGCAGAAGCTTTTGAAGAGTAAATTAACCTTTCCAGGAGTGGCTGTATCATTTGTGGGACCCAGTGCAAAATAAAAATATGAGGCCCATGTTAAAAATATTATTAAGAACTTCAAACAGATAAACAACAAAGACCTATGGCACAGGGAACTATATTCAATATCTTGTAATAACCTATAATGGAAAAGAATCTGGAAAACTATATATATATATGTATAACTGAATCACTTTGCTGTAATCTGAAACTAATACATTGTAAGTCAACTATACTTCAATAAAAAATAAATAAAACATTTAAAAATTAAAGAAAAAAAATATTAAGAACTTCAAGATGGTGTCAGTAGAGCATTAAACCAAGTGCAAGCCCTTCTGAGCACAGGGCCCTGCGTGACTGCATAAGTTGCACACCCAGACCCTTTCTTTGATTAAATGAACACCTCTCCTCTGCCTTTCTTATAGCACCTATCACTTTCTATTATTCTTAGTCCTTTGAGTCTCATCCTTAATTCTCCCTCTGGTCTGGACATCCTTGTGGGCAGGGACTCTGAAAAGAACATAGACTCTGGAATCAGACAAATCTGCCTTTACATTTCCAGCCTCCACCACTTTTTAGTTGCATGAACTTAACCACATTACTTAATTTCCCTGAAACTCAGTTTTCTCATCTGCAAAATGAAAGAGGAAAGGATTGCTGTGAGGATAAATTAATTTTACAGTGTTTGGCCCATAGTGAGTACTTAAGAATAGTGGTTGTTCATATTATTGCATTATAAGGTTGCTGTGAGGATTACTGTGAGATAATAGAAAGAACTTCACAATATTCAATGCTATGGGATTGGTTGAAAATCATATGGGAAGTTCATACAGTGGTGTGTCCAGAGCACTCTATCGATGGTACACCAATTAGCAACATCAGCAGTACCTGAGAGCTAGTTAGAAATGCAAATTCATGGACCCCAGCCCAGACCTCCTAAATCAGGAACTCTGGGGGGTGGTGCATTGGGTGTGCCAAGCCTCCAGGTGATTCCAATACGCTCTCAAGTTTGAGAACCACTGATCTACTACATGAGTTGGGTCTGTGAGCTGACGAAGAAAGTCTTCTATGCTATATTTTTATTAAATTACAAAGCAAGGTGCAGAAGTGTTCCCAAACTGATTTCAAGCCCAGAGATTTTCCAAAATTGAAGCCCATTTCTCCACTCTGGAGACATTAATGATGGTATTGCTCTGGCCAGGGATGGAGGAACTAGTCTCACTCCTCAGACTTGTACCCATTTCGCCTCTGGGGAGAGGAGCTCTTAAAGATTTTCCTTTTTCCATTTTGACTTTCTATACTGTTAGAATTTTTTTAACCATTCATATACATACATATGTGCATATATATGTATATATATGCATATATATAAATCTTGTCATGGGGTTTTTAAAAACTATTCCTCTTTATTTTTTAACAATTATTTTAAAGTAAATAAGCACATGCATTCTAAATGTGAAAAAAGCATGGTTCTGATTAACTAGAATGAGACCAGAATAAAAGGTGTTTGAAAATCAGGCCAAGTAGTAAGGGCCGTTCCTCTAGAAGCAGAGAAATAGCCATAATCTGTGGACCTCTAACCAATGGAGCTGAGCAAACCCTCCTTGCCTGGGGAAATCCTGACAGCAGGGCCTCTAATTTCATGAAATAAGCCAAGTTGACCTCAAAAACCGTTGGCAAGGAAATTACACAGGAGCCAGGGTACTTCACACAATCTCTCTTTGGGTTTTCATTCTTTTAGGGTTGGTTTCCATGGAAATCTGCACCTGCCAGTTCCCTGGGGTCTCTAAGCCTGAGGACTGTGAGGAAACAGGGAGGAGAAAAGTGGAGACAGTGCAGATTTGATAGGCTTCTTTTACTTAGCATTTTCACTTACAGTGTTCTCAGAAGCCTAATTGTGAGGCTGTAGAGAAATTCCATTTGTAATATCCCCTTTATTTACCACTTTCGTGCTTTCTGGAACCTTGAAAACATAAGATAGCAAGGCTTCAGTGCATAGTTATTTTGTGTACAGATATGAAATTGGGTCAAAAGCCAGGAACAGTATTGTTTTCAGAATGTTTTGGTAATGATAAGAATCCTTTATATTTACAGAGAGAAATCCTTACCCAAAGACCCCAGAGCCCTTTAAATCTTTGAGATCTGCCTTGAGCCAGAGAATTAAGAGCACATATTTCTACAACTTTGAATCCAGAGTGTTAAAGTCACTAAGACAGGTGGTCACCAGCTGGGAAGCAGTGAGCACAGCCAGGTGACCTCTGAAAACCCCTTCTGAAGTAAGAATGTGTGACAAGTGTAGTTACAGACCAGAATTGTCTCTGCCGACCCATATGTGAAGCTCAGTCCTGATCGGCTACGTGGCTCTGTGCCCTCCCTCTCCCCCCATAAAAATTTAGGTTGAGAAAAGATTACGTGAAGTTCTGCTCCAACTGAGAGGGCACTTTGACTGAGTTCTGTTTGTGGATTACTGAGGGGGCCATAGGAAGGTGATAGCAAATAAATAGAAGAAAGTACCTAAAGAAGTTTACAACTGTTTAGGAATACACAGTGTATGATGCACCTAATATATTCAAAGGGCACTTGTGTTACTTTTAAGCAGCAAAATTAGCCTTGTTTCTGGGACACTATTTCAAAATTGACCAAGAGGCTCAAGGCCAAGTTGGTATTAAAAAATTGGAGGTATAATATCTATTTTTTGTATCTGGTTTGCTTGCTTGATGGTTGATTGGTTTTACGTAGAATATCTTTTTCAACAGTTTTATTGAAGTATAACTTACATACCATAAACTGCCCATTTTAAGTAAATCAGTGAATTTCAGTAAATTTATAGAGTTGTGCTACCATCACCGCAATCCAGTGTCAGCATAATTCCATCACCCCGAAAAGATCCTTCAGGTCCATTTGCAGTCAGTGTGTACCCCAGACAACCAATGAACTGCTTTCTGTCACTATCGATTTTCCTTTACTGGGCATTTCATATAAAGGGAATCATACTATAAATATTGTCTTTTGGCTCTGGCTTCTTTCATTTAGCACAATATTTTTTTAATTGATCCATGCTGTAGCATGTATCAGTAGTTTTATTGCTGAAAAGTATTCCATTGTATGAATATACTGAATTTTGTTATCCATTCACTAGTTGATGGCACTTGGGTGGTTTCCACTTGGGGCTATTATGCATAAAGCTACTATAAACATTCACATAAAAGTCTTTGGGAGAACACAAGTTTTAATTTCTTTTGAGTAAATACTTAGGAATAGAATTACTGGGTTGTATGACAAACTTATGTTTAACTTTTTAAGAAACTGTCAAAATGTTTTCCAAAGTGGCTGTACCAATTTACACTTTCATCAGCAATGTATGAGGGTTCCAGTTTTTCTACATCCTTAACAATATTTGCTATAGTCTGATTTTTTTTTATTATAGACTTTCCAGGACTGTCTTATTGTGGCTTTGATTTGAATTTGCTAAATGACTAATGATGGTGAACATCTTTTCATGTGTTATCAGCTATTTGTATATCTTCTTGGTAAAATACCTAATCCAATAATTTGTTCAATTTTAAATTTGCTTGTTGTTCCTAGTATTGAACTGTAAGAATGCTTTCAATGTTATGGATGCAAATCCTTTATCAGATATATAGTTTGCAAATATTTTTATCCAGTTGTGATTTGTCTTTTCATTTTCTTAACTGTGTCTTTGAAGTGTAAAAGCTTTTCATTGAGATTTATGAAATTTTTTCTTTATGGATCTTGATTTTGGTGACATATCTAAGAACTCTTTGCCTATCCTAACATCAAAAAGATTTTCTTGAATGTTTTCTTCTGGAATTTTTATAGCTTTTTACATTTAGATGGTGTGGTACATTAATCTATTTCCAGGTATTAAACCAACTTTGCTTTCTTAGAAAAAATGCCAGTTGGTCATGGTGTATAATCCTTTATATATGTTGCTGGATTTGGTTTTCTAATATTTTAGAACTTTTCATCTGTATTCTCAAGGGATATTGGTCTATAGATTTCTTGTAATGCCTTGTCTGGCTTTATTATCAGAGTAATAATGGCCTCATAGAATGAGGTGAAAAGCGTTCCTTCCCCTATTTTCTTGAAGAGTTTGTGAAGGGTTGGTAATGTTGGCTCTTTAAACATTTGATAGCATTCACCATAGAAGACATGTGAGCCTGGACTTTTCTACATAGGAGAGTTTTAATAACCAATTCAATTTCTCTACTTGTCAGAGTGCTAGTCTGATTTTCTATTGTTTCTTGAGTCAGTTTTGGTAATTTCTGTCTTTCTAGGATTTTTCATTTCATCTAAGTTGTCCAATGTGTTATGTAAAATTTTTCCTAATATTTCCCCTTATAAGCCTTTTTTATTTCTTCAGGGTTAGTACTAATATCTTCTCTTTCATTCCTGATTTCGATAAGTAGTGCGTCTTGTCTCTTTTTCTCTCAGTCAGCCTAGCTAAATAATTGTTAATTTTGTTGATTTTTCAACCTTTGGCTTCATTAATATTCTCTATTGCTCTTCTGTTTTATGTTTTACTGATTTCTACTTCAGTCTTTATTGCTTCCATTATTCTGCTTGCCTTGTGTTTAGTTTGCTCTTCTTTTCATAGTTTCTTAAGGTAGAAGCCTCAGTTATTGATCTGAGATCTTTCTTCACTTCTAATATAGTTTTAAATTTCCCTCTAAGCACTTCTGTGGTCGCATCCCACAAAGTTTTGGTTTTCATTCTATTTAAAGTATTTTCTAATTTCCATGTGATTTCTTTCTTGACCCATATATTATTTGGAAATGTGTTAATTTCCAAATTGGGGGTTTTCTAAATTTGTTTCTGTTGTTGATTTCTAATTTAATTATGTTATGGTCATAGAAAATAATTTGCATGATTTCAATTCTTATAAATTTAGTGAGTCTTGTTTTATGGCATAACATATGGTCTTTCTTGGAAAATATTCCATGTGCTCTGTTGTTGGGTGGAGTATTCTACAGATTGTTAGTTGAAGTTGGTTGATATGCATTACATCTTCCTAATTAATTGGCCCTTTTACATTATAAAGAGTGAAATTTTGTCTCTAGCAACATTTTTAAAGTCTATTTTTTTCTGATATTAATAGAGCCATTCAAACTCTCTTAAGGTTATTGTTTGCATAAAATATCATTGTCATGCTTTTAATTTTAACCTATTTGGATCAAAAGTGTTTCTTTTATAGACAGTTGGATCTTGAAGTTTTATCCAGTCTAATAATCTTTGTATTTGATTAGTTTTTAATCCATTCACATTTAATGTAGTTATTTTTATTTTTATTTTTTATTTATTTGATTATTTATTTATTTTTGGCTGTGTTGGGTCTTTGTTTCTGTGCAAGGGCTTTTCTCTAGTTGCGGCAAGCAGGGGCCACTCTTCATCGCGTTGTGTGGGCCTCTCACTATTGCGGCCTCTCTTGTTGTGGAGCACAGGCTCCAGACGCGCAGGCTCAGTAGTTGTGGCTCACAGGCCTAGTTGCTCCGTGGCATGTGGGATCTTCCCAGACCAGGGCTCGAACCCGTGTCCCCTGCATTGGCAGGCAGATTCTCAACCACTGCGCCACCAGGGAAGCCCCTAATGTAGTTATTGATATGGTTTGATATATATCTTCCATTTTACTTTTTATTTTCTGTTTCATGTCTCTTTTGTTCCTCTGTTCCTGCATTACTACTTTCTTTTGTGGTAAATAGATATTTCTAGTGCATCATTTTAATTCCTTTGTTATTTTTTTTCTTAAATAGTTTGGGGTTTTTTAAGTGGTTGGTTTAAGACTTGCACTACAGATCTTAGCTTATTTCAACCTATTTCAAATTAATACTAACTTACGTTTTATAAAATATATACACTTAGTCCGATATAGCTCCATTTCTTCCTCCCTCCTTTTTGCTATTATTTTCATATATATTATATCTTTATGTTATAAGATTAGTAATGCAGTTTTATGAGTATTGTTTTATGCAATATTATATATTTTCAACCAGTTAAGAGCAGAAAAGAGAAGAAATTATATTTATACAATTTCATGTATTTTCCTGTATATTTAATTTTGCAGTGTTATTTATTTCTTCACATGGGTTCTAGCTACCATCTAGTATAATATATCTAGTATAATTTCCTTTCAGCCTGAAGTAATTCCTTTAGTATTTATTGTAAGATAAGTCTGATAGCAACAAATTCATTCATTCTTTATTTATTTGGTAATGTCTTTAATTTTGGAATGTCAGTTTTGAAGTATAATTGTAATGGATTTAGAATTCTTAGTTAACAGTCATACTCTTTCAGCATTTTGAAAACATCATCCCATTGTCTTCTTGTTTCCTTTGTTTTCAATGAGAAGTCTGCTGTTAATCATAGTGTTGTTCCCCTGTATGTGATGAGTCATTTTTCTCTTATTCTTTTCAAGATTTTCTTTGTCATTGGTTTATAACCACCATTTGACTATGACGCCTCCAGGTGTGACTCTCTTTGTGTTTATCTTCCTTGGAACTCATTGAGTTTGTTGGATCTGTGGACTAGTTTTTAATAAAATTTGGAAAATGGTCATTATTTCTTCAAAAAAATTTTTCTGACCTTTTCTCTCTCATCTTTTTCTGAGACTCCCAATATACATATACTAGTATGATTGATAACATCCCATAGGTCTCTGAGGTTATCCTCATTTTTCTTGATTTTTTTTCTTTCTTCTCCAGCTTAAATAATTTCTACTCATTCATCTTCAAATTTGCTGACTCTTTCTCCTACAATCTCAAATCTGTTATAGAGCCCCTATGGTGATTCTTCACTTCAGTTATTTTACTTTTCAAATGAAGAATCTCCACTTAATTATTTTGTATTTATTGAGATTTTATTAATCAAGACTTTATTGAGTCTCAATTTGATTAATCATTGTTATCATAGTGTTCTTTAATTCCTTGAAAGTTACTTTTAGTTGCTTGAATGTATATATAATAGCTGTTTTTAAGTCTTTGTTTAGCCCAACAACTGGACTCCTCAGAGATAACAGGTATTCACTTTTTTTCCTGAGCATGGGTCATAGTTTCCTATTTCTTTGTATGCCTTACAATTTTTTTTTTTTTTTGTCAAAAACTGAACACTTTGTTGAAAACTGGACATTTTATGTAACATGATACAACAACTCAAGGTTTCCTATTTTTCTTTCCTGGGAGCTATTATTGTTGCTGCTGTTTTGTTTGTTTCTTTATTTGTTTAGTAATTTGCTTGAACTAATTCTGTGGAGTCTGCCTCCCCCATAGCATTTGACCACTAATGTCTTTGCTCAGATTTTTCTTCATTCTTGCTTTAATTTGTTGAGTTTGGCTTCCTTTGATTTGCTCTTGTGTAAGCGTGGCTTAATGGTCAGCCAATGATTGGTCAGAGGTTGTACTCAAACACCTTGAGCCATTCTACCACTTGACAACAGAGCTATGTGTAGACTGGGAAATGTATTTAAAGTTCAGGTGGTTTACAAAACTGCCCTGACTTACTGTCTGTGTGTTCAAAACCTCACAATCAGCCAAAATATATAGCTAGGGACCTTTCCAACCTCTCCTGAGTACGTGTATAGCCAAACCATGCAGACAGCTTTCCAGATGACCAGAAATATCTTGGAGCTTATCAAGGTCCATCAAGCCTATATTATTCCCTGGCTCTCCCTGTAAAAAATTTCCCCCAAGCAAGATCACAGCTTCAGGCTAGTTGAATTATTGGCCTTCTTTGTTTGCCACCGAGATCACACTATTTTCAATAACACTTAGGGATGTGATTTTTTTTGCACTCTGTTCCAAATCAAGTCATTCCTTCCAGCAGTGAAGCTGCTGGTCTTCTTATCTTACCATGCCACAACAGAACTTCTGTACTAACTGAAATGGAAGCATCCCCAGGCTGAAATGCCATCAATTTTCACTGTTCTACCCCAAAGTTCTAAATTTGTTTTTATATCTTTGGTAGATTTATTTCAAGGGTTCTAAATAGTTGTTTTCACAATTTTGCCCTATTTTATCGTTGCTTTCTGGGAAGGGGATTTGCCTTGCTTCTTACTTCTTCTGTCTGGAATCCCTGAACTCTAGAATAAAATTGTGTGTCTTTGGAATCCCAGCAAAGAGATTACTGATGGGAAGAAATCTAGAAAATATCACTTTATTACAAAATAAAATAAAAATCAACAACCTGGAGTTTGGACATTTTGATTGAATAGCATCAAAAAGGAATAGTCAAAAAATATTTTCATCTGGGAATTAAGATAACTGGGCTCTGGTTCTGATGCTGCTGTTCATGAGCTGCCAATCCTAGTGTACTGCTTCATCTAGCTGAGCCTCATATTTCTCAGCTGTCAAACAAAAGTCCCCATAAGAGTCTTTCTAGGTCTAATATTTGCACTTCAGATGAAAACAGCAAAAAATGGCTGAAAGATGCTTAAAAGACCACGGTAACAATGAAAGTAAACAATGAAAATCTGCTGCACTAAATAAAATACCCAGAGCCACTTCCTTGGTAAAGCCCACTGGTGAACATGGACTTGGCTCAGCACACACTCAGAGAATGTGAATGTGTCACTAGAACTTTGACATGCTCATATAATCAAAACATACAATATCCTGCTCGATAATATAAGTAATAATTAGATAACCAAGGCCTAAGCACCCCAGATGACAAGTATAACATGCTGTTTGTTCATCTAAAGAAAAAACTTCAAATCTCTGCTCCCTGCTTAGTAACTGTGGGTGAGAATCCTTAACCATTCTAGGCCTCAAGTTTTTCATCTGAAAAATGAGTAGAAAATCATGTATCACTTTGACAGCTAAGAGGATTAAAACAGATATGGCATTTCAAGTTCACAGCACAGAGTGTGGCACATAAATTCTCCATAAACGGTAGTAGGTATAATTATTTCATATCTCCAGGAGTAGTACTGAACTGGCAGTGGAAGTGGCTGTGTGCATAAAGGTGGGAATCCACACCAGATCTCTCTCCCCTTTCCTAGATTGCTGTTGGGATAGGTCATGCTAGGAAAGCCCTCCGTAAAATAAATATCAGTACCTGCTATAAGCCTCACAAACCTATAATGTGGAATTGAGAAGGTGCAATGGGATGAGGTGGGAAATAGGAAAGATGACAAAGAAGGGACCATTGAACAGAAGGTCACAGAAGGCCGCTGATTTGCTTCTAGTGGTAGAAAAAACAAGGTGAGAACCCGTGAGGGTGACAAGAAGCAGGCAGGGAGCACAGAAGACTGATTCTGCCTAAGGCCACATCATGGATCTCATTTCAGGAACCCAAGGGCTTCTCCCTTCTCTCTTTCACAATAACCCCAAGCATCTATATATCTCTATGACTCACTGTTCTCTCTTCTCTATCAGCAAAATATGCAGTTTCACTCCTCCACCTTGCCTCCCAAGTTGGTCCTAAGCCCAGAGATTTCCCAAAACTGTGTCTCATTTATCCACTTTGGCAGGTGGCACTAAGGGTGCTCCCCGGGCTGACGTGTTGCTGGCCAAGTTTACCCACTCTGGTGTATACTGTTTGTTGATATGTGTGCCTTTCTACCAAGGCTCTAGGAAATAGCCTCTCCAAGTGAATCATGATGTTAAGGGATATGTTGGCTCTTATAACTGACAAAGTCAGGGTGAGGATCAGGTGTGGTTCAATCAGGCCTCCTATGAGGTTCTTGCCTCTGCCCATCCTTACCTTCATCATCAGGCTGCAGCAGTTTCAAGAATCATACCTGCACAGCATCTCAGAGAGAGGGAGAAAAGGACTATTACTTCCTCTGGCTCTCTCACTAATGAAAAAACTCCCATTACCACATTTCCTTGAAAACATACCCATTTCTGAGCCAATTCCTTTGGTCAGAGGAATGCCATATGCTGATTGGCTATAACCTGGGTTTTTAAACTGACCCTTGGCAAACTTCTCAAAGTTACATGTCCACATGAACCCTGTGCGGATCTTGGTAAAATGCAGATTCTGAATCAAGAGATTTGGAGTGGAATCTGAGATTCTGCATTTCTAGCATCCCAGGAAACACTGAAGGCCTACATTCTGAGTACAGAGGAATAGTGGCTATGTGAACTAGATATAGAAGGGCTGTAAGCTTCCTGAAGATGGCAACTTTGTTTTTATTCACCATTGAATTCCCAGGGCCTATAACACTACCAAGTACATAATAGGTATCCTATAAATATTTGTTGAGTTTTGAAGAATTATCTTCCAAAAAACTGGGAAATTGATGGCTAGGCAGGTAACAGATCTTCCTAATCCATTAACCCTCTCCAAGCACAACTGTCAACCTTTGAGCTTTTCCAATATTATTTAAAACACCCAATATATTCTGAAAGCTCAGAATGAATAAGTGATACAACACTTGCACTTTGAAATTGGAAAGTTACAAAAGTCTCCTTTCCTTGAGAACTTTGGTAAGAACAGCTCAATAACCCCATTGAGACATCAATATTTAGACAGAGGGATCTATTTTCCAGGTGCACAAAATTTTACAATTAGAAGTATTATATACAAAGACTATTGAATGTTTGAGCCTCCAAGAAAATTGCTTTATTTTTTGCAAACTTTTTAAAAATTGAAGTATAGTTATTGTACAATATTATATGAGTTACAGGTATACACTATAGTGATCCACAGGTTTTAAAGGTTATACTCCATTTATAGTTATTATAAAATATTGGCTATATTGTACAATATATCCTTATGGCTTACTTTATACCTAATAGTTTGCACCTCTTAATCCCCTACCCCTATATTGCCCCTCCCCCTTTCCTTCTCCCCACTGGTAACCACTAGTTTGTTCTCCATATCTGTGAGTCTGCTTCTTTTGTGTTATATTCACTAGTTTGTTGTATTTTTTAGATTCCACATACAACTGATATCACACAATATTTGTCTTTCTCTGTCAGACTTATTTTACTTAGCATAATGCCCTCCAAGTCCATTCAGGTTGTTGCAAATGGTAAAATTTCATTCCTTTTTATGGCTGAGTAGTATTCCATTGTATATACATACCAAATCTTCTTTATTCATTCATCTGTTGGTAGACACTTAGGTTTCTTCCATATCCTGGCAGTCATAGATAACGCTATTATGAACATTGGAGTGCATGTATCTTTTCAAATTAGTGTTTTTGGGTTTTTTTGGCTATATATCCAGGAATGGAATTGCTGGGTCATACGGTAGTTCTATTTTTAGTTTTTGGAAAACCTCCATACTGTTCCACAGTGACTGCACCAATTTACCTTCCCACCAACAGTGTGCAAGGGTTCCCTTTTTTCCACATCCTTGCCAATATTTGTTATTTGTGTTCTTTTTGATGAAAGCCATTCTGACAGGTATGAGAGGATATCTCATTGTGGTTTTGATTTGCATTTCCCTAATGATTAGTGATGTTGAGCATCTTTTCATGTGCCTGTTGGCCATCTACATTTCTTCTTTGGAAAAATGTCTATTCAGTTATTTTGCCCATTTTTAAATCAGGTTGTTTGTCTTTTTGATGTTGAGTTGAAAGAATTGTTTATATATGTTAGATATTAACCCCTTATTGATCATGTCATTTGCAAATATTTTCTCCCATTCAGTAGGTTGATGGTTTCCTTTGCTGTGCAAAAGCTTTTAAGTTTAATTAGGTCCCATTTGTTTATTTTTGTTTTTATTTCCTCTAGGAGGTGGGTCAAAAGGGATCTTGCTGTGATTTATGTCATGGAGTGTTCTGCCTATGTTTTCCTCTAAGAGTTTTATAGTAGTCTTATCTTTTGGTCTTTAATCCATTTTGAGTTTATTTTTGTGCATGGTGTTAAAGAGTGTTCTAATTTCATTCTTTTACATGTAGCTGTCCAGTTTTCCCAGCACCACTTATTGAAGAGGCTGTCTTTTCTCCACTTTATATCCTTGCCTCCTTTGTCATAGATTAATTGATCATAAGTGTGTCAGTTTATTTCTGGGCTTTCTATTCTGTTCCATTGATCTATGTGTCTGTTTTTGTGCCAGTACCATATTTTGTTGATTACTGTAGCTTTGTAGCATAGTCTGAAGTCAGGGAGCATGATTCGTCCAGCTCTGTTCTTCTTTCTCAAGATTGTTTTGGCTATTTGGTGTCTTTTGTGTTTCCATACAAATTTTAAAATTATTTGTTCTAGTTCTGTGAAAAATGCCATTGGTATTTTGATAGGGATTGCTTTGGGTAGTATGGTGAGTTTAACAATATTAATTCTTCCATTCTAAGAACATGGTATATCTTTCCATCTGTTTGTGTCATCTTCAATTTCTTTCATCAGGATCTTGTAGTTTTCTGAGTACAGGTCTTTTATCTCCTTAGGTAGGTTTATTCCTAGGTATTGTATTCTTTTTGATGTGATGACAAATGGGGTTGTTTCCTCAATTTCTCCTTCTAATAGTTTGTTGTTAGTGTATAGAAATGCAACACATTTCTGTATATTAATGTTATATCCTGTAACTTTACAGAATTCATTGATGAGCTCTAGTAGTTTTCTGCCGGTGTCTTTAGGATTGTCTATGTATAGTATCATGTCATCTGCAAACAGTGACAGTTTTACTTCTTTCTAATTTGGATTCCTTTTATTTCTTTTTCTTCTCTAATTGCTATGGCTAGGACTTCCAAAACTATGTTGAATAAAAGTGGCGAGAGTGGGTATTCTTGTCTTGTTCCTGATCTTAGAGGACATGATTTCAGCTTTTCACCATTGAGTATGATGTTAGCTGTGGGTTTGTCATACATTGCCTTTATTATGTTGAGGTATTTTCCTTCTATGCCCACTTTTCTGGAGAGTTTTTATCGTAAATGGATGTTGAATTTTGTCAAAATCTTCTGCATCTATTGAGATGATCATATGGTTTTTATTCTTCAATTTGTTAACGTGGTGTATCGTGTTGATTGATTTGCAGATATTGAAAAATCCTTATATCCCTGGGATAAATCCCACTTGATCATGGTGTATGATCCTTTCACTGTATTGTTGGATTTGGTTTGATAATATTTTGTTGAGAACTTTTTGCATCTGTATTGATCAGTGATATTGGCCTGTAATTTTTTTTTATGATATCTTTGTCTGCTTTTGTTATCAGGGTGATTCTGGCCTCGTATAATGAGTTTGGAAATATTCCTCTGTAATTTTTTTGTAATAGTTTGAGAAGGATAGTAGAAGTGGCCTGCTATAGGAGATGTCCTATGTGTCCTAGCAGTGCACTCCCTTCTTGTCATCCAAGCTATATGCTCTAGGGGTTCCCCTAAGAGGGCTGTATGGGTCCTTCTATTGTAGCAAGCTGACTATGGGCATGATCTGGTAGGCTTATTTGGACCATAGTCTGGTTGGTTGCCAGGCCGTGCCTTATGTTGATGCTGCTGGCTGTTGGTTAGCAAGGCCTGGTCATGAATGGCTGGTTGCAGAACCCCAGGGGACTCCAGGGCTAGTGCTGGCTCACTGGTGGGTTGAGTCAGGGTCCAGAAGACTCCAGAGCTGTTGCCCTCCCACTGGTGGGTGGAGGCACGTCCTGGGGTTAGTGGCAGACTACTAGCAGGTAGAACTGGGTCTTGGAGTCTGGCTGCAAGGCCCAGGGTTCTTAGAGCTGGTGTCAGATCAACGGGGGTGGGAGGGTGGGGAGGACAGAGCCCAGCTCTTGACACAGTTGGGTATGGGGTCTTAGGTGTCCCAAAGCTTGTGTTGGCTGGCTAGTGGGCAGGGCTGGGGCCCAGTTGGTCCCAGTGTAAGCTCTGGCCTGCTGTGGGTGTGCTGGATCCGTAGGCTGTGGGATTGTGGTTTTCTTGCATCTGGTGTCTGCCCCCTGGTGGATGAGGTTGGTCTAGAGGCTAGTGCAGGCTTTCTGGAGGGCAGGGCCAGTGCCTGTCCCCTGGTGGATGGAGCTGGGTCTTGGCCCTCTGGTGGGTAGGGGCATGTCTAGACGTGGTTGTGGGTTTAGGAAGTCTTTAGGCAACCTGTTTGCTGATGGGTTGGGCTGTGTCCCTACCCAATTAGTTGTATGGCCTGAGGCATCCCAACACTGGTGCCTATAGGCTGTTGAGTAGGGCCAGGTCTTGGTGCTAATGAACTAGAGGGTGGATCCCACGATGGTGCATAACTGCACCAGTGTTCACACAGTAGAAACCTCCCAAATATGGTTGACACCAATGTCTACTTCACCAGGGTGTGTCTCAGCCACCTCCCCCAACCCCGTCCCTCTGGGAGACTCTCCAAGAGCAGCAGGTAGGTACGGCCCAGGCTCCTATCAAATTACTGTTTTTGTACTGGGTCCCAGTGGGCATGAGATTCTGTGTGCACACTTTAAGAGTGAAGTCTTTATTTCCCCCAGTCCTTTGGGACTCCCAAAATTAAACCCCACAGGTCTTCAAAGCCAAATGGGGGCTTGTCTTCCCAGTGCAGAACCCCTGGGCTGGGGAGCCCAACGTGGGGCTCTGAACTCTCTCTCCTGTGGGAGAACCTCTGTAATTAGTCTCCAGTTTGTATGTTGCCCACCTGTGGGTATGGGATTTGATTCTATCATGAGTCCGCCCCTCCTACCCATCTCGTTGTGGTTCCATCTTTATGTCTTTAGTTGTAGGTTCTGGTATGTTCTGGTCTTTTTCATCGATGGTCATCTGCAGATAGTTGTGATTTTGGTGGGCTCATGAGAGGAGGTGAGCTCAGGGTCTTTCCACTCTGCCCTCTTGACTATCCCTTTGCAAATTTTTAACATGCCTTCTTGTACAGGACAAGGGTAAGTGGCATGTAAAAATGACACAAACTATCCAAATTCATATTGAAATACAGAAATGAATGTTGAAATGAGATATTCTTTTGTTAACACAATATACTCTGATTCATTAGAAAATATAAGAGCAAGTGATTTAGATTTGAAAGGACTTCTAATACTTTCTAAGAAGTTATTCTGAAATATTTTTACATCTTTCTAAGTGTTTCTTTCTGATTGCAGCCCTCAGCAGTAGCTCTGCATTCTGTAGAAGGAGTGAAGCCACTTGGATAGATGCCTTCCTGAATTCCATGCATTCACCCAGATTGATGGCTCTTGAGAGAAAACATTATCTCCAAATGAAAAACTTCAAATGGAAGACTGTAAAACATAAAAACAGCCAACCAACCAACCACACAAACAAAACCCACTCAGACTTGTGACCCTCGGTACTTCCCAACTCTAATACCCTAATGAAGCAACTTTTCTGAAGTTAGAGGGAATAACAGCCATCCTCACAGCAGTCAATGCCAATGTAAAGTCTTTGTGTACCCCCACCTGCTTGGTAGTAGATCTCAGATGACTGTCAGAGGCCCAGTCAGTTCCTGTGAAAGGGCTAATACCCAACCCCAATTTTCTTATACCCCTTCTCTTATCAGGGGGAAATGCATTTATTCCTTCTGGGGACTAATTTGTGGAGGTGACAATTAGCCTCATGGAAACAAATGCAAACTTGTAACTGAGACTTCTCAGTTGCCCCTAAACTCCAAGCCTGCCTCCTGACAAGTTCATAGGATATAAGGTTTCTCTCTGGCCAGGAAGCTTATGAATGACTGTTTTATTTTTTCATGAGAGAAGGATATATAGGAATAAGAAAAGAGAAAGCAGGGGATAAATGTTATCATCCATTTTTCCCTTCCTCAAGCAGAAAATGGTCTGTGCTTCACACAAAGGAAGCATAGGGAACAAGACCTGTTGCTTTCCCTGGCAATGAAAGGGAAAAAAAGAGCATCATGCACCACCTGAAACAACTTTGAAAGCATCAATGAAGCCAGTTCTATAGCTGAGGGGCTGGAACACACCATGAACAACTTAGGAAAAAAAAAATCTCGGTAGCTAAAATGTCTACAAAAGCCTAGAAATTGCTGCCTTCAGAGAGATATTTTTCCCATCAAGTTCTGTGGGAAGACCAGGGGACAGAATTGAAGACAGACACAAATAGTAAGTACCCCAGGTAGAACCCCAAATCTCTGGGTGAAACCAGAACTGTTATAACTCTTGACTATTCTTGGAAGCAAAGAGAATTTTCCGTAGGAATGACTATACATATTCTTCCCTGACAACCACCCTCTGCTGTGCCCCTATATTCTTTTTAAGAACTTATGCATTTTCGGACTTCCCTGGCGGTCCAGTGGTTAAGAGTCCATGCTTCCACTGCAGGAGGCAGGGGTTCAATCCCTGGTCAGGGAACTAAGATCCTGCATGCCATGTGGCACAGCCAAATAAAATAAAATAAAATAAAATGACTTATGCATTTTTGCTCTTCCTGCAATGTATGCCAATCTGAACCCATAAGAACTGGATGAACCAAAATTGCCACAAAATGATCAAGGAGATAGTCCACTTCACTGTTCTTAAAAGGTCCTTCCCATCTCTTATCCCCTCTTGATTTTAGACTCAGGAAGTTTTGAAGAATGGTGGTAGCAATCAAAACTAAAATAGGGAAAGAGGGCTTCTGAAAGCTCTAATAGGAAATATATTAGAATTAGGGAATTTTGCTTAGGAAAGGTAATTCTCTGAGCTCATCATTGCCTTTGCTGTGTTGGAAACCTTTCAAGAACTCTAGATAATGGGTTTTAAGAGAGTAGTCCAAAATCGTTTTTGAAATACTAAGCAATCTAGAGAACTTACAGGACCAAAAGTGTTCAGACGAAAGTATTACAAACTTTCATCACTGCAAAGTGGTGATTTTCCCCATCCTTCCCATTTCTATGCAAATCTTTAATCAAGGAAGTAGTAGTGATTACTAAATGTCTCTTAAGCTTCAGGATACAGTGTGAATAATCAAAGTCACTCATTTACAAGATGAGACATAAATGAGTAACTATGAAGATCATATAATCAATCTGTGGAAATTAACAACATTTTAAAGTTCAGTTGAATCCCCCTGAAAAGTCCTACCTTTGTAGTTCTAAACAGTTGCTGCTTCCAAGCCAAAGAGTAATCCTTTAGTCTTCTCTTTGGTAACTATTCCTTCCTACCTCACCCCCACCACACCTATTCCCAGTGTTTTTCTTTCTAACAAACAAAAAAAGAAAAAGGAAACGCAAAAAAATAACTGTTTAAAATTCCAAGGTTTTACTTCAAGCCAAGGCCACGTTTCTAACAAACTTTGATCAGGTAAATTACCTCTAAGTGTCTCAATTTTTCCCTCTAGAAAATTGAAATAATGTATCACCTTTGATCTGCAAATTTGTAAGGGCATTTAGAGATTGAATGAAACCTACCTGCTGGGATTTCTGTTTCCAGGAAGATGGAGTAGCCATCCTTCTACTTAGTCCTCCTGCTAAGTTCAACTAAAAACAACTAAACTAAAAACAAATATATGAAGATCCTAGATTTAGGAGAAGATGGTGGAAGAGTAGGACACGGAGATCACCTTCCTCCCCACAAATACATCAGAAATACATCTACACGTGGAACTGCTCCTATAGAACACCCACTGAATGCTGGCAGAAGACGTCAGACCTCCCAAAAGGCAAGAAACTCCACACGTACCTGGGTAGGGGAAAAGAAAAAAGAAACAACAGACACAAAAGAATAGGGATGGGATCTGCACCAGTGGGAGGGAGCTGTGAAGGAGGAAAGATTTCCACACACTAGGAAGCCCCTTCGCGGGCGGAGACTGCGGGTGGCAGAGGGGTGAAGCTTCGGAGCCACGGAGGACAGCGCAGCAACAGGGGTGTGGAGGGCAAAGCAGAGAGATTCCCACATAGAGGATCGGTGCCGACCAGCACTCACCAGCCCGAGAGGCTTGTCTGCTCACCCGCCGGGGCGGGCGGGGGCTGGGAGGCTCGGGCTTCGGAGGTCAGATCCCAGGGAGAGGACTGGGGTTGGCGGCGTGAACACAGCCTGAAGGAGTTAGCGCACCACAGCTAGCTGGGAGGGAGTCCGGGAAAAGGTCTGGAGCTGCCGAAGAGGCAAGAGACTTTTTCGTGCCTTTTTGTTTCCTGGTGCGCGAGGAGAGGGGATTCAGAGCGCTGCCTAAACAAGCTCCAGAGACGGGCGTGAGCCGCGGCTATCAGCGTGGACCCCAGAGAAGGGCATGAGACGCTAAGGCTGCTGCTGCTGCCACCAAAAAGCCTGTGTGCGAGCACAGGTCACTATCCACACCACCCTTCCCAGGAGCCGGTGCAGCCCGCCACGGTCAGGCTCCCGTGATCCAGGGACAATTTCCCCTGGAGAACGCACGGCACGCCTCAGGCTGCTGCAACATCACGCCGGCCTCTGATGCTGCAGGCTCGCCCCGCATCCGTACTCCTCCCTCACCCCCGGCCTGAGTGAGCCAGAGCCCCCGAAGCAGCTGCTCCTTTAACCCCGTCCTGTGTGAGCAAGAACAGACACCCTCAGGCGACCTACACGCAGAGGCGGGTCCAAATCCAAAGCTGAAACCCAGGAGCTGTGCGAAAAAAGAAGAGAAAAGGAAATCTCTCCCAGCAGCCTCAGAAGCAGTAGATTAAAGCTCCACAAACAACTTGATGTACCTGCATCTGTGGAATACCTGAATAGACAACGAATCATCCCAAATTGAGGAGGTGGACTTTGGGAGCAAGATATATTATTTTTCCCCCTTTTCCTCTTGTTGTGAGTGTGTATGGATATGCTTTTGTGTGAGATTTTGTCTGTATAGCTTTGCTTTCACCATTTGTCCTAGGGTTCTGTCCATCCGTTTTTGTTTGTTTTTTTTTACTTAAGAATTTTTTTTTCTCTTTTTTCTTAATAATTATTTTTTATTTTAATAACTTTATTTTATTTTATCTTACTTTATTTTATTTTATCCTCTTTCTTTTTTTCTTTCTATTTTTTCTCCCTTTTATTCTGAGCCATGTGGATGAAAGACTCTTGGTGCTCCAGCCAGGCATCAGGGCTGTGCCTCTGAGGTGGGAGAGCCAACTTCAGAACACTGATCCACAAGAGACCTCCCAGCTCCACGTAATACCAAATGGCAAAAATCTCCCAGAGATCTCCATCTCAACACCAAGACCCAGCTTCACTCAATGACCAGCAAGCTATAGCGCTGGACACTCTATGCCAAACAACTAGCAAGACAGGAACACAGCCACATCCATTAGCAGAGAGGCTGCTTAAAATCATAATAAGGCCACAGACACCCCAAAACACACCACCAGACGTGGACCTGCCCACCAGAAAGACAAGATCCAGCCTCATCCAGCAGAACACAGGCACTAGTTCCCTCCACCAGGAAGCCTACACAACCCACTGAACCAACCTTAGCCACTGGGGACAGATACCAAAAACAACGGGAACTATGAACCTGCAGCCTGTGAAAAGTAGACCCCAAACACAGTAAGATAAGCAAAATAAGAAGACAGAAAAACACACAGCAGATGAAGGAGCAAGGTAAAAACACACCAGACCTAACAAATGAAGAGGAAAAAGCAGCCTACCTGAAAAAGAATTCAGAATAATGATAGTAAAGATGATACAAAATCTTGGAAATAGAATAGACAAAATGCAAGAAACATTTAACAAGGACCTAGAAGAACTAAAGAGGAACCAAGCAATGATGAAAAACACAATAAATGAAATTAAAAATACTCTAGAAGGGATCAATAGCAGAATAACTGAGGCAGAAGAACAGATAAGTGACCTGGAAGGTAAAATAGTGGAAATAACTACTGCAGAGCAGAATAAAGAAAAAAGAATGAAAAGCACTGAGGACAGTCTCAGAGACCTCTGGGACAACATTAAACGCACCAACATTCGAATTATAGGGGTCCCAGAAGAAGAAGAGAAAAAGAAAGGGACTGAGAAAATATTTGAAGAGATTATAGTTGAAAACTTCCTTAATATGGGAAAGGAAATAGTTAATCAAGTCCTGGAAGCACAGAGAGTCCCATACAGGATAAATCCAAGGAGAAACATGCCAAGACACATATTAATCAAACTATCAAAAATTAAATACAAAGAAAACATATTAAAAGCAGCAAGGGGAAAAAAACAAATACCACACAAGGGAATCCCCATAAGGTTAACAGCTGATCTTTCAGCAGAAACTCTGCAAGCCAGAAGAGAGTGGCAGGACATATTTAAAGTGATGAAAGGGAAAAACCTACAACCAAGATTACTCTACCCAGCAAGAATCTCATTCAGATTTGATGGAGATATTAAAACCTTTACAGACAAGCAAAAGCTGAGAGAGTTCAGCACCACCAAACCAGCTTTACAACAAATGCTAAAGGAACTTCTCTAGGCAAGAAACACAAGAGAAGGAAAACACCTACAATAACAAACTCAAAACATTTAAGAAAATGGGAATAGGAACATACATATTGATAATTACCTTAAATGTAAAAGGATTAAATGCTCCCACCAAAAGACACAGACTGGCTGAATGGATACAAAAACAAGACCCACATATATGCTGTCTACAAGAGACCCACTTCAGACCTAGGGACACATACAGACTGAAAGTGAGGGGACAGAAAAAGATATTCCATGCAAATGGAAATCAAAAGAAAGCTGGAGTAGCAATTCTCATATCAGACAAAATGGACTTTACAATAAAGAATATTACAAGAGACAAAGAAGGACACTACATAATGATCAAGGGATTGATCCAAGAAGAAGATATAACAACTGTAAATATTTATGCACCCAACATAGGAGCACCTCAATACATAAGGCAAATACTAACAGCCATAAAAGGGGAAATCGACAGCAACACAATCATAGTAGGGGACTTTAACACCCCACTTTCACCAATGGACAGATCATCCAAAATGAAAATAAATAAGGAAACACAAGCTTTAAATGATACATTAAACAAGATGGACTTAATTGATATTTATAGGACAATCCACCCAAAAACAACAGAATACACATTTTTCTCAAGTGCTCATGGAATATTCTCCAGGATAGATCATATCTTGGGTCACAAATCAAGCCTTGGTAAATTTAAGAAAATTGAAATCGTATCAAGTATCTTTTCCAACCACAGTGCTATGAGACTAGATATCAATTACGGGAAAAGATCTGTAAAAAATAGAAACACATGGAGGCTACACAATACACTACTTAATAACGAAGTGATCACTGAGGAAATCAAAGGGGAAATCAAAAAATACCTAGAAACAAATGACAATGGAACCATGACGACCCAAATCCTATGGGATGCAGCAAAAGCAGTTCTAAGAGTGAAGTTTATAGCAATACAAGCCTACCTCAAGAAACAGGAAACATCTCAAATAAACAACCTAACCTTGCACCTAAAGCAATTAGAGAAAGAAGAAAAAAAACCCCAAAGTTAGCAGAAGGAAAGAAATCATAAAGATCAGATCAGAAATAAATGAAAAAGAAATGAAGGAAACAATAGCAAAGATCAATAAAACTAAAAGCTGGTTCTTTGAGAAGGTAAACAAAATTAATAAACTATTAGCCAGACTCATCAAGAAAAAAAGAGAGAAGACTCAAATCAATAGAATTAGAAATGAAAAAGGAGAAGTAACAACTGACACTGCAGAAATACAAACGTTCATGAGAGATTACTACAAGCAACTCTATGCCAATAAAATGGACAACCTGGAAGGAATGGACAAATTCTTAGAAATGCACAACCTGCTGAGACTGAACCAGGAAGAAATAGAAAATATGAACAGACCAATCACAAGCGCTGAAATTGAAACTGTGATTAAAAATCTTACAACAAACAAAAGCCCAGGACCAGATGGCTTCACAGGCGAGTTCTATCAAGCATTTAGAGAAGAGGTAACACCTATCCTTCTCAAACTCTTCCAAAATATTGCAGAGGGAGGAACACTCCCCAACTCATTCTACGAGGCCACCATCACCCTGATACCAAAACCAGACAAGGATGTCACAAAGAAAGAAAACTACAGGCCAGTATCACTGATAAACATAGATGCAAAAATCCTCAACAAAATACTAGCAAACAGAATCCAACAGCACATTAAAAGGATCATACACCATGATCAAGTGGGGTTTATCCCAGGAATGCAAGGATTCTTCAATATACGCAAATCAATCAATGTGATACACCATATTAACAAACTGAAGGAGAAAAACTATGTGATCATCTCAATAGATGCAGAGAAAGCTTTCAGCAATATTCAACACCCATTTATGATAAAAGCCCTGCAGAAAGTAGGCATAGAGGGAACTTTCCTCCACATAATAAAGGCCATATATGACAAACCCACAGCCAACATCATTCTCAATGGTGAAAAACTGAAACCATTTCCACTAAGATCAGGAACAAGACAAGGTTGCCCACTCTCACCACTATTATTCAACATAGTTTTGGAAGTGTTAGCCACAGCAATCAGAGAAGAAAAAGAAATAAAAGGAATCCAAATCGGAAAAGAAGAAGTAAAGCTGTCACTGTTTGCAGATGACATGATACTATACATAGAGAATCCTAAAGATGCTACCAGAAAACTACTAGAGCTAATCAATGAATTTGGTAAAGTATCAGGATACAAAATTAATGCACAGAAATCTCTTGCATTCCTATACACTAATGATGAAAAATCTGAAAGTGAAATTAAGAAAACACTCACATTTACCATTGCAACAAAAAGAATAAGATATCTAGGAATAAACCCTACCTAAGGAGACAAAAGACCTGTATGCAGAAAATTATAAGACACTGATGAAAGAAATTAAAGATGATACAAATAGATGGAGAGATATACCATGTTCCTGGATTGGAAGAATCAACATTGTGAAAAATGACTCTACTACCCAAAGCAATCTACAGAGTCAATGCAATCCCTGTCAAACTACCACTGGCATTTTTCACAGAACTAGAACAAAAAATTTCACAATTTGTATGGAAACACAAAAGACCCCAAATAGCCAAAGCAATCTTGAGAACGAAAAATGGAGCTGGAGGAATCAGGCTCCCGGACTTCAGACTATACTACAAAGCTACAGTAATCAAGACAAAATGGTACTGGCACGAAAACAGAAACATAGATCAATGGAACAGGATAGAAAGCCCAGAGATAAACCCACGCACATATGGTCACCTTATCTTTGATAAAGGAGGCAAGCATATACAGTGGAGAAAAGACAGCCTCTTCAATAAGTGGTGCTGGAAAAACTGGACAGGTACATGTAAAAGTATGAAATTAGAACACTCCCTAACACCATACACAAAAATAAACTCAAAATGGATTAAAGACCTAAATGTAAGGCCAGACACTATCAAACTCTTAGAGGAAAACATAGGCAGAACACTCTATGACATAAATCACAGCAAGATCCTTTTTGACCCACTTCCTAGAGAAATGGAAATAAAAGCAAAAATAAACAAATGGGACCTAATGAAACTTAAAAGCTTTTGCACAGCAAAGAAAACCATAAACAAGACCAAAAGACAATCCTCAGAATGGGAGAAAATATTTGCAAATGAAGCAACTGACAAAGGATTAATCTCCAAGATTTACAAGCAGCTCATGCAGCTCAATAACAAAAAAACAAACAACCCAATCCAAAAATGGGCAGAAGACCTAAATAGGCATTTCTCCAAAGAAGATATACAGATTGCCAACAAACACATGAAAGAATGCTCAACATCATTAATCATTAGAGAAATGCAAATCAAAACTACAATGAGATATCATCTCACACCGGTCAGAATGGCCATCATCAAAAAATCTACAAACAATAAATGTTGGAGAGGGTGTGGAGAAAAGGGAACACTCTTGCACTGTTGGTGGGAATGTATATTGATACAACCACTATGGAGAACAGTATGGAGTTTCCTTAAAAAACTACAAATAGAACTACCATACGACCCAGCAATCCCACTACTGGGCATATACCCTGAAAAAACCATAATTCAAAAAGAGTCATGTACCACAATGTTCATTGCAGCTCTATTTACAATAGCCAGGACATGGAAGCAACCTAAATGTCCATTATCAGATGAATGGATAAAGAAGATATGGCACATATATACAATGGAATATTACTCAGCCATAAAAAGAAACGAAATGGAGTTACTTGTAGTGAGGTGGATGGAGTTAGAGTCTGTCATACAGACCGAAGTAAGTCAGAAAGAGAAAAACAAATACAGTATGCTAACACATATATATGGAATCTAAGGGGAAACAAAAAAAGGTCATGAAGAACCTAGTGGCAAGACGGGAATAAAGACACAGACCTACTAGAGAATGGACTTGAGGATGTGGGGAGGGGGAAGGGTAAGATGTGACAAAGTGAGAGAGTGGCATGGACATATATACACTACCAAACGTAAAATAGATAGCTAGTGGGAAGCAACCACATAACACAGGGAGATCAGCTCTGTGCTTTGTGACCACCTAGAGGGGTGGGAGGGCGGGAGATGCAAGAGGGAAGAGATATGGGAACATATGTATATGTATAACTGATTCACTTTGTTATAAAGCAGAAACTAACACACCATTGTAAAGCAATTATACTCCAATAAAGATGTTTAAAAAAAAAAAAAAGAAGATCCTAAAGGTGATGAGAAGAAGACAGGCCATCTAGAGGCCTTGGGACCTGAAGACCGTAGGTGGTAAGTTCCCTGAGGTTTCTCGGCACTTCTTGTATTCCAGCCTTAATATTGGAGAAGTGGCACCCTACCAACACCATAGATGAAAAAAAAAAAAACCCAAAGGAAAGCCTGCTCTCTCTGGCCAAAGGATAAGGAATGGGGTAGTCTAGAAAGGTAAAAAACTTTTAGATAACAACCAGTCTACTCCAGCCAAGCAACACAGAAAAAAACTGCAGCCCAACACCTACCTCCACCAGCGAAGGCCAAGTGGAGAGCCTAGACATCCACCCTTGGCAGGTTGAAATCAGGGCCTCCAATCCTCTCTCCCCCAGGGTTTGTCAGAGGAGGCCTAATGGAGAGGCAGGATTTTCACCAACATTAAGTGGTAACAAGAACACCCCAACCCACAGCATTAGTGGAAGCCATACGGGGACCCTGAAATCCTACCCCAACCAGCAGCAACAAAGAACCCCTCACCCCCTGGGTGTCAGTGGAGGCAGAGGGGACAACCTGGACTCCCACCTCACCCAGCAGTAAGGTGGTGGCACCCCCCACCTTCACCCACCAGAGCACTGTCAGAGGAGGGCTGCTACAACACGAGATTTGAATAAGATCTAGAATCTTATAACACACCGAAACTATCTGGGTTTCAATTTTTAAAAACTCACTTTTTATACCAAGAACCAGGAGGAGCTCAAACTGAATGAGAAAATACAGTCATCAGATGCTGCCCCAAGATGATACAGATGTTAGAATTCTCTGACAAAGATTTTAAAACAGCCATCATAAAGCTGCCCCAATGAACATTTATAAACATACCTGAAATAAATGATTAATAGAAAATTTCAGCAAAGAAATAGAAGACATGAGAGAAAACCAAGTGGAAAATTTAGAACTAAAAAACGAAAATAACTGATATTAAAAAGCTCAGTGGATGGGCTCAACATAAGAAGAAACAAGGCTGAGGAAAGAATCAATGAACTTGAATAGAACAATAGAAATTATCCAATCCAAACAGAGAGGAAATAGACTGGAAGAAATGAACAGTCTCAGGGGTATGTGGAACTATAACAAAAGACCCTGTCATCGAAGTCCTAGAAGAAAAGGAGAAAGAAGATGAGGCTGAAAAACGTACCCAAACAAATAATGGCAAAAAAATTTCCTAAATCTGGCAAAAAAAGGGAGGTTGGTGGGGTCCAGTAGATTCAAGAAGCTGAGTGAAACTCAAACAGAAAAAAAGCCAAAGAAATCCATTCCAAGACACATCATAGTCAAACTTCTGACAACTAAAGACAAAATCTTGAAAGTAGCTGGAGAGAAATGAGGTATCCCTTAGAGGAGAAAAACAATTCAAATGGCAGTATATTTCTCACCAGAAGCTATGGAAGCCAGAAGGAAGGGGCAGAAGATTTTTTTAAGTGCTGAAGGAAAAAGAACTGCCAACTCTGAATCTTATACCCAGTGAAAATATCCTTTAAGAATGAAGGGGAAACTTTAGACATTCTTAGATGAAGAAAAACTAAGAATTTATTGCCAGCAGATCTACTTTGAAAGAATAGCTAAAGAAGAGTCCTGGCTGCTCATGCTGTGTGGGACAAGTGCTGGCCTGGCTGCCCTGCTCTGTGGTGGACTTGCAGCCATTGCCAAGGCCAACAGGGAGCTCCCCTCCTCCTTCCCCATGGGCAGCAGCAGCTCCAGGGTGAGGGTTCATCCAGACCCCTCCCCAGCCAGCACTGTAAACAGAAGGGAAATGATAAAAGGACTCTTGAACATCAGTAAGGAAGAAAGTCCACAGAAAGAGGAAATATATGGGTTAAGCACAAGACTTTCCTTCTCCTTGATTTTTCTGAATTATGTTCAATATTTAAAGTAGCAATTGTAACATTGTCTAATGTGATTGTCAATGACTGTAGAGGAAATAATTGAAACATCTGTATTACAAATGGGGATGAGTAAAGTGACATTCAGGGAGGTAAGATTTCTTCACCTTAGTTAGGAATGGAAAAAGATATATGATGCAGTATATTTTATGCCTATGATATACATGTGAAGCAAAAATTGATAGACCTGAAAGGAAAAATCAACAAATCCACAACTATAGTTGAATATCTCAACTCCCATCTCTCAACACTTGATAGAATAACTAGACAGAAAGTCAAAGACAGAGAAGAATTCAGCACCACCATCAACCAACAAGGTTTAAGATCTAAAGACATTCACAGAACACTCCACACAATGACAGCAGAATTCACATTTTCAAGTACTCACATAGCATATACCAAGATAGACCAAATCTTGGCAATAGAACAAATGCTAACAAATTTAAAATATTTGAAATCAAATACAGTATGTTCTATGACCATAATGCAATCAAACTAGAAATCAATAGCAGAAAGGCAAAGTGAAAATATTCAAACACTTGGAAACTAAAAAACATACTTCTAAATAATCCACGGGTCAATGAGGAAGTCTCATTGAAAACAGTAGACTGAAAATTAAAATAAAACATATCAAAATTTGTGAGACACAGATAAAGAAATGTTGAGAGGGAAATTTGTAGCACCAGATGCTTACATGAAGAACGAAGAAAAGTCTCAAATCAATAAACTAAGCTCTCACCTCAAGAGCATAGACAACAAAGAGCAAAAATAAACCCAAATAGGAAGAAGGAAGGAAATAACAAAGAACAGAAATTAATAAAAATTGAAAACAGGAAAAAAATAGAGAATCAATGAACAAAAAATTTGGTTCTTTGAAAAGATCAATAAACTCTATAAAGTAAGTCTGACAGAAAATAAAAGAGAGAAGACACAATTAAAAATATCTGGAATGAAACAGAAGATATCATGGCAAACCCTGCAGACTTCAAAAGGATAATAAAGGAATATTACAAGCAACTCTACACATAAAGTTGACAATTTAAATGGACCAATTCCTTGAGAAGTACAAACTAACATAAATCACTCAATATGCAATAGATAATTTGAGTAGCCCTATAATTATTTTAAAAATTGAAATTGAATTCATAATTAAAAACTTCTCCAAAAAAGAAATCTTCAACCCAGATGGTTTCACTGAAGAATTCTACCAAATGGTCAAAGGAGAATTAATGCCGATTTTATACAATCTCTTCCAGAAAATTCAAGAAGAGAGAACACTTCCTAATTCATTCTATGAAGCCAGTATTACCTTATAACAAAACCAGACAAAAAAATAGTACCAAAAAGAGAAAAAGGCAGACCAATATTCCTCGTGAATATGGATGTACACATCCTTAATAATATATTAGCAGACAGAATTCAGCAATGTATAAAAAGTATTATACCATGACCAAGCAGGGATTATTCCAACGAGGCGAGGCTGGTTGAAATTTTGAAAATCAATCAGTGTAATCTACCACATTAACAGAGGAAAGGAGAAAAATCATGTGATCTCAGCAATTGAAGCATAAAATGCATCTCTTCTGCATGTTAAAAACTCTCAAAACACAGGAATAGAGAAGGGTTTCTTCAACTTGATAAAGAAACATCTTTTAAAAAATACCTACAGTAACATTCCATATAGTGGTGAAAGGAATTCAAGATAAGAGAAACATGAAGATGAGACAGGCTGCCTGACAGTTGGTCAATGTTAGAGAGAAGATGTGCTGGGGAAGAGGAGCCAGCGGGACCCAGGAGGAGAAGGGTCTGCAAAATGCCCCCTTGCCTTTGTTTTTTTAAGTGAAGCATTAGTCCATCTTCCGTTTCAGAGGGGGCAAAGTGTATTCCACCTGGTGAATGTTTTAAGTTCCTAAAAAGTAAATAACTGTTTCAGCCTTTGAAATTTCACATGAAATTATCAGTGAGTCATGAGAAAAATGCTAACGTCAAAATTAAAATCAAATGAATCATGGCTTCTCCCTGCAAAGCAGAAGCACTTTGGTCTGTGCTTATACTCTGCTGACGGGCAATTGGCTGCCAGCTCCCTCCCACCTCACCCCACCCCCACCTGCCTGACTGGCGGCCCTTCCCCCTAGCATCCCATAGGCTGGGTTACGGAGAGGAGCAGAGCAATTCCTCCCCCACCATGAGCATTTTCCACGAGGAAAGGCTGTGGCATTACTCCTTTCCCCAAACTCAGTCCTACAACCCTGGAAAAAAAGGAAATCACGATAGGATTGTGTTCCCTGTCCAAGCTGGCGTCTCAGAAGAGACCTTCAGCAGAGTTACACTTCGGTTCAGCAAACTCCCAGATTGGTGACAACATAGGACCAATTCCCTCTCCTTTTGTATCAGATCAGGTTAGCTTTTCTAGCTCCTCTTTCCCAAATGCATTTCCTCATCTCCCAGACTGTCCTGGTACCCAGAGGAAGGGAGAAAGAGAGAGAGAGAGAGAAAGAGAGACAGAGGGAGAGCTGAATGTAAAATAGAAGTATAGGAAAATTCTAATTGGTCTTTTGAAGATTAGGTAAGTGATGGGGACAAAATAAATATATCAATTTCCACTCCTGCTAAACAAGGACCACCGCTTGACTTACCTCATCACTGGACAGCCTGTGATGTCCTTCGGGACCCAGAAGTCAAACCCCCACAGATCCACTTGGCAGGAGCTTTGAGAGAGTTGTGTTTTGGCAACAGCTGCTATGGAGGGAGGCTCCTATTTTTACATCACTGGGGCTGAAACACCACCATCTCCCTGAACTTCCTAGAAATGGTACATAATATGTGGTTCTAGGAAGGGGGGATCCTTGAGACACTGTGCTCCCCATGTTATGAGAATGCACCTGTATTTTGGGAGTATCTGGCAACTCCCTCTCTGCTCCTTCATGCCACATCCTTAACAGTATCTTAGCGAACTCATGAGTACACCAAGGTACAAAGGACCATCCTGGCCTCAACCTGACCCAGTCAGTGAAAGTGATATTCAGGTATAAAAGGTGCTCACAAAAGAGAAAGAGGATCTAGAGTTCACTTAGATGTTATTCCCCAACAAGGCAGAAATATATTTTCCTTTGGGTTGCTATTGTTGGTAAGAGGATTCTAGAATTCTTAGTCTTCAGCTCTTTTTCAGGTAACAAAACTGAAACTCTTTTTCAGTTTCTCCACAGTTCAATAAAAAGGGAGGTATCAAAAGTCACCTCTGTGCCTTCTCTACACAGGTAAAATACTCTGTAGCATCACCAAGGAAGGAGTTGTTGTGCGTTGGTGGTATTTAAAAATCACCCCTCTGCTCATAAAAGCTGCATTGATCTCACTCACATATGTATTTCTTTTCACCACAAACAACGTTTAACTTCTCTAGTTCTCCCCATTTTCTTTTATTCAGCCAAGTGATCTTCAGGTAGTTAAACACACAGCAAATCCTTTGAGATTAGAAAATATTGGAATTTTCTCCTGGGCCTATTTTCTTATTTTTGTTTAGCTCACCCTTTGATTGTCATGAGGTTTGCAGTCTGATTCATTTCAGGGCCTTGACGTTGAAGCATCATTATTGTCGTGCCTCCTAATATTGACAAGACAAATGTGCTAGTGAGGACAGTAGGTTTACTGGTGAAGCCAAGTGACTGAGCAATGTTTAAGTAAGTCAGTAGTAAGATTTCTTTAGAGGAGAACATTTTATCAAATCGGTATGTACAGGCCAGACGGGCTTCAGAAGGTCCTAATTTCCAAGACAGTCTACGACGAACAAACTTCGGGGATGCCTGTTTGATTCCCATGCCAGGAAATCCTGCCTGTAAATGATTCAGTAAAGCTGGTAAAGTTTTCCATGGATTTGACTGAATTACAGCACAGGGAACCCTGTGAAGAGGAGAGGCAGAGAGACAGCATCTCAGAGGATGGAGGAGGGAAAAGGGTAGACCTGAAGTGAGCAAAGCACAAGCACGTCAGCTACAAATTGTGTACACATGCAAGATGAACTTGTGAACACATGTCCAACTTGGCAGATGTTTAAAGATTGGGTATTTATGATGTGCTCCTGAAACATCTTACTGAAATGATGATGATTTAAGTGACTTTGATTTAGAATTAGACTTTTAAGAATTTTTGAAAACATTTCCAATGTTATCTACCAAAAACCAAATGCAGCTTCATGGAGATAGGATTCTCCATAAACTGACGTCTTGTGTTTCTGAATGTTGCCTCAAAAAGCAATCTTTTCTCTACCTCTTTGCCTTGCAACAATTGAAGCAGCTGGGGGCTGGAGCTCACTTTATTAGTGATTTAAAACACACCCTTGGAAACTAAGCTGGCTCTTTTTTTGTCCATCCAGGTGGGAAGCATGTTCCAGCAAATGGGAACAACACTTAAGAAAGTTCTCAAACAGCTAATGCTTTAAGAGCTCAACTTCAACAAATCTTCTACCAGCCATCTCGGCAACAAAAGACCAGGGTAACCTGGTAAGATAACTAAGCCTTCCATATAAAGACAAAGATAAAACAGCACAGCAGCCGAGATTCGACATCTTTAAAAACGCCTTTTCAATCTTTAACTTTTGTCTGGTTGGTTGTCTAGCAACCAAGTGCCGAAAAGAAACTCCACCCAAAACAAAGTGAAACAATGCAGACACTTATTTAGGAGTGTGTGTGTATTAAGGTTCTCAGGGTGCAAAGATAGAAACTTGCTTTCAGACAATTAAGACAGAAAAAGTCCTGATTGTAGATGGCAGGAAAGGAAGTTGGGAGTGAGGAAAAAGCAACTCGAAAATGCGTAATGTGGGATGAGGGTATAGTTTCCACACACGGGGCTAAAGCAAGGTTTACACTCTTAAGTAATAAAAACAAACCATTAAGCTCGGCCCAGCACTGTCAGGAAGTATAAAACAGTTCTTGAAACTTTGCAGTGACTATACAAAGCTTTTCATAAACTCTGTTTCCTGATCTTCATTAAATGTTCACATCAAGTTGCCATGGGGCAATTAGCTTGCCTCCTGAAATCAATAAAGAATCAACAATTTGGAAATAGTTGTACAGTAAAATAGTTCGATAATTATTCTCTCATCGTGTTGTGGCCAAGCAGTTCCAGTGTAAATGCAGACCAGATGAGAGCCTGCCCCTCACGAGGGGAGCTTTCAGCAATGGGCGGCTTGCAGAGAGAGCTGCTCACCGGCACGCACTGCAGCGAGAATGCAGTCCTGGCACTGCTCGGAGTGTGGCCCAGAAGGCAGGGCAAACACGGGCTGGAAGTGGCGTTCAAGTCAATATCTGGCACACTGCTTACGCGCCTCAGAGGGACTCAGTCCAAAGTGTGGAGACCTAAACGGAATGATAGACCCAATGGATACAAAATTAGGCACCCTACACTCAGCATTTGGACCCCAGACAGGAACAAACCAAGATTTTTTTTCCCCTGGGGTATACATATCTGCAAGAGAAAACATAGGTATATATATATATATATATCTGTGTGTGTGTGTGTGTATATCTATATCGATATATGTATACATTATATATGTATATAAAGAGTGTATTTGAGATTAGGATTCATTCATTTCAGCATTTCTTCAACAAATATTCAAATCTGAGTTGCTTGTAAGAAACCTTCAAAGTGCTCCCTTAGAAAGTAAAATGAGGCTACTAAACAGATGACCGTCCTAAGACGTTTTGCTACAAAAGAGGGGCCAAGACAAAGTTCTTTCTTTGCTGACCCCCTTTGCAGACGGAAATCAATTCCTTTAACTTTTTCTAGTCAGAGCCCATTCACTTCAGCACCTTCTTCGAAGCCAACCGTGGCATCACAAATTCCAATATCCATTAAATCAAATGTCAAATACTAGCTTGGGAAGCTTTATATCACCCTCTAGGCTCAATGGTGCTGTAGAGTGAACTGTCTTAGAACTTGAAAAAAAAATAAAGCATCATTTTTAGTATAAACAAATGCTTCAAATGTATGACATCTATTTGCTGCCTTCAAAGGGAAAACTTTTAACTCAGACGCTTGGCACTAAGATCACACGGGATCAACTCAGTGGACTGACTTAAGTGTTAAAACTTTTTAAAAGTACGTTAAGGGCTTGCACCTGCTCCCCCATCCACATAGATGTACTGACACGTATTTGACTAAACTGACTACATACATGCCCAAGCAAGCAAGCTGAGCAGATTTTACAAGATAAGCAACCAAGTGTTTTCATGTCTGAGGGTGGCTAGAACACAAAATTGCCAGTCATCTTGTGGGGGAAAAGAATGCCTTTGAAAAAAATATGTAGGGCATCATTTCAGATAAAATGTATCCAAATGCCATCCTGTATACAGGTTTTGTTGTTTTGTTTTGTTTTTCCTTTTAGTGCTACTTCTTAGCAAGGGGCCTAAACTTAGTCCCGCTTTCTGCTGCTGTGATTGAGAATTCTTAGAGCCTTGCTACTCAATGTGTAAGACCTTAAGCCCGTGGGTAAAAGCAGCTACACCCGGGAATGTGTTGGAAATGCAGAATCTCAGGCCCCACTCCAGACTCATGGCAACAGAACCTATGTTATAACATGATCCCAAGGGGTCTGTATACACATCAAGGCTGCATTCTCCTGGAGCTAGTATTGGTGATTCGCATGCACAATAAAATCTAAAATGTTTTATTTAGAGCATTGGTCCCCCAAGTTAGGTAGAAGTTCACTTTGAAGTTTGCAGGGCAGGGAAACAGTGAGAAAACTCTGCCCTGGAGAATACCATAAGGCTGTAATTTATGTCAGTGGGGTGGAGGCAAGAGGAAAAGCAATTTACCTGAGCGAAGCAGACCTGCATTAATCCCATCTCACCCTACCTGCCCCCTGCAAAAAATAAAGCAGAAAAGGAATAGAATAGTGCCAGGGCAGTCCTACTTCTTTGTGATTGCCCATCCATGTCACACTTATTTCTACACTTAAATTGTTCTTTACTGCAAGGCTGGGTTCTTTTTGCCTTATAACAGATTGGGCGGCTGTGGCATCTAACACTCCGTGAATCAATATCTTAACATTAATATGACTCTAGAATAGAAATACACTATTTTAAAAAGTGCTGTGAATTGCACAAATGATTTTTCCACCTCCAATAAAAAACCGAGGAAAAAAATATGGAACACTTAGATTATCCAGTAATGATGTAGCCTGCTACCTAGACCAGACTGATAGATCATCTCTCCACTCTTGTCCTCTTGAGGTACAATTTAAAGCAGCAAATGGAGTAGAAATTATGAAAAAATGGAAGCACAGAGAAATATGTAAACGACTCATCTTCTTCTTCCCCAATTTTGAAGGCAAAAAATGAACAGAGCAATCTGGACCTGCCATACAGGTTAAAACCGTGCCACGGAGGTGCACACAGCCCAGACAAGCACAAAACGAGATGACACAACTTAATCAATTTTGAAAGGTGATCTCCCCAAATTCAGAAACTTACTACATTTTTTGAAAAGCCAACTCTAAAAAGATTCAAAGTTTCCTATAGAATAGTGACTGAAAACTGAAGACATTCAGTGTCATGGGGTTAGTTATGACACTTTTTTTCTCAGAATGAGGAATGTGAGACAAAATGTCTGTAGGAATGTAGAATATATGTAAGAATATTATGTTTCTCAAATGAGCTGCCAAGAGGGTCAGAGTCCTCAACTATTAAAAAATCTCTGAAACTAAACTGAAAATGCCATCATCTATATATATGTAATACTAATCACATATATCTTCATATGTATATTTATACATATTACATATGTCTATATATATTTACACATATATTTATATGTATTTATACATATATTTGTATGTAGATTTACACATATATTTGTGTATATATTTATATATATTACACATATATATGTCTATATATTTACACATATATATTATGCAAGAACCATTTGAGAACCATTTGAGAAAAGAACATTTGAGAACCATTTTAACCAAGAAAACCAGACCCGAAGAAGCAGAGAAATAAAAAGGGACGGAACTGCCAAATGTATGGAAATTCTTGTGCTGTACTTTTACACTCTTATCTGGAGTATTTGGAGATGAGAAAACATGGATTATTATTTTTTAAGATGTTACGACTGTGCAGCCTGCCCCTCACATCCATGGCAAGAGAGGGTGAAGAATGCCAAGGGACAAAGACGATCCCGCCCTCCACAGGGGTGTCTAACACCAATGATACATAAGAGCAATAGAATAGGGATAAAAAGAGACTAAAAGATTTTAACAGTGGAAGGAATAAAAGATAACTTGTACTAATTTTTTAGAAAAATATGATCTATGTAATCTCAAAACTAGGGTTAAACCTATCACACCCAAAATATAACCCAAAATGTAACAGGGTCATTGCAAGTTAATTCCTGGGAAGAATCTGATGATAACAGTCTGTTCCTTTACTAACACACTTTTTTTCGGCCAAATCAAGGCAGGGCTAGGAAAGGAAATTAGAACTAGGCCTCACCAATCACAGCACGATCAGAGGTGACACAAAGTCCTAGAAATTGACCTTAAAATACTTCCAGTAAAATTGTGGGGTTGTGGGTCCCCTGGCCATACAAGCATACCTACCAAACCCTTCCTTGGGTCTGATTTCAACCCAGAGCACAGAAGCCCCGCCACTGGTATGTGTTCATTCTGAGCGGCCTAATTTGACTTCATTCTGCTTGGGCTTCAGTCCAACTGGCAGATGTCCTTGTAGAAGCTTGATCTCAGACACTTTCCCTTTCTAATTTTTTGGCACCGTTGCCTCTATTGCATGGGATATCATCTCTGAAACTTTATCTTGGGTTCCCCAGGTTTTGCTTGATTTTTGTTGCTTTGGTTTTCTCTTAAATCTTCCTGCCCCAAAGAGGTTCATGTGAAATACTAAATCATTGATTAATTCCTAGGAATTAGCCAATGACTTGCCTGCAAATTTCCAACCATTCCTTGCCTTCTCCCTACCTCCCTCCAAAATGAGTAGCCTCAGAAGCAAAAATGCAAACACAAGGTAATCTTTGTGAACGCTGTACAAATGCACCATTTTCTCTTACAGGTTGGCCTTTATAGAATGAAATGCCAGAGCTTTGATATTTATTATCTGAAATAGGTTTAACATTTGGAGAAATGTGTTCAAACACATAACCTTGGAAAGAAAAGCAAGCTGATGGAACAGAGAACAGGGGTAGGCAGAAAACAATTTTGCTGTGGAGGGGCAAAGTTAGAAAATTGAGTCCTTTGAGCGTAAAGAGCTCTCAGGTGAGGTAAAAATAAAATACAAATCAATTTTCAACTCTTCATGAGGGCCACTAGATATCAATTTTAAATATACATGACCACAATATCAATTATGAAGAAATCTTATGTTTTATTTAATACTTTGGCCAGACCAGCCCCTTTGAAGGGATCACTAGTTTAGGAAAGAAGAACAACAAACCATCATTCACTTTCCTGCAGGTTCATCGTTTTCTTAATTATTTCTATTGGTCCTGCTTTATTCTTTCTGCAGACTAAGGGGTGGGGGGTTTCTATATTAGATCAGCAATGTCTGGTTCTTATCCAAATATTCCACCTAATAAGGACGTAAGTTCTCATGGACTGGACAACCACTCTGCAACATTCCTGAGAATTGAATAATATAATAATCTTGAAAGTCAGCAGAGTGGATTATCCACTTTTTTTTTTTTTTTTTTTTTCTGGACATGAACTTGTGACCTTAACAGTAGCACTGCAAAAAAAAAAGCAAATGTGCTAAGCACTTTGCCAGAGTAACCTTCCATGTAGACTTTTCATCTTAAATACACACGACTGAAAACAACTACAATTTTTGGAAAATTATGTACAAACCCAATACTTCTTTTGATTACATATAAATACAAATTAGCTATTTTTCCTAAAAAGTGGTTATAATAGTAAATAAATACAAAATAAATCTGACCATTATACTTCATGTGCTGGGGTTGAACCCATATAAAATGTACAACTAAATACATTTTAAAATCTTTAAGGAATAATTCTCTGATTAAAATATTTTTCCCAACTTCTTTTCGTAGATATAAATATATTTTCAAAATAGCTGTGTTTTTTTTTCTCCATTCCATTCCATAAATAAAGTCTTCATTGGGAAATATTAAAGTGTCAACTTGATTTTTTTTTTTTTTTTGCTTTTTTCTAAAATATATATATATATATTTATTTTATTTTATTTTGCTGTGCTAACGACACCCACAACCCTCGACAACCATGTCCTGATAGTTCTTTAATACCACCTTTTCATTCTCGTCAAGGTACAACATGGAGATGGCACTGAGTTCCGTTGGGACACAGCACGCCTTGGGAATCTTAGAGTTAACTGAGTTGACCAGCGTCTGGACGATGGCGTGGTTCGTGGAGTTCAGGTGATCGGCCAGGGGGAAAGGGCACTCCCCGTGGCAGTAAAAGGCATGATACCCCGGGGGGGCGACGATCCAGTCATTCCACCCCACGTCACTGAAGTCCACGTACAAAGGGTGTCTTTTACAACTGGACTTGAGGCGTTTCCGCTGTTTGTGTTTTGCCTGACGCTTTTCTCTTTTGTGGAGAGGGTGTCCTTTCCCATCGTGGCCAAAAGTTACCAGCAAGGGCCTTCTCTGTGACCAGCTGTGCTCGTCTTGGTGCAAAGACCTGCTAATCCGCACGTGCCTCTTGGAGACCCCGTGGCTGTCCTCTGGGTGGGCCACTTCCACCACAAACCCGTGGTTGGCGAGCCCCTGCGCTGTCCACCTCATCACGGCAGGGGTGACATCAAAGCTCTCCCACCTGCTGGCATTCTGAGTCACCAACCTGGTGTCCAGAAGTCTGGTCACGGGGAACTCGGAGTTGGCTGTGGCAGGTTTTATAATTTCATAAATATTAATTCGGTGATGGAAACTGCTATTGTTTTCCAAAGTTTCCTGCATCTGTTCCCGAAAGACCTGAAGTTCTGCTGAGGTGATAAACTCCTCAGTGGGGATAGAAGTTAAATTAAAGAAGAATCTACGGGTTGTTTTTCCACTCATTTCTGGCAATTCTTCCAAAGATTCTAATTTAATATAAAAAAGTGGAAAAAAAGAAAAATCATTCAGTAAGGCAAGTATGACAATTTGATTGTATATAAGGATTTATATACATCACTTCAGGGTTTGATTTAACATATGTAAAAATCTGCAGGCAGAAAGTTAAAATTTCCCCTTTAGATAAAGAAATGATCCTCCCTTTTCTATACATTTATGTCAATATGCACACCATGAAACAAAATTTCACAATTCACTGTTACATGTTTAATCTAATACGTGAATACTGCTTCCAGGTGGCTATAATAATGGGGGAAATGGTGAAGCATTTCTTTGGAATTCACAGACTTTAGGGCAAAAAAAAGTCAGCACTATAGTTAGTAGAGGTCTAATGAGTGAGGATTTGAGGAAATTATTGCATTTCTTAAAAAGAAAAAGGCTTTAATGTCAATCCCTTAAGCAGTATTCTAAAACATTACTCTGCAATTTAGATGACTTACAAATCTCGATATACAGATTTCAGTTTCCTAATTAAAGACTCTGAAACTCAACATCAACGATGACATTTTGCAAAGTACACCCTACTATTTTACTCAAAAGTCCAGAGACAAAGGCATTTACAGGGATCTACTTCTTTGGAAACGTAAGGGTGGTACTAGGACACTGTAGTAATTAAGGCTGGATGATTTCAAGAGAAATAACTTCCCAACTTTGTCTGTTCTCTCACCTCTTTATGACCTCAAAAATCAAAATCTCATTTCAGATGCTTTTGGGAAAAAAATAATTCTCTTCTGTCTATAATTCCTTTATCTTAAAAAAAAAATAAACCATATTAAAAATATACACCTACCCAATAATAGGCTACAGGATACAGATAACCCTCCCCCCACTTTATAAAAATCTACAGAAATGCCATTATGACATTCATGATGTAAGGGATAATCTAATTACAGAATAATCATTTTATATCTATTATCATTATTTTAAAATAGCCATTTAAGTGGGCTATTCATAAAAGTTTTTCCTTATTTAAAATTCCAGAATTTCAATTTTAAGGAGTACTGCTTGTCGAGCAAACAATAAAATATAACATAGCACCTTGAATGTATAGTCTGCAAATCATCAAAGGTACACATTATTATTAAATTGATAGTAAACAGCACTAGAATTTGGGATATTTGGGTTTACTTTCTTCTAGCTTTACCACATCCTGTTATTTCACTGTCAACAAATTTTACCTGCTTCATTCAGGATCCAACCTGAGTGCTAACAAAATCTATTTGGCCATGTCATCACCATAAGAGGAAACCATGTTTTCATTAATTTTCTGGTTGTATTTCTCCTGAACCAAACAGCTATTCATTGTTCACAAAATTTAGACACCTTAGCAAAGGATAATCACTTCAGATCGCTCACTCAAAGGTTCTACCTGTGTAAACCTTCATCATCAAAGCAACAGTCATCACTGCAAGCTAAGGTCAACAGGGGTGGTTTATACCAAATTATGGAGGAATGCTTTAATGAGACGTTTCTCAAACTTCAACCTGTGTGCAAAACACCTATAGGACACCTTAACTCTTCAAATGCAGATTCTGATTCAGTGGGTGAGTCTGGGGTAGGGCCTGAGATGCAGCATTTCTAGCAGCTCCCAGGTGAGGTAATGCTGGAAGCTGGTGAACTGCCCTTCGAGGCTAAAGGTTTTAAAGAATGTTTTTCACATGCAAGTATAAATTGCCAGGAACATATTTTAAAGTGCCTTTTTGTTAAATAATATAGAAATGAATAGACGAACCATTAGCGTTGGCCAAGGAGTAAGACTTGAAGCCAGGGGTGAGCAGCCAGACTCAGAACAGAAAGATCTAAAGCTCCTCTCCTTGGACAGGGAGACCATCAGGCCAAGAAGGGAGTTCCCCATGGTCCCCTCAAGCCTGCTAACCCGCACCCGTACGGATACCTTTGGAGAGCCGCTCTAAACCCCGCTGCTGGCTAATGGTACTTCGGGCCAGGCACTATTTTTAAAATAACCCTCCCACCAATCAACCAGAGCTCTCCTCTGTGGCTCCGACAAGTATCAAGGGTTGTGTTTAGCCCCTTCTTTCCTTTCCTCCCTGCAATTCAGGAGCCCTCTGATGTTTCCCCTGAAGGCATTCTTTCAGCAGAGAAGCCACCAGCTACCAGAGAAAAGAAGAGTGACCTAAAAATCAGCACATCCTTCAGACACAATGACACAAAGCCAAGGCCTGGACCCGGGCAACTGACTTCGCTGATCCCAGCACACCTAAAAGCGCTCTCTCTTCTTTTAAGGAGAGGAAGGAACGGCACATTATCCAGGGCCTTTGGGGAACAGCTGTATTAACAAAGGTGCCCAGAGAAATCATACATACACACACACACACACACACACACACACACACACCCAGGAGGAGGATGAAGGAACAATCTCCCAGGTAAGCACGAGAGACAAGTAAAGAGGATGGTTATAAAAGGGGCATTAAATAGAATAATAACCCTCCAAAAGACTAATATGAGACTGAATTATATAAAACTGCCATCATTCAACTGGATTTAACCTATAAAAAAGCAGTTTCATGTGCTTCAAAATCTCATTGGAGGTAAGTGGCCAAAAGGATAATCACTTAGCAAAGGAAAAAATTACACTATTAAACATTAACAAGTAATGTGAAGATCCCTCTCCAACTTTGCAGTTTCATCTCAGTCAGCCTAATCCCTGAAGGACCACTATCCCTCCTTAATACAAAGGCCTCCATGACAAGACCCCTGACTGCAGACTCTGGTCACAGAGATAAGTCAGAAGGTCACAGGAACCCCCAAACCCAGGAAAACAACTGACCAAGGTTAGGGCACCTACTACCCTCTCCTTTGATCTTCAAGGGAACATGAATTTTTTCTAGAAGGTAGAAAAAAATCTGAACCTTTTGAAATGAAGTAAAGAATCTGAAAATCACCACATCAAGCCTAGGGATTCTGAAAATATGGAACATTTACCTAAGTAGGTAATGTATGCTTTTCTAGAGGTATATACAATTATTAATTCTCTGTAAATAAATAACCCTTATTGAATAAGCTGCACTTGCCAAGGGATCTGAGGATTCCAGCCTATCTTAGACATGGGTTCTTGAACCTCTAAGTTCTTATCCAAATAGATGGAGCTATGGCTGCAAAAATGTGGGAAAGTAAAGAAAAATAAGGCAACAATGACATTTGACCTCTCCTCCAAAAAGTGAAGTTCTAACTTAATCATCTATGCTGTCAATTATTCATCTACATTCGAAAAGATGAGATTGAATTCCCTCAGCTAGCCTAGGTCCACTTTGGCCTCCTCTTCCCTAGACCAGCAGAGAATAGGACATAAAGAAACAAGTCATCACGATAATGACAGCAAGTGTGCTGAATGGTTGTTTGTGCCAGGTCTGGCACTAAGAACTTTATATGAATTACCTTATGACAAATCAGTTAGAGAGGAACTGTTACTAGCTCCATCTTGTAAATGAAATAGTTGGAGCTCAGAGAGGTTATGTGACTTTCCTAAGGTCACAGAGCTAGTAAACTAAGAACATAGCTATGAACTTGAGTCTACTGCAGCTCCCAAGTTTCTGGCCACTAGACGGCACCATCTAACATAGGGGAGGAGTCAAAAACGCAAGCAAAAGTCAAAACCATTTGAGGCAGATTTATATTTAACACAATGATAACCGTAGGGCAAGTTCTGTCCCAGTTAAAGGGATAGAAATGGTGGAAGAAGCAGACAGAACAGAAAAGTAAAGCAGAAAAGTAAAGTGGCAGGGGCCACTGGGACATACAGATCTTGTGTGGAACCACTGATATTTTGTGACTGCCTGTTTGTCCTACAGTATGACGAGGACAAGTTTTGCTGAGTTTTAGCAAAAAGTGAGTTGTCATTACATTTTGAGAATTTTGCAACACTCTTTAGACAAAAAAATGTCCATTAAGAAAACAACAATAAAAACCTGGGAAAGTTCTAGCAAATCAGTAAGGTTGGAAATCACTGCCCTGAAATAAAATGAAAGTAGTGGAGAATAATAAATAAAGTTTTCCAAAATATAAAATAATGGTTAGAGAATTGATGTATCAAGGAGAAAAAAAGCGATAAAATACAAAAGGTTAAAATGAATCAGTTAAAAAAACAAAGACAACAAAGGAGATGGCAGCTAAAAGAAAGAGCATGGTCGTGGTCACCAACCCTGATTTGGCCTCTACCCACTCTCTTAGCTCCATCACCTTTGGAATGATCCAGGGCCCTCTTATTGTTGCTTATTTGGTGAAATACACAGAGGGGCAAATCTTAAAAAAAGACAAAATAGCTCCATGAGGAGGGATCATGGGGGAACAGAGAGGAACCAGTAAAAAAGAGGCAGAATGGAAAACATAAGTGCAAGAACTATCTCTGGGCACCAAAGCCTCAATCTCTATGAGCATTTCCAAATAGAACGCCTGTTCTACCTAAAGGGGGCCTTTCACAATCACAATGAAATACCTGGGGACACTGGGGAAGCACCCCAAGTGAGCACTGGTTTGGGGGGGTGTATGTGTCCAAATCCTTTGGTTGCACTGGGAATCTGTGATACCAGTGCTCCATCACAGAGCAGTGGTTGTTTCTTGAACTTTCTTTTTAAATGGATATTTTCAAGAAAATTACATTTGTGGGAACAGGGTTAATCTCTATTTCAAAGCTTCAGTCATAGAGGCAAATAATTCAGTTATTTTGGGCAAAAAGAGAACTGTGTCCTTCAGAGTCTGGAGAGCGAGCATGTGGTCCTTCCATATTCCAATCTGACAGGAAAGAATGAAGATTTTTTGCAAGGCCAATAAAGTCAACCAATTTCAATGTGTTTTTAACTACAACCAAAACACAAAACACTGTTTCCAGTTGAAGAAGTGATTTTTCTATCCTCAGTGGCAGTTCCGAAGCACTTTTTAACAACTCTGAAAAAAGAAAATTTTTTCCAGCGCTTGGGCTCTCCCAAATAAAAGCCACTGGAGAAAGGACTAGACAAAGCTTAATAGGAGAAATGACAACTGATAACTTCTGTGTCAGATCACCTATGATGTGGACCCATTATCTTCACACATCGGTTGAAAGAATGCCATCATGATACTTCTTGTCTTGTATTCCGCCAAATTACCCAGATCCCACCCGCAAATAAAACCAACAGGTAATTCTTGTAATCAGGTCCTTTGGTCCTTTACCAAATAAACGTCCACAAAGGCTCTAGGAACCAAATTCTGCTCTTAAACCTGCAGCCTTAATCACATGGTTTATTAAAAGATTTTTTAGTGTCATGCATGGATGTTTTATAAACAAGAATGTTTACAAAAACCAAATTCTGGTTTACGTAAAAATGAAACGGTCTTCAAAAAAGGGTAATTTGTAGCTTAATGATTATATGCTAGTCTTAAGAAGAAAAGAAATGGGTTTGTTGAAACTTGGGGCAAACATTACATAGCTTTTTTTTATTATCTAACTGCATAAAGATCTGAAGTTATTGCAAGTTGATTTTAAGCAAGTTGGTAACTTCTGCACTATTTGGTGCATAACATTTACACGTTTAAAGACATAAATTCTGACTTATAAACTCAAGCATGCTATTTAAGTTAAAATCATACACTCCAATAAGTTCTAGCCTGTTTAGTTTTGGTCGAGCCACTTCCAGAGGAAGGAGAAATATGCAGACTTCACTGATGGAATCCTCATGCAACTGAACGTTTTTAGGTGTCAAATGCCTTAAATGATCTATCTTCCTTTAAAGTTCTAAGAGACATACACAGTGCCTTCTTGGCCTTAAAAATAAAGTTCAGAATGGTTTCCATGCTATATCTCCAGGAGAGGTGGCTGAAATAGCAATTCTTATTACTTTTCTATCCAGAAAAACAATTCTAATCAGCAGCAGCTGGGAATGATGAGCTGGATCTATAATCTCCCCAAGGTGGTGATGACAGAATGTACAGGAACAAGAACATTTCTGCATGACAACAGACAACTTCTGCTTTCAGTGGATGAATCCTGAAGGAGTAAAATGGGATCTTATTTCCTTTCAAATATGATTTCTGCTAGCAGAGAGCACCTCACTTAGAAATGTGCTGAAAAATGAATTGATTTTTCAATTCATGTCCCCTTCATTATGTATAGCTGCCTTGATGAAGTCCCTTTTGTTATGTGACCGGCCTTTAGGACCCCTTCCCACTATCAATTGCTGTTCTCACAAGTATAAGTTCTCCTTCACACTGGCAGAAAATGCCTGGCTGTGACACTACTGATTTGTTTATATCAGAGGGTAGATTTCCACTTGAAATTGACCACCTCAGCAAGGCAAGGCAAGAAAACTGGAACAATATCCCAGTTGCCTGATATCCTACAAGTGGCTGCTCTGTGATATACAACTTTGGACCATTCTCTAGAACTTGAACGAACCTGGGCTCGTTTAGAATGTGTTAAGCCAAAGGAACATTTAAAAGTGTAGAAAAAGAATTGAAGTGGAAAATATTTTTGACCAATTGCCCTAAGAACTTGGGTACAACAGATCTCACTAGCTGCTCTAAGACATTTCAAATCCACTAAATGCCTTTCTGATGAAACAAGCATAAATATCCTACCTTAGAAAAACCACATCCAGTATCATTAAAGAAAAAAAACCCACATTTCAATGCACATGAAGGAAAACAGGCAGTTGCTGCAAAAGCTTTTATCTGAAGGCTAGCCTTGTCTCTACTCCGGAGTTCATCTCAGATTTAAGCACAAGACAAGAAAGTCATTGTGGAAACAATAAGATTGATTGTGGAATTGATCTCCCACGAGGATTAGATAGGGATTTGAAATATTCCAAACCAGGTCCAGATCTACTGTAAATTAGAAAGACATTGGAGCCCTGGGCTTTGATTTTTCAATACTATCTCTGAAAATTCTGCCCTTGGCTCTGTCATGCTTGAAACCCCGGCTTAAGCAAGAGAAGCAGATTTATAGAGCAAAGGCTTCCAAACAGACCTAAAGAGATCCCAATCTGCCCCCCTCCTTCTCATTCTTCTCCTATGGAATTCTTGCACGTTTAGTTGACTAGGGGCAAGCCTTTTGCCCTCATCTTCCCCATCACTTGATTTCTCTCCAGTTCCTGGAGGAGGAGTCGCTTTTCTGGCTGCAAGCCAGGAAAAGGGTGCAGATTTACCAAAGGGGAATCCCTGGCTCTCCCGCCACACAGGCAGTGAGTGAATGCCAGGTTCGTAAAGGTTCTTACAGAGGCAAACATGGAAACGTCTGCAGCGCCCCGGCCAAGCTGCCCTTCCAGGGACGCCTGCTGTCTGCCCACTGTGGGGCGCTTGGCTGGACGACTCCCCGCCCCCGTCTCCGCCCCCGCGCCCCGGCTCCAAGCCTCACCTTCGTGGTGGAAGCTGCGCACGGTGTTGGCGAGGCTGGCTGCCCTCTCCAGCCGGTGGTCCGGGGCGGGCGCGCCAGGCTGGCCCGAGTGCCGGCGGTACAGGTCCAGCATGTAGGGGGGCACCACGGCACCCCTGCTGGGGGTGGGTCTCTGCTTCAGGCCGAACATGCTAAGCAGCCGCAACTCGAACTCACTCAGGACGTCGTCCGAGGGCTGGGACGAAGACCGGCCAGCAGACACCGCGAACTTCCTCCGGCCCAGCTCGGGAATGAGGCCGGCCGCAACGCCCAGGAGGACCTGGGGAAGCAGCAACGCTAGAAGACAGCGGGTCCCGGCCACCATGGTCGACCTGAGGACAGGGCCGACGTGAGTCACGGAGTTCTCCGCCCAGCCCTCCCCCCTTCCGCCCCCGCGGTCCCGGCTCCCGCTCGGTCCCCTTGCTTCCTCCTCCAGGGTGCCCACCCCGCTGACAACACTCGCGGAGACACTTCAGAGGAGCTGAAGCTCAAACGTTTGGGAGAACGGAAGACCTTTAGTTCCTGAGCCAGATGGATTTCCCCCTCCCATTCCATTCTCAATCCGTCTGACAAGATTTGCCCCCACCCCACCCCGCGTCAGTGACTGTCACCTTTTCTTTCTGTGACACGCTGACAGCTTGTGCAGGGAACCTGGGGAAACCACCGTTTGGTCTCACACCCCTCCGTCCCCTAAACTAACCCAATCACACAGCGCTCGCTTGCATATAAACACTCGCAAATGGTGCATGTGACTTCCTTAGAGGCACTGTATAGAACTTCCTGATACACACACACGGTCTATAACTTCCAGAGCCAGTAAACTCAAGGGCACAACTTCCGAAGTCACTTGCAACCTGTGGCCCACGTCTCTAACCTTAGAGGTGTCAGGGCAGGCCACTCCATCCCCGAACCCCCTCCCCCCAATGCAGTAAAAATACGCAGGTATCTTCATAGGATTACGTAGATGGCTAATATCTATTAATTCCCGTGTCAGCACAAGGTGGCACGAAAGAACTGCCCCCTCGCATTCCTGGAAACAAACAGGGAGAATCCCAACTTCTAATATTTTCCCAAATGGGACGCAGCTCTGAGTACAGAGAGCAGGTCTCCCGGAGAAACTTGAAAAAGTCAGAAGGGATCGCCACGGCAAGGCGTATAGGTTGGCAGCTAACGGGTGAAATCCAGGGGCCACCCTCTCCAAGGGATTTCTTTGACTTAAAAAAAAAAAAATCATCTAAGTGTTAACAACAGCCCTAATAAAATGCCGAAAAGAAGGGAGGGAGGAGGGGCGGAAGAGTGCGAGCCGGGAGTGCAAAGCCGACGGTCGCCCGGCGGCGGTAGGATGGGGGCATCCCCGCAGGAGCTCGGCTGCACGTGGACCTGCTCTGTTTACGTCCGGCCCAACCTGGCCCCGGGAGGGGCTCATCCGCCGGGGCCCCGCGCCCACCCACAGCCCCGGCCTCGGCCCCGGGCCACGTTGTCTACCTTTAGGAGACCGCAGACCGTCTAAGAAGCACGCGGGGACACGTCCATTGAAAGAGCCTCCACATGGAAAAAGCTCTGGCTGAAGGACCTGGCGCAGGGACCGGGTTCCCTTCCTTCGCCTCCTCCTTCTCCTCCCGGGTGCCGGCCGGGCAGTCTCTCTCCGAACGCAGGGAACAGCGTCTCGGGTCGGGCCCAGCGGTGGAGTGGAGGGACGGCGGGGTTCGCAGGCGGCGAGGCTGGGTCCGCTGGGGCAGAGGCACCGGCGCGAAGTGGGGAGCGCAAGTTACTCTCCCTGCAAGTTCAAGAAGTCTCCAGCCAAGTGCTGACACACAACAACAGCGAGCAGGGGGAGGAGTGCGGAGCAGGGAAGGGAAGGGAGAAAGTAAAAGCTGGTGCTGTCGTCGTCCTTAGGAACCAGAGCCCGCGGGACGCGTGGCCCCGCGGGGGGCTGGCTCCGGGACTCTGGGGGCGGGGGTCGGGCGCTCGGCGCTAGCTCCGCCGGGGCCCATGGCTCGGGCCAGACATCCTGGGAGACGCCGGGTCCGGGGAAGGGCGCAGCGGCGATCTCGGTGCCGGGCGAGTTGCCCCCCCGCATCACTCTGCCTTCCTCCAGCGCACCCCCATTAGCGCTAGCCAGTTGAAACCACCGCGGCTCCGGCGCTCCGGCGTCCTCGGGCTCATTCTCCAGCGAGTCGAGCCGAGTCTCGGGCCGCCGAAGCGGGTGGCCGCGCTCTCCCCTCGCTCTCCTCGCCCCCGGGCCAAGCCGCTGTGCCCTTTGTGGCCAGCCTGGGGTCCGATCACACCTCGGCCGGCATGTCCCAGGCCCCCGAGCTCCGGCGGGAGGTGATCGGCATCGCGGCGCTCGGGCTCGGCTCCCGGCTCCCCGGCGCTCTGCACGCCGGTCTTCGGCTCCGGCGCGGCCCGGGCAGCCGAGGCCACGGCGCAGCGGCGCGCACGGCCGGGTGCTCCAACCCGCGCAGGGTCTGCGGGCGCGGGTGCCTCGGAGCCCGCAGTAATCCGCGAGGCGCTCGCCCCGAGGTCGTTCGGGTGGGCGGCGGAGCCTGTGGCAGCCGATGTCCGGCGGCGGCTGCCAATCCCCGGCCGGGTGTGGGAAGCGGAGCGGCGGGCGCAGCGCGAGCCGGGCGCAGCGCGGCGCGGCGGGGCGAGGACTCCGGCGGCGACGGCGGCGGCGGCGGCGCCGTGGCGCGGCGCTCGCGGCTTTTAAAGGGGACGCCGCCTGCCGTCTCCGTCCCGGCCCAGGCCGAACACCTCCCCCTCGGTGGCGCGGCTCGCCGGGGATCCCCGAGCGGGCGGGAGCAGCGCGCAGGGGTGTGGACGGCGCGCCGGGGCAGCCGCGGCGGGGTGGGGCCGAGGGCGGGGACTCGCGGCCGCAGAGGGGGCGCTCGCGCCTCCAACCCCTACCCTCAGAGGGGAGATCCGTCGGAGCGGCGGCCCCTGGCTAGGACTCCAGGAGCGAAATCCCGGACGAATGCTGGGTCGGGCCTTATTGCCCCTCCCGGCCCGTTATTCAACTTTCAGTTTGAAGATGTTCAATAATAGTCGATTAAAAGAAGAACTCAACCAAGTTACAAGGCATCTTGGCATAGGCTTGGGGTACACACTTCTGTGTTTCCCCGGGGTGGCAGGAGAATTAAAAGAAAACTAGAGATTGGATATTGGGTGTTACTTAAACTTTAACACAGAGAGATATATTTATTTACATATGTAAATGTATTTATATAAATGTGCACTATTACTCCAATAAGTATATATGTAATACACAAATATACACGTGTATGTCTCTAAATATATCCATATATGTAAATATGTGCTAACGAAAGCGCACATTTCTGTAAATATATGTCTGTGAAATGGATGTCCTGCTATACGTGACATGCGCATAATGGACTGTGTGTGTGTGTGAGAGAGAGAAGAGAGGATGAGAGGGATTTTATTTCTTCTTATGGTAGCAATCACTTCATGCCTTGTGATATTTATCTTGCCCAGCTCAGAGGCAACTCAGAGGAAGGTAAAATAACGCACAGTGTGAGCCAAGCAGACAGGACAATTCTGGTCTGAGACCTTAGAACCTTCTGCCCCACCCACTTACACCAGGCCCCAGCAGCTGATCTGTGACATGTGGTCAAGTGACTTGTCTTCCTCAGCTGAGAGAGTCCCCAAATTTGCTGCACCACAAATTTCAAGGCTAAGGCTTTCAATCCTTTCCAGGATTCCAGGATCCCCCATGCACAGCTCAACAAGTTTACCCAAGGGGAGAAAATTTTTGGAAAAGGCCAGATGGGCAAAATCAAGTTCGCTTGCACAGAACCTTCAGCCTGCAGAGCAGAAAGAGAAAAGCCTGAAGCAGGAACTCATAACAATCTATTATCCATGTGTATTATTTTTTCAGTTGGAAAGCTAAAATAATTCTAGGTTCCGCTCACGTAAATCGGATTAGCAACTCACAGAGGGGAATTAGGCACTCGCTGTTTCTGCAAGTATAAAGGTCAAATAAGGAAGCCTGCCTACTAGGAAAATAAATGGGGAGGAGGAGGGACAAAATATTCAGGAACATGGTACTATTTTTCCCTGAAAATGCACTATGGAAGCTGTTTGCCACTCTGAATCATTGGAGACCAAACAAGTTGGCAAGAGAAGATATTCTCTTCACAGACACTTTAAGTCAGAAAGTGTTTATTGTGCTTCTGAAACAATTTCCTTCCCTATCAAGTTTAATTGAGGAGTTAACAATAGTTTCTGTCATCAGTGAGATTTAAAAAACAAAACAAAACTTATATGAAACCTAAATCAGTGTGTAGCTTTTAAAGAGGAGGAGAAAGCTGACAGCTATTGAATGTGCCTCAAGTAAGGATGAAAAATAAATCTTTGGTGTTGACATCAAGGATGTCTCACAGCTGCAGGCCTTCATAACTTGGGAGCCTTGTCAGTCTGTGAAATAATCTTTGATCATCAAGAATCGGAGGGAAAATTGGCACTTCTGGGCACTCTATCCCATTTCAGTGTTGCCCATCACAGAACCTCTTGTGTGTGATATGTGACTACCCAGGGTCTGCTGAATGCCCTGCCCACGCACAACTTCCTAAATGTTGGCCCTATTTCTCTTAAGATCCAGGCTCTCTGGCTGTTTTTTAGAGATGGCTGCCCTCTTGTGGTCGAAATGAGTTTGAACTCTTGGGAGAAAGAAGTCAATAAAGAAGTAAATATGTAAGTAAATAAATAATCTCCAAAGACTGATTTGGGGTGCGAAGTACAGGATGATCGAACCTACCCATTTTCTAGGCATTAGGAATAGTTTGAAACAATAAATCTAAATGGAGATGACCTCTTTTTATTCTCTTTGTGTACAGCCACCTTCCCACCTGCAGCTCAGAATGCAGGGTTATTACTTTGAGGTGACAGTGTCTATTTCCCTTGAAAATATCACTTGCTGCTAGCCATGCATGGTCCATGCTACCTTCTTCAAAGGTTTATTGCAAGTTTTTCAGCCCATAAGGTAAGAGTCTTTCTTTCTGGGTGTATCAAATTTAGTGTATGTGCTAGATGTGGGGAGTGGTGAGAGTTGGGGTCAGGTGTCACTTGGGGAAGGTGATGGTAGTTGCAAATTCAACTTCCTCAGAGGGGACACACAAGTTATGTAAAAAAGCAAAGCCTACCAGGTTAGGATTCTACATAAAGGAGGTTGCTGCTATTCCCTTCCAGTCACTTATTGCCAGTTTTTCAAGAGATACCAGAAATCGCATTTGATTGAATGTGGACATGACCTGGGATGAAATTAAGTGCTTGAACAGTCATACTTTGGCAACTTTTCCTTTAGCAGTTCAGCCCAGATGATGTTTAATTTTATTGCATCCTGCAGCTATTAGCATTCACCATTGTTCTTTCAGACCTACCATTATGCAAATTAACATTAAAATAATGACTCTCACATATTGTAAAGGTCACAGAAGGCATGAAATGATCCATTTACCTTGTAATTGTTATTCCACTGAAACCTGCATCAACTCCTCAGGGAAACCTCTAGGCTTGGTAGCATACCTGTCACCTTGTAACTAGTGTGACAATTAACAGCAATTCCACTTCACCTGGATGAGGTTCTTTCACAGGAACCAGGAGCCACAGCAAAGAGCAGCATCTGGTAAATCAAACTTTTACCTATGTGATGTATAATTAGATGTGGTGGAAGGATGGGTGGGGTAAAGCGACTTATTTGCCAACTAGTAGGCCTAGTATTCTGAGTCTGGGTTATTCCTTTCAGGCAAATACTGACTACTCCTTAAAAATTAAGAGACAATAAATTTTATGCATTTAACTAGATTGTATTGTATTGTAGGATACACATAGTAGGTGCTCTATACACACGTTGCTTACGGCCCAAGACATAGTTGGCTGACTTACATTCTAATTCTGGTTTGGCTATGGATGGCTGAATTTAAAATGGCCATCTCTTGGCCTCATCTGTTAATCGAGGTAAATAGATATGTTCTACCTGCCTCAGATGGCATGATAAAGGTCAAATGCTTAGCATGTGTGGACTTGGGGAAGTAAAAAATGCCATACAAACACAAGGTTTTGATTGCTATTACTCTATGTATCTTTAAATGTATTTCTTGGCCTTCTGCCTGAAATATTATGGCCTGATTTTGAGATAGACTTCGTATGCTTTTCTTCTTTTTCTTTTCTAACAGCTTTTATCATGTTGCCTAGCAGTGGGTATTTCATCAGAAAGTTTACCACTGAGGTTGATTAAGCCAATAACAAATTCTGATAGTCTCAGCTCCCTCATGAATAATATGTAGAGATTAACTGCTTATCTCCTCACAGAGCTGTAGCGAAAAATAAGTGAGAAGACATGTGTCAAGACAACAAAATTTGCCCAATTTGAATTACTACACACATGCAAACTAACGTCAGTGGTTCTTGGACAATTCATTTTGTTTCATGTTATTTTCTTTTGTCCTTGGTAGACAGCAAAAATCAATGTTAAATGAGCACACGCTTCTGAAAAATAATTATAAGCTTCCTAATATGTTGTTTTAGATATCCATTAAATATTATTTTATTATAGTCATATCAATATATTTGTATATCTTGTCAATGATATTAAAATCTGTGTTAATTATATTGTGAAGAGTCAATGATAATATTTCTCTTTACATATCCAGTCTGAAAATATTCTTGAGCAGCTATTATGGCCATGGCACTGTCCACTTCGGGCCCAGGAAATACAAAGATATAAAATCTCTGCCCATAATGCATTTAGAATTCAGCAGAAGAGATGGTGTTGCAGGAAGGGGGACCCCTTCCAGGGCCCGAGAGTGGGATCTTGTCTAACACTCAGAAATGAATTGTCTGAGGAGACACTCATGCTGACAAAGCAAGAGACTTTATTGGGAAGGGGCACCTGGGGGGCAGAGAGCAGCAGGGGAAGTGAAACCAGGAGGACTGCTCTGCCATGTGGTTTGCAGTCTCAGGTTTTATGGTGATGAGATTAGTTTCTGAGTTGTCTCTTGTCAGTTGTTCTGACTCAGGGTCCTTCCTGGTGGCGCACGCATGGCCCAGCCAACATGGATTCCAGCGAGGATGATAATGAGAAATATTATCTTTGACTCTTCATAATATAATTAACACAGGAGGTTGGTAAGACATATGGACTTGCATCTCCTTTTGACCTTTCCTGAATTCTTCCAGTTTGTGGTGGCTTATTAGTTCCCTGTTCCTTACCAGGACCTCCTATTGTAAAATAACTCACGACAATGGTTACTGTGGTGCCTGGCCAGGGTGGGCAGTTTCAGTCAGTGTTTCCCCTAACAATGGGACATGTTTGCAGGTAAATGAATATAAGACATATGAAGTAAGAACTTTAAGAGAAGTGAGAAACAATTTCTATAGGTTTAATGGAGAGCAATCTCATTTCTGAAATGTGGACTCACTAAATTCATAGATGTGAGAGAACTTTAGAGAAAAATTCAGGGTGTGTAAAATTTCAGTAGGATCAGTAGGTGTCTTTATGAATGAAAGCATTAGCAGCAGCAGAATTTCCACCAACACCTTTAGTTACTGAGTTTCATGTACTAGATGCTTTCCACTTATTTTTTTCATTGAATCATCACAAGACCCTTGCTCAGTGGGTATTATTACGCCCATCTTACAGATGAAGAAACTGCCTAGAAAGGTTAAGACAGTTTCCCAAGGTCACACAGGTAGCAAGGAGCACAGTCAGTAGTTTGTTCTAGAACTCATGTTTTTGTTTGTTTGGATTTTCTTCCCCCATCATGCCAACAGTCTCTAGATTCTAGACAGTAGAAGCAACCCAAAGGCAAGACATCAGGTGGGAAAATGTCGGATTGTGTTCTGCGGAGCATGGCTGGTAGTTCAGATTTGGAGATGGGTTTGGATAGGATACTAGGAGGTAAGTTTATTCTTTAGGTAAGATCCCAGCAGGAAAGTAATAGTAATAACATTCTTTAAAAAAGAATTTAACAAAGTTTAGCAAAGGGACATTTACCCAAGGTGTGGGGAGAGTTGAAGAAAAATAACCAGGGATAATGAAGTACTCTGGCCCTACATTAGGAATCCAAACCAGAGGCTTTACCAACCTTAAGTCTACAGGGGCACAGGAGGGACAGTTACTAGCTCCCTGAGATGGCTGCAGCTAAAGAGAAGCCATTGGCAGAAGTTGGGGGCAGTGGGGAGCTCTGGTAGGGTGTCAGCTGGCAAGGAGCTGTCAGGGAGAATAAGTATCTCAAGATCTCTTTCCTCCTACTCTCTGAACAATCTTGATATATTCCATTGACCTAATTTGCCCAGAAGGACAAGGGTATTAGTTAGCTATTGCTGTGTAACAGGTTACCACAGACTTAGTGGCTTCATGCCCATTTCTTATCTCATGTGGGTCAGCAATCCAGGAGCAACTTAGCTGGTTCTCTACCAAGGATCTCACAAGGCTACAGTCAAGATGGTGGCCAGGAATGCAGCCTCATTTAAGGCTCAGAGTACTCATTTAAGCTTATAGGGTTGTTGGCAGAATTCATGACCTTGCAGCAGCAGAACTCACTCATGATCATCAATGCCAGCAGGAGAAATCTCTGACTACTAGACTGTCTTCTAAAAGGGATCAACGTATACACACTGCTATATTTAAAATGGATAACCAACAAGGACCTACTGTATAGCACAGGGAACTCTGCTCAATGTTATGTGGCAGCCTGGATGGAAGGGGAGTTTGGAGGAGAATGGATACATGTATATGTATGGCTGAGTCCCTTTGCTGTGCACCTGAAACTATCACAACATTGTTAATCGGCTGTACTCCAATATAAAATAAAAAGTTAAAAAAAATAAATAAAAGACTTACCTGATTATACTAGGCCTACCCAGCATAATCTCCCCATTGATTAGCTCAAATTAAATTGATTAGGGACCTTAATCACGTCTGCAAAAATCCCATCACTCATTGCCATATAACATAACCTAATAAGGGGAGTAATATCCCTCCATTATATCTGTAGATCCAGATCATACTCAAGGGGAGGGGATCCTGTAGAGGCTGGGAATGTCAGTCCATGTAGCCATAGAGATCAGCCTCTCAGGCATAGAACAAGGTGAAGAGTGGATCTGGGTACAGATATTTAGTATATTTTGAAACATAAGCAAACTTCAGGACCTCAAGACTCTTGAGTGCTAGTCTAAGGAGTTTGAACTCTATCCCATGTAAATGGATCACTGTGAAGTGATTTTACCAGAGGAGTGCTCTGGTTGGAGATGCATGTTAGGAAAACCAATGTCATATTTGGTGGAGTATAGTGGTAGGAGTAGAGAGTACAGAGACTGGAGATGAAGGAACTGGATAGTAGCTTCTGTAATTATACACTCAGGCGGTAATGGGGGCCTGAAGTCCACGTGAAGAATAAGACAATGTCGTTGGGTAGGGGAAGAATCAACAATATCTATAGGGTTTGGAGCCCAGGTGACAAAAACCTAGTGGTGCCCTTAACAGAGTGGAGTGTGTGCAGAAGCCAGATGGGAGATGCAGGGGTGGTTCTTTTTGGAATTACCTATGAGGCTCTGGTCAAATATCCTCGTGGAAGTCTAGAGCAGGTGGGCCTGTAGTTCAGGAAAAGTTTCAGAGAAGTGAAAAACAGACATTGGTAATTTGTCTTAGAATTCATCAGAGAGGAGCTTTCAGAAGAGGAATCATGTCCACAGTCCTAATGCTTGTGAGGTCTTGGGGACAACTGAGAGACTGAGAATTAACAAGAGCTCCTTGGCGATGTTTCTAGATGACAGGTATAAAAGAGTGAAGTGGGGAGGGGGCTGCATGGAACTGAGGTAGGAGTACTGAGGAGGTTGAGTAAATGAGTGAAAGAGAAGGAATTATCAGTATGTGAAAAGTATCTCCAAATAGTTCATGAAATAGTAGAAGTTCTCTGGGAGCCTTACCAAAATCAATAACAAGTTTGTATAATTGGCTTTGTTGGAGAAGTTTTGCGTGGTCATTTGCTTTTTATAAGAAGGAATCTCCTAGCATAATAGTATATTTTAACATTGTAATTAATACCTAGAGCTTCTTCGTCTACTTAAAACTTTATTTGCGTATTTCTGCATCTTTCACAGTTTCTGGGAGTACAGGAAGCCTGAGAAGCCTGGCACAGTTATCACTGAACTGTCAGTCATGTTCATCTCTCCACAGTGTTCTCATGGGCTCGACTGCAAATCCTTTTCATCTTGGTTACCTAGGAGTTCAGTAAGAGAATTTTGCAAAGGCAAAAGGGGTTTGAGGGCTGTGACTTTAGAATTATGATAAAATTCATTTTGCTATGAATAGTAGCAATCCAAGAGAATCACTCTGACTGGTGACTCTTAAGGGATATTCTCATCCTGGGCATATTTCACAAATTGTCTTAATTAGACACAAAAGATTTTGCTTCCTGCCCTAACTACTGTAGAACTTGTTTGCTGAGCAAATAATGTGGGGTGTATGTGGCTAAGAGATTTTGAGAAATCATATCATATTTCATCCTCTCATATTTACAATGACCACTCAGTGTCACCAAAGACCAGATGCAGCCCACATGTCAATGCCCTGACCACACCAGTACACACCTGATTGCCAATTTCCCCCATTTGGTGGAGTTTGCTTTGCCCACATGTGCTGCTGGCCAGATGTGCTAGGGAGTTAATACCTCCCAGGAACAGCCCTCAAACAATGACCAATGGGACTTAGTGAGTGAGTACCTCACCTCCCTCACATCTCTGGGAGGGATAACTCTGGGGTGCATGGTGATCTGAACTCCCACAGCCCCTGTCACCCCCAGTGTAGCTGGCTTGATAATGAATCCTTTACTGGCCTTCCCTTTCCCTCCTCACATCCCCATTTCCCTAATTGTGTTTTCTCCACCTCGCTGTAACCTACCTGTACTAAAACCCTTGTCTTAGTGTCAGCTTCTAGAGGAACTTCAAATAAACCCTGGGTATTCTACTGACCTAAGATAGCACCTCAAATTCAGATTGCACTATTCCAAGAATGAAATAAGATGGTTAGCTTTAGCAACCTACTTCCTGCATTTTGTTCAATGACTTTTACTTTTACTCATTCAGTGACTTTTACTTTTCCAGACTGCTAAGTTTCTGGGGCTACAAAGATGAATACAGCAAATTATGCAAATTGATCAAATAGAAGCTTACACAAGGTCCAGAATGTTAACTAGTAATAGAGTTGCCACCTACCCTGGTAGGTCAGAGGTTTGCTGGGAGGACATAATACTTGAGTTGAATCATGAAAACTGAGCAGGTGTTGAGCAGATAGGAAAGGGGGAAGGGAATTCCAGACAGGAGGAACAGTAGGGGTAAAGGCAGGAAAGCATAAAACATCAAGATGCATTAAAGAAATGGTTGACAATTTACTGTGGCTGGACAGAAGAGGAGAGAGGGGTGCCAGCACTTTGCTGGGCAAAGGAATTTGGACTTTTCCCCATAGAATTTACTTTGAGAAAAAGCTTTTTGGTAGAAGAGAGCATGATGCCTTGGAGTAGCGCCAGACTGAAGGTGCTATTTTTTCTTCTGAACAAATTAAAAGGCTGTTATAATTATTTAAGCAAGAGATGGGGCGTCCTTGAACTCAGCAGATGCATGGGGTGAATGAGAAGGCTATAGGAGATTGAAAAGATAAGATCCGATGGCACTAAACTGCCCACGAGGAATGAAAAAGGAGATGTAGAAAGTGTAGGAAGGGCTCAACTTACAAATATATAGAGATTGAGAAAATTTTTGAAAAAACTCATGTGGCTTCCAGAATCCAAAATTTCAATTTTAAACTATCAATGATTATGTCCTTAAGATTCAACTATCAGTGATTGTGTTCTTAAGATTATTCCCTCAAGGTCATTCATGCCAGTAAGTATATATCCAGCAGTAAACTAAGTCTACTTACAGTCTGAAACTAGTAAATTTAAGTTACTAGTGTGCCATTTTGTGTGTGAACAATTAATAAAAGACCAATTGGCATTCATGAAGTAGCTAAAAGATGGGCAATATTTGGTCTAATCCAGGGTAGAAAAGTTGTAAGACAATTAAGGAAATCAGCCATCATTACATTCCATGCCTTGAAAATTAATGTTAACAGTAGTCCTCCTCCTTTTCTAACAATTAATTTTTGCTTACTCAGCAAATTACTGTTTAAGCATCTTATTAGGCAAGTAAACAGAAAATGCATACAGAAATGATGGGAACTTAGGTGACTTAGTTATTTTTATATGCAGATGAATGGACCTATCATATGTAATGTTTCAAAAGTGAAATCAAAATGCAATTTTACATTTTACTTATTTATACATTACATATAATTATAAGAAAATGTCTCTGAGCACAATTTAATCTATTTTTGAAAATTTTAAGTTTGCTTAGTTTTCTATAATGAAAACCTCAGTACCATAATATTTGATAATGACCAAGTATTATCCTTGTACCAGCTGTTAATCTAAAAATAATATATAGAAATTACATCATATTTGTCTTAATCATTTGAGACACTATGGAGTGGGTGTTTCAAAGAAAGAAGAATAAAAGGGAGGTAGGAAGAAAGGAAGGAAGGGAGGGAGGGAAGGAAGGAGGGAGGGAGGGGGTAAGAAATTAGTTCTACCTGCTATTCGTTCATTTGTCATGAAAGTAGTATAAAGGAATAAAGATCTCTTGTTGTTTGAGTGTTCTTGTTATTTGAATTCGGGGTAAATTTAAGTTTGCTTGACTTTAGCTAAAGAGTTAATACAGTGTCCCAAAGTGCCAAACATAGAATCAGACAGAACCAGAACTATTTGGCCATTTTCAGTATAAGTGTATTTACTATAATTTATTTCATTTATGTATACTGAGTGATTTTCATTATGGCACTACCAAGAGATGTCTGAATTACATCCCCATATGTCCTCCTTCATTTTCAACACTCAACAAATGAAGCACTTTTAGATAGGAAGAAACTTTCAGATCAGCTGACTCTTGCTTCATGTCCTATGTCAGTAATTAAAAATCAAAACGGGATGCTTTTCCCATTTTGTCAATTTGGCTTCTACCTTCAGTTAAGCCACAATGGAAGTTGAATGGTACCAGCTCCTCAGTTATCTTTCTCTTTTTGAAATAACTTGAGTAAGGTGAACGGATCTTAAAAATGAATGACTAATTAATTCTTTCATGAAATCCTGCTTTAATGAACACTTTCAGAAGTGTATTCTAACTTGCTTTTCCTTTTCTGCTTCATACTGTTTTCAGAGCTCTGTGGTCTCTCCTCCAAGTCCACATACTAGGAAAGCCTCCAGGGATATCTGTTTTTAATGGAGTTTAAAGATTTCACTTTGGAGAAGGAGAACTAGGGGAAGAAGCCATTGTCTTGCCATATGGACCAGGTTACCACCAGGGGAGAAAGAGAATACCAAGGGCCAATGATAGCCTTGTTTAACCCCCAGATCACTCCTCACACTATAAACTGAAAGCATTGCTCCCGGTTTACAAAATACCTGAATACTTTACAGAATTCACTTTCTTTTTAATATAAGAGAAGTTTATAAACTATTAAAAATTGAATAATGATGATGCTACATTTTATTTTAAATAATATTTTAAAGCATTTTTAATAGAGAAAAGCAGAGAAAAAAATTTATGATGACTCATGATTCTGTTACCCAGATAACTCCTGTTAACTTAAAAAAATTATCCACATGTATATAAAAAAATTAAACATTACCAAAATGCATAAACTGAAAATAAAGGTCTCCCTCCTCCTTTTCTACTCCAAAATGACTTTTCCTAAAGGTAACCAGGGTTAATGGATGCATATGTAATCTTATGGAAATCAAGACATTACACATATACATACACATTTGCATGTATGCATGTATGTGTATTTGTGTGAAAACATTTTGCACAAAGGACTGATATCCTACACACTGATATCCACATCTCTTGATTTTTAAAATACATATATCATGGAGATATATGTATATATATAAGACAGACCACACAGATCTGTCTTACTATAAAGGTAGTATTATTGCCATGATTTCTTTAATCTCCCCCTCCTGATATTTTAGATATTTTCAGGTTTTGTTTTGTTTTGTTTGCTCTTATAAGAATGGTTTAATAAGAAATTCATGTAAAAGTTGGCAAGTATATTCAGAGGGTACATTTCTAACAGTAAATTTTCTGGGTCAGAATATGTTTATTAAAAAAAAAAATTGAAAGAGTGTAGCTGAACTGTCCTTCAAAAAAGTATATACTGATTTATTCTACCATCAACAGAATCCTCGTCAATCTTGTGTGTCATCAAATGTTGGTAAAATGATTAGGTACAAACACTATATTACAATTTGTATTTCTTATTATGCATGGTTGAAAGTCTTACCTTATGCTACTGGCTATTATATTTCAATGTTTGGTCACATTCTTTACCTATTTTTCTAGATTGCTTGTCTCTTTCTCATTGACTTAAACAAGCAAACAGAAAAATATTATAATACTATTATCACACTTAAATTTTTAAATTAATTTTTACATGTTCTTTACATATTAAAGAAATTAGTCTTTTGTCAGAAATGTGTTATAAATATTTATTCCATCTGTTGATGGCTTATGATTTTATGATGCATTTTTTCTGTAGAGAAATTTCAAATATTTTTGTAATTAAATGAATTAAACTTTAATTTTGTGACTTTTGTGTTGTATGTCTTACTTCAAAAGGACTTTTCATACTGCAAGATCATAGATTCACCAATGCTTTCTTATAATATTTTAATGGATTTCAATATTTATCTTTAAATCTTTGACTCATCTGGAATTTTTTTTGACTTCTCAGTTTCCCATAACATTTATTGTTATCCATCTATTGTTACTGGTTTGAAATGACATCTTTATCATGTAATTTCTCATTTATATTTAAGAATCTTTCATTGATCTGTTCACCCTCTTCTTTTTTTCTTATCTAATTGCATGGCCTAGTCTTTTCCTACTAAATTGTGAAGGAGCAGGGATCTTATATGCCTTGTTTGCAGTTAAATCCATACCACTTAGAACAGTTGCTGACACATAGTAGGTTTTCAAAAATACTAGTTGAACACATGAATAATAAAAAGCTCTATTTCTTCATTCATCAACTTTAGATATAACCTTTTGATTGTCCATATAAAAATGGGAGATTAGTACACAGACACATCTCCTTAGCTTTGCCTTTCATCTCCGGATTTCCTGTTGCTCTATTATTATTTTTTAAATTTCAATATTTAGAATATGGACTTTCTGAAATCATATTTCCCACGTTGATTTAATTTTTGTTCTATGTGTAAATAGGTTCAGTGCACCCACCTGTAGTCTGATCAGGGCTTCTCCTAAGGTAGATTTTATTAAAAAGAGCTCATGGGTTTCATGAGATTTATTTTATTTTTGTTTAATGAATTAACTAACACTTACATAGTACTTTCTATCTGCCTGGCAGTGTTCTATGTGCTTTGTAGATATTAAGTAACTTAATCACAAAAAGGTATTGTTCTTGAACTTTTGCATATAATTTAATTGACCTTAAATTTATATACCCTCTTGGCTTGGTTTAGGATTTTTGTATCAACTCCTCCAACCCAAATAACTTGAAGACAACAGATATTGCTGTAAAGAAGTCTGAAGCCAGCTTGACTTTTACCCTTATACTTTACTTGCTTTTTCTATCTGTATTCCTGAAGAAAATCATCTTGATCCTTGACGTTCAAATTTTAGCTGACGTGCCTGTGTTTGTCATTATTTATTAGTTTATCTTAGAACACACTACATAACTCCTTTAATAAATTTGTTAATTTAAATCATTTTCATTTAGGTGACATTTTCTCCTGTGTATGTCTTAATCCCCTTCTCTCTTCCATCTGTTAGGATTACTTGTCAGGTTCTTTTTTTAAAAAAAAATTTAAACTTTTTAAATTAAAGTATAATTGAGGTATAATTGAGGTTAGTTTCAGGTATACCACATAATGATTCAATATTTGTATATATCGCAAAATGATCACCACAATAAGTCTAGTTAACATCTGTTACTTACACAGTTACAATTTTTTTTTTCCTTATGATGAGGACTTTTAAGATCTACTGTCTTGGTAACTTTCAAATTTGTAATACAGTACTATAACTATGGTCACCTTGCTGTACATTACATCCCCATGACTTTTTTTTTTTTTAATAAATAAAGTAAATTTATTTTAAAAAAAAGAGCCCCTGCTCTTCACAGGGAATAAAGCCAATATTTTATAATAACTATAAGTGGGATATAACCTTTAAAAACTGTGAATCACTATGTTGTACACCTGAAATATATAATATTGTACATCAACTATACTTAAAAAAAAAACCAAACAACCCCTGATCTGGAACATTACAGGTCATCTTGGGCAAGAGAAGCCAGTGTAGCCAACCAGACACTGGCTTTTTTTTGTTGTTGTTTGTTTTTGTTTTGTTTTGGCCACACCGAGTGGCTTACAGGATCTTAGTTCCTGTACCAGGGATCGAACAGGAGTCCTAACCATTGGACCACCAGGGAATTCCCAAGGCACTGGTTCTTAAAAGCATTTGCCTAACAGTGACTCATCAGTTTTGCTCCTCTTCCATTGGGCAGAGCCAGTCACACGTCCAAGCCTGCAGTGAAGGGACCATGCAGCATAATTCTTCTGGGAAGGACAGTGAATATTTGAACAATAAACAATTTACCTTGGGGTACGTCTCTGACATAGCAGTTTTTCTAAATTGTTATTGCTCCGTTTTCTTTCATGATTCAGACTGTAATTTTATATCTTCCTGGATGATCACCATTTTATTGAGTCTTCTAAATTGATTGGGGTAAAGTCCTACTTAATAATCATGATTGAGTTTGTCTATTTGTTGTCCCCTTTCTCCTTTCCAATGTCTATTAAAATGGTTCTCAACCAGGTACAATTTTATCCCCCTTCCCCCAGGACATTTGGTAATATCTGAAGACATTTTTGACTCTCAGAACTGGGGAGGAAGGTGCTACTGGCATCTAGTGGAAAGGGTCAGGGATGCTGCTAAACATCTTACGTGCACAGGACAGGGCACAGCAAAGAATCACGTGGCCCCAAATGGTTGTAGTGGCGAGATTCAAAACCCTGGCCTATTGGTATCTTTTCTTTGAGCAAACATCCCTTTTTAACAGCCATTTTTTTTTTTTTATTGATCAAGTGCTGTTCATCTTCATTTCTTCTAGTTTCTTGAGTTGCATATGGTTCGCTTGCTTTCAGCCTTTTGTTTAAAATGAACTGAAGTTCACAGACATTCTTCTGAAAAGTGACTAGGCTATGGGCTTTGATACATGGAGCTCCCCCTGTTTATCTCTTGGGAGTTTGTAATTGGATTTCTTTTTTTTTTTTTGAGAGTAAAGTTACTAAGGTTCTTTATTAATACTCCTGAGATATGTTGTGAGGAACCTTCCCAGGAATCTTCTTCACTGGGCATCTGAGAAGACAGGATCCAGGTTGGGTTCAGCTTCTGTGATGAGTCTATCGGAAGTCTAGTCACAGCTTGACTCCTCCTGGATCTTTGGGTTCCCCAGAAGGTGATGCTCAAGACCCTCAACCCATGACTTCTTTATGAGAAGTTTTCTTCACATTTTCCATGGACTGCCTTCACACCCTCTGAGTGCACATCACTACAAATTTGAGATAGATGTCCACTCACAGTCTTTCTTCCATCTGTTTGAGCTTGGGTAGAAGTTAAGTGTCCATTTGGAAGGTGGGGGGATGCCAGAGTTTCTCGTTTCTTTCTGATTCTGACTGTTACATTTCAAAGGTGTTCCTTTAGGTAGTGTGCCTTTTCCTTTTATTGATCCCTATTGGTATATTTCTTTCCTTCTTTTTTTTTTTTCTAATTCTTTTCCTTTTTTTTAACTTATTATTTTTCTGTTTCACTCTGCCATTTTACTTTAGACTCTGCATATCAACTATTTATTTACCATGTGCTATGTCATGTGTTTTAATTTGCTTGATTTAAAAGCAGATGCCACTGTGTAAGAATAGCCTTAAAATCCCACGAAGTTCATTGACAATAAATAACTTCCCCATGGCCACCAGATGATTATGTTGAAGGTAGGACTTATCCTACTTTTTCAGTTTTGGTGGCTAGAGAAAGCATGTCGATAAATTGGTAAGAATATCAGAAGCAGACAATAGCATAAATGATAGCCATATTTATTGAGCATGTACAATGTGCCAGATACCCGACTGGGCACTGAGCATGAATGAACTCATTTGCTCCTCACAGTAGCACCATAAAATATGCACTTTAATTATCCTTTTTTTATAGAGGGAAAATAAAAGGTACAGGATGGTAAAGTAATTTTTCCAAAGCTACCCAGCTCCAAGTAGTAGAAATAGTACTCAAATCTTGGGGGTCCAGTCCCAGAAGTGGTGATTTTAACCCTTACTTTATACTGCCAAGCCACATGAGGCTTTCTGTATTGCACATGTGACCCTAAAAAAAGTTTGGTTGTCCTAAGAAGACTGTGTTAGCTTTCTAATTAAGTCAACTCCATCCATTCATTTAGATACTCCATGTACAATACTCCTGGTGACTGGGTTTACAAAGTTCTTATTGAATTGTTTGGATGATTTGACTTCATATTGGCTCATCCTTAATCAATAAAAACAATTTTATTGATAGCTCCTTTTTGTCTGCACATTTAGAGGTTGACAAAGAAAATGTAACAGTGAACTGTTAGGTTGCAGTGAGCCATCTTTTGTCTACTTATGCCTTGGTGAGGGAGAAAAGGACAGATTTGGCAGCCAGCCATGTAATTAGTATTAACATTGGCCGTGAAGGCACGACATATGACCCAGCCAGATCACTCCAACATTTGCCTCTTTGCATGTGCAATTCCTGTCTTAGACCATGGCACAGAAGGAAATGTTCCTCTTCTGAAAATTTTCTCTGTATACCAATCAAATTGTTCCCTTGGGACACATCATAAAGAAACGTCATTGAATACTTTAATTGAGGCATTCACCAGAGCTATTTTTTAAAAAGCAACACTTGGTCACAAACTCAGATTTTAATCAAAAACAGAATTCTGGTGAGTTGAGTGGTTTTTCCAATATTTTTCAGCTTAGAATTTTTGATAGTCACTGGCCCCATAAATCGAACGTATTTTCAAAAGATTTGAGCTAAATTAGTTCAGCATTTTACAGTTAAGTTAAAATAGAAAACCTGTGTTTTTCTCTGAGTACAGCACACTCGCACACACACCAACATCACCTTACCGAAATGCTTTTTTTTTCTCTCCACTGAGTATTACTCAAAAGTATCTGAAAGTTTAAAACTCAAACTTGGCAGTTGTTTGATCCTCTCAGGGGAGGAAATTCAGGAGAATTTAAAGAAAATTGGCTTAGCAATGTGTTTTGAATATAGGCAACAGAACATTTTCTATTTGGGTACAACTACATCAATGAAACTTGAGTCAGTGGAAGTCTTGTCCGATGCCATTTAGAAAGTTGTCAGAGCAGAGGGAGGCGTTAGAAGAATACCAATTGGAACAGAAAACTGCCTTAAGGAAAGACTCTATTTCCTTCCATTTCCTGTTGTAGATAAATGAGGACCAAATATAGGAAACCATAAGGTCATTTCAGCAAATAAAAACCAACCCACCATCTGTGTATCATATATTGTGGTCATTGCTGCTGGTACTTTGCTCACTGTGATGGCTTCAAAGCATGGTTGCAAATACTTTGACACTTGGATACCCCTCCTGCACTGCTGGATCTGATTGGACTTGTCACTGCTCCAAACAAGATACAGAAGAAGTTACACTAGGTGACTTCTGTTGCCAAATCCTAAAAGGCCAGGTAGCTTCCACCTTGTTCACTGAAACACTCATTCCTGGAGCCCAGAATTGCCAAGCAGTAACTCTGAAAATCCTGGCTCTTCCTGGCTGTTTAACCTCAGGATTATTACTTAATCTCTCTGTGTCTCAGTTTCCTCATTCATAAAATGAGGAGAAATAATAGTCTAGGGTCAAACACCTGTCCTCTTACCTGTACCTTATGCAATTGTTTAAAGGGTCAAATGTCTTAATAGCTTAGAATAGTGCTGGCAAATAATAGACAAAAATGGTAGCATTTGTTAAATAAAACACACACGTCCTTTTGAATGTGCCTTATAGGTTTAGAAGCAGATTGTACTCAATACAGTTCAAAAGCAAACCATTCTGCATTTTGGATTTCAGAGAATGGATCCCCATGGTAGCAAGTAAAAAGGTTGTTCAAAGCTCTAATGAACTTGAGCAATTCAGGCCAAAGAAAATGCTAGTGTCTGAAAAGCAGGGATGCTTCTGAAAAACTCTTTAGCTTGTATTTCCCTTCTTACATTCTAGACTGATGTTTGCTGTGTTTACATCATTGAACCAGGCATTTCCCTACTCATGTTCTAGCACTGAGTAAGATATTTGAACTTATAAAATTTACAAGTCTAATATAGTTACCAGCATGTACTCCCCCACTCCGCAGGTTGCCTCTCCCTGTGAGGGATTAGGTTATAAAAATGAGAAATCATCATTCTTGTTTACTGGATAATCCCAAAGCTAAAATAAAAAAAGTAACTGGGGAGACAGCAAGGAACATTTAAGGAGAAATGAAGATATATGGGTACAGAGAGACCTCACTAGATATCTCGCAGGGTAAATTACTGGCAAACACATCACAGCCTGATCGTGTGTGGTTTTCCTTCGTTCATTTTTCAGAATAAAAATGAATGAAAGGGGAGCTAAAATTTGCTCATCAAAGCCCACTTAAGGTATAGATCAATTAGCTAATGCAAATATACAAATATACATGTCTTCAGAGATGCCAAATGTGCTAGTCATTTGCCAGTCATCAATGTTTCCCACACTCTGCTCTGGAAACTACATTTCCCAGGCTCTCTTGCACCCTGGCTTCCTGGTAGGTTCAGCCAAAGGGAGGCTTTGATGGAAGACTGGGGGATGGAATATGCGAGAAGCCAGGATATTTCTCCCCTACTCCCACTGCTTCAGACTACATCATCTCTGTGATTTCAGCTTTCACTGGGAAACCCTCACCATGAATTCTAGCTTCCAATAGATGAACCCAGATGCTGGTCCTGGGAATCACTTTTCCTTCTGTTAACCTTAGAGATCGTATCTGCTTCTCGCTATTAATCTTTGGATTGCCTCACTATCCCCTGTAGGGCTTCTTACCTCCTCCTCATCTCTGTCATTGAGTCCCTCTATTAAATCCCTTCTGTCTGAAACACCTAAAATGATTCCAGTTTTCCTGACTGAATTCTCACAGATACCCATAAGCAGTTTGTTTTTTTTAATTGTTTCTGATATAAAGCTTGCAGGAATAGTGTTGTTTTATTGGCCTGGCATTTTTATAGACAGACTGTACCATTTGCCTAAATTAAGGATGTTATGACACTTATGTTAATTTTTATTTTCTCCTGAGCTAAATGAGCTGTTTTTCATACACATGGACGTATAATTCTAGTTGCTCATTTAGAGGACATGAAAGTTGAGTTGCTCAAGAGAATGAATTATATACTCAGATGCAATCAAATTCTCTTTAATTTACCTTTCTATGGGGTCCTCACTGTACATTCTCTGTTTTGTCAAGTGTGCAGTACGTCAAACTCATGCATGGCATGTAATGCGTAAAAACTCATCACCCATTAGAAAAAGCTACTCTCACTACCATGATTTAACAGATAATTAATCTTTAACACTGATGATTCTTTTCCTCAAATAACATTTTTTATTGACCTCAGGACCACTAAGACCTGGTAGCAATACTTCCCCATAAACCATTTTATTTTCTTGCAAGGTATCAATCTGGGGGCCTGCATATAGAACATGCATGCTGGATTCCATCAGGAAATGCCACTGCACCCCCAGGGATCTGAACCTCAGTAGAGAGGCTACGATCTGCAGTCAGAGCTGACTGTTTGCATGGAGGCTTTATTGCAGCTGCAGACTTAGCACACATGAAAAGGTTTTCTGTGCTCAGTTTTTGGATGAGGCAGATTGCATCACTGGGAATTCCTGTCCTCTAACACATAGTGACCAACATGCCTTAATAAGCATTTGCCTTTTTTATTTTCAGGTCAATAACGTCATGCTTTCTGTTCATTATGGAACCAGTTTGTTTTTAAATCTCTTTTTAAAACCAAAAGGAAAGACATAAAATAATATTTCCAATGCTGTGACTCTGGTATGTCCCTGTGCACAAGTAGTCAGCCAATGTAACTCAGTGCAAATAATGGGCAATGTTCAGGCAGGGTTTCCAAGGCATGGAGTCTGGCAAGAGGGGTTGTTGTCAGGGGAAAAAATTTGTGTATCCTTCCATGAGGTAGATGCTCTTGGAGGGGGTGAGAAATTGGCCTCATGCTGTCAAGGACAGCATCCTCTTAGCAAAGAAGTCAAGGGTTCAAAGTTAATGCACTTTGGTTGGAAAAACTGACAACAGAACCTGAGGAAAGCAAATGCAGCAAACATGACGCAGACCATTTCAGAAAGCCAGAGGATGTGAGTCCAGCCAGCAGGCCAATGCCAGAACCGTAACAACCCCAATCAGACAGTCCAGAGACAGAGGGAGGGGAAATAGAGGCAAGAGGCTGTCTCATGGGCTACTTTCAGAGTTATCCTGTTTCCTTATGGCACTCAGATACTGTAGGGTTGTGACATGTCCCTCCTAGGAGCAGGAGCCACAGGCTTGCTCTGGAAAGCCTTAAAGTACTGAAGAATGTCTTCTGACATACACAATCCCCTATACTTATCCCTCATTTGAGGAGCCTTTATCTGTACAATGATAAACAATCATTTAGACAGATTATCTTACCAGATCAATGGATTGTGAAATCCCAAGATTCTCCTTTGTGTTTAGCACACATTATGCTGCTGTCAATGAGATCCAGGCAAGTGCTTATAAATCAGCCATCGACTTATACTGCTAGTAAGGAGGCACCTGGGAAATGCTTACAGATCACGTGAGCCAGAGGTTTTCAATGGCTGTGCCTAGACGACTTTGAATCAAGGATAAATTAGAGTTTGGCAAAATGGGAATATAATTCTAGAGATATTTTCACATAGTAATGGCAAAATGCACAAGAAGGGAGTTACATCGTGTAGACAAAGACTGGATGTCAAGGATGGTATCCTTAGATAACCATGCTGTGTGTGTGTGTGTGTGTGTGTGTGTGTGTGTGTGTGTGTGTGTATGTATGTAAGAGTGGAGTATTTGTGCATGAGGATGTTGGGGAAGAGGGGACCCTGAGGCATAGGAAGAAGGTGATCAGGAGTCAGGATTGCCCCAAAAAGCAGTTGAGTAACTTCTTAGTGGCTTCTAGAACATTCTACAGTTTCTGTACTTTTATCATTGTAGAAGGAAATTGGAGCAGCCAGCCCTCTTCTTACTGCATGTAAAACTCTGCCCAGTGGCTTTTCATTCATGGACTCATTGAGTCTAGTAGCTGCTAACTGGTAGCAGTAGGTGCTATCTAGCTTAAGAAGTGTTAGATTTGGCCTATGAAGAACATAATAACTTTTGCAAATTTGTTGCCAATATCTAAAATTTGGAAAAATTTCCGTAAAAACTTAGAATTCCTGCTTTTTGAAAGAGAGAGATTTGAAAACACCAAGTCTTCATTCCCATATAACTCCATCATGCTGGGCCAACACAGTGGGGTGTCTCTCTGGGGATACATGTTCCCCAATTTTCCACAGACCCTATTACTACCTATTGTCCTTGGTCTCTGTGGCCATTTATCAACACACTCACATATTGTTCCTTTTAAATATAGAATAAGATAAAAGTAAAATACGTTTTGTATGAACATCTCTATCAACTGTAAGAAAAAGAGAGACCGAGAGCCTTTATGAATGCCAAGGAATGTTTTCTTATACCTGTTTTACTTCACTCATGGCTGTTGTAGGCATTTGAGTTTGAGAGCCTGAATTATACTTATTTATACTAGAAGCGTGCAAATGACAGTGAGTTTGACAGTGGTCGATCTGTGGTACATACATGATCACTTGTGGAGAGTGTTATCACTTCCATCTTTGTTCTGTAGACAGCATATGGATCTAGACATAAAAATGTATGAGGTGGCTGGGCTCAAGAATTTATCTCCTCAGATCATTAGGATTTATTTGAACCATCAAGCCTCCACTTTCATTTTTGTAAAAAATAATTTCTGGAAATAGCTTTTAAAGGGTAAATGATACTATCCTTAGTGAATTGTGTGAATAACCACAGAATTTTGTATATAAGGAGTGAGTTGAGGAAAGAGTCATTGACCTCTTTGTACCTGACAGGATTAGGGAGACCCAGGTGAGAGGGAAGCTGTTCTTGTCAGTCAAGACTTCTCAGCACACAGGGGCATGTGCTGCCTCAGTACATGAAATTCTTAAGTGACTCTCCCAAAGCTATAAAATGTCTCTTTTTTAAAAACAGATGGAAACATTGTACTGGGGAAATCTGAGGACTTTAATACATTTCAGGTCCTGCAGATTTTTTGTAATAGACTACACAGGTAGTTCAAAGGGGAGGGGAATGTTATTAGAATGGAACAGTTGAAGACCCTTAAAATATGAAACACACACATGCATAGACAACAGCAATGGCATTTACCAAAAGATACATTTTTGAAGAGAAAGAAAATAAAGGCAAGCACTGGATAAGACCAAAATCTAAATGGGATCATATAAATCAATAAGGTAACATGGGACCTTTTTCCCTTGGTGGGGTGTTGAGGGAACTCTAAAGTCACATTATAATAATAGATATTCTGCCAATCCCAGGTGTAGATTTTTTTTCAGTGCATCATATTGAATTTAAAGCATAATTAAGCCCAAGAACAAAACACACTTCCTCACACTGAGAACTTGCCCCACTCTTGACAATTATATTTTTGTACAATTTCTTAGTCTGGATCTTCTACAGGAAAAAGAGGCCAGAGGTGGATTCAATAGATTGAATATAAGATTGAAAATTCAAACGCTGGTTGGTTATTCTGTTTGTTCCCACACCCACCCCATGCCACCCCACCCCCAGTCCACATTCCTCTTTTTTCTATCCTGCTTTATGCCCCATGAAGTGATATCTATGGATGGAATCATCCCATCCCTGTGTCCTCGGGCTTGGCTTCTGGGAGGTACTGACAGGAGGTTGGAGGGCAAGAGAGAGATGGAGAAATCACAGTATTTGTTCTCAGAATCTCTTCCTTCTGGGCCTCATTTCTGAGAGTGGATATGATCTTATGCTGTGCTACAACTCCTGTGTAGCTTTTCTTGTGCCTTCAGAATTAGGATGGTAAAAATTCCTTCCTGTTGGTGGATTCTGGGTGTCTCAATATCCCTTATTAGTTCCCTTAACTCTCCAAACTATCTTCACTCTTTTGCACATGGTCTAGGCATTAAACTCTCTGTAACCAGACTCTTTGTATGGACTACCTGCTCCTGCTCAGACCCTGAAAAATATAACTTCTTTTCCTAGAAGTCCTGAGCAACTCTTTAAATGTTTGTGGTACTCTGGTTAATAGTAATAATGATTCTGATAGCAAAGTTAATTGAGAGGTTTCTGTAGGTCAAGCACTGTATTTTATATGCATTGTCCCATTTAAGTCTCATTCACCCCAGAGGTAAAGATTTTTTATCATCCCTATTTTTCATATATGAAAATTGAAACTTAGAAAAATTAAATAATTTGTTTATGGTTCCACAACAACTAAAGAATGGACCTGAGACTCAAACTTCAGTTTCTCTGAAGCTATCATAGAAAGACAGAGTGGACAGCTGTCCTGAAATCTCTGAGAAGCTGCTGTAGAAGACTTGGACTTTTTTTCTGTGAGGACAAAAGGCAGAATCACCCCCAAAGGGTAGAAGCAGTGGTGTGGTGATAAATGTTTAATAATGGTCTCTCACTGTGGGAGGGGGTGGGGAGAGAAGCCCTGATTTGTGGCTTTTGGCAACTTCTGTAGTGTAAACACACCCACCATAGTTGATTTCAAGGTGCCAACTTGAGGTCACCAAGTGTGGAGTTAGGAATAGATGTGCACAGTCAGCTCTTGAGTTGGTGTGAATAAGCATGGACCCGCTCTAGTGCGCCGTTGGATAGAAGTCTCAAGGAAGCAGATTTTTTCTAAATAAGAGGAAGAGCCATCCAAAATGGCTATCAGCTGCCCTGTGAAGGAATGAGGTAGTCATTATTGTAGGTCACCTGAAGCACAGGGAGCTGTCGTGGACCTCACAGAGGCAATTCCTGTACTTGATAGGACATGAGTTGACCTCTTAGGTCATGTCTAAGTCTAATATTGAAAGATTTATGTCAAGGTTACATGGATTCTAGGTAGGAGAGAAGAAAGAGTTCAGACTTTGGAAAAAGACAAGCCCAAGATTCTGATTCCAATTTGTGACCTTGAACAAGATAGTAAACCACTTTGAGCTTTTGTTGTCTCATCTCTGTAAAATGGACATAATAATACCTCTTCCTCTTGGTAGTCACATGATTAAGTGACAGAGCCTTGGAAAAGTTATCAAATGCGTATTCTATGTCTCTCCCTCTAACACTCCCATTCATCCCTCTCCTACTGGGGGCAGAAAGCAAGCATCTATATGGGAACCTCTTTATAAGCAAATCAGGTTACAGGATTAACATCTAAGATTCCTACTTCGTGGTTTGACCTGTGGCATTAAAAATATATATAATACATTGAGCTGTATTATAATGTGGTTCTATTGAAATTGGCTGGAAATTAAAAAGGAAAGAGAAAGGGGATTCTACCAGAATCTTGACCACTAAATCTAACTAAAGGCTGTGGAACCTTTTCGAGATACTCATATCAGAAGTCCAGCCAGCTGGAATGTATTTTGTAAACCTGCCTCCAGTGTAGCGTTATCAGAGGAAACAAATGAATGACCTGCCAAATTAGTTTTGGACACACCAACCCACCCTGGCACAGCACAGTAAGGTTCAAGAAGAAGAAAAATAGAGGCCACCATTCCAAGCCCTGAGTCACTTTTAAGGGCCAAAGTCAGTACATGACTCCAGAACTTGCCTGTCCATTGAGAAAGGCTGCCAAAAACCTCCAGGGAAGAGCAAGAAAGCCCTAAGACAAATCCTTTCCTTATTCACTTTCCTAAGAGCCCTTCTGGAAGTAGACATGTTGGAACTTTAATCATGTACTTAAGAGCAGAGGTGGGTGAAAATTGCATTGTCTGCACTTAAGGTACCTCTATCTAGTGGGCTGAGCAGATAGAAAGATGGAGATTACATAGAAAGCCATTAACTAGTCTTGCCTCAAAGAAGATTTTGCTGTTAAGGGGCCTAGTTAGATTTCAGAAAATACATTCTTTTTAATTTTAGTTCAAAAAAGTTATTTGTTGGAAAATGTTATTAAATTTATTTCAAAATTCACCACCTAATTCAGGATACTGCTTGATTTCAGAGAGGCTGACAAAGAAGGCTTGGCCAATCAAAGATCTACAAAGCTGTTTGAGTTTTATCCTCTTACAAGACTGAGAAATTGGGACCTCTTCAAAGAAGGAGAGTATGGAAAAAAGAATGGACTTTTGCAGCACCTACAACATGCCAGACACTTAGCTATCTATTCTTGTTAAATCCTCACTACAACTCTGTTCTTTCTATATATGTGGAAACTGAGGTTCAGAATCACAAAATAACTTCTTAAGATTACAAAGAACCAAATTGGTCTGTGTGAGATTCAATCCAACTCTAACTCCAAGAACCATTTTTTTAAACCATATTATTCAACTTCCTGCCCTATTTAATGTCTTAGGTCTTGAGTGGTTTTTGAAATCAATATCAGACATCTAGGCTAAAGCTCTTGGGCATCATAATGATTGGGCAAAAAGTGCAAAGTTCAGTCCAATCCGGGCATAGCCTGTATTCATGTGAACTCAGCCCGGTGGATTTGTGTGGGTATACATGGCCTGCTGAGTTGGACTCTGTCCTCAAGGGACTCTGCCACCAGTTGGAAAGACAGAATAACACAGGAGAAACATTTAGAGCATAACACTACCCAGTGGCTAATCAAGAGTAAATGGGGTAGTTGCGTGCATAAATTCAATAAGGGCTCGACAAAAGGAAAAGTCCATGTTGGTGGGTGGAGGAGGTGATGTGGGGATATCATTATAGGAAAGACAGTCTTTGCAGAGGGAAGACTGGTTGGTCAGTTTGGCCTTTGCTAGGTTAAAGGATGATTGGAAATTAACTGAAGCATAGAAATGAAAATGGGTGTGAAACATGCAAAGTCAAATTACAATGCAATATCACTACTTGCCTTCCAAAATAACTAAAATAAGCACTGAACATATCAAGTACTGGTGAGGATATAGAGCAACTGGAACTCTCATACATTGCTAGTGCGAGAATCAATTAGTTACAGCCAGTGTGGAAACTGTTTAGCAGTCTCTACTAAAATTAATCACATGCACACTCCACATTCAGCAAGTCCTCTCCTAGGAATAAGCCCAGCAAAGATGTGGACATATATTCACCAAAAGACATGTATTAGAACGTTCATAACAGCACTATTCATAATAGCCAACTGGAAATTGCCCTAATAACCATCAGCAGTAGAATGGATATAGACTTTTTTGGTGTACTCATACAATGAATATCAACAGCAAAGAGGGTAGACAGTCTGCAACTACACACAATAACAAGGATGAATTTCTCAAACATAATATTGAGTGAAATAAGCCAGACATAAAAGAATAAATGCTATATTATTCCATTTATAGAAACTTCAAAGAAAAAGATTAAACTATGGTATTAGAATTTAGGATAGTGGATACCCTTGGTGAGATAGTAACTGGGTGGGGTTGTGTGTGAGCGGCTTCTAGGTGCTATTGATGTTTCATTTTATAATCTGGACTCTTGTTACACAGGTGTGTTCAGGTTGTGAAAATTCATCAAAATGTACACTTACAATAAGCACAATTCTTCCTATGTGGATGATATGTCAATAAAAGTTTAAAAAATTAATATATGGCAGGTGACAATCCAGACTGGAACATCTAATCCCCAGCAATGTTTAGTTGCTCTTGTTAAATGGGAAGGGAGCCTGGCCTTGCAGAAAGATGTTCTCCATCTTTACAGTCCCCATAGTCATGGTGACGTTCATGGTGGATTATTGAAAATCTAGCAATGCCTGCAGATAAGTGTATATGTGCATATACAAGAAGAAAAGCCACTTCTTTTTCTGCTTCCCCCTGCCTTCTGCCTCCCACATTTCCAGCCCCTAATCAGCCTCCTGCTAAGTATTAGTTAACCTCTTAAATCAATACATCTTGATCTAAACCTAATAGGAAGGAATGTTTGCTTTTGTATCTGGGTTCAAAGTACAGACTACAGTAGTTGGCTTTTAAGTTTATGTTATAGGATTAATTTTCTTGCTCAAAAATGAAATGAGGAATACATTAAGACTGCGAAAGGAAAAAACACATGATTGATGGACTGGCTTATATGACTATAGTTCCTCTAGCAACAAAAATATTTGGTACGTTCCCTTATTATTGAGATCAAGCAATGCGCCTGGATCTAAATGACACAAAAATGGTTTGAATTAGAGTCAAATAATTGCCATTCTGAGTGAACATAAACTTTTTGGAGGGGGGTGGTAGATGGGGATAAAAAATAACTAATAAACTCTGAAGCAAAAGCTCACATCTGAGACTTAAGCTTCAAAGCTCTTAAAAAGGAGGCTTCCCCCCCCACCGCCCCGCCCTTAAGAGAGAGAGTAAGATGCACGCAGCAGGAGGAGTGGTTTTCCCAAGCTGATTTTTCTTAAGGGGTGACCCAGCCTGGGTCGGAATGTTACCATGTGATCAGCCTAGACTGTGGCAGCAACACAGTCTCAGCACAGAAGTTAGGACTTTCTGCAGCATCATTAAAATAATTGGGAGAGAAAAAAAATGTTAAGCTCCACAAGCTTGAATCACAAGCCTCTTGGAAAGGTTAATAAGCTTGCTGCTCTGCACCCTCCTCCCCTTTCTTCAATGCCTTGCCACCCCACCCTTCCCTCTTGCGGTGACAGACTGGTTATCAGTTGGGAAAGGAAGATTCAGAAAAAAGCCTTTCTTCTGAAGATGAATGGCCCCCATTCCACTACTGGTGTTGCAGGTTTCTTGTTTATGTTGATGCCATGCAGATCTAAAAGGGGGTCTCTGCTTTTGTTCTCATGACTGGAAGCTACTGAGCTAGGAGGCTCTTGGGGTCCAAAAGGAAGTCAGTCCTACAGGATAAAGGTGAATCTGTCAGAGGAAAGGAGAGGAACTGGTGAGTGGGGTGGAGGCAACGCACAGACTGAGGTTGGATTCTATTAATGAGAGGTGAGCAGCATAGGTCCAGCGAGGGAGACGGAACCTGCATTAACCAGAGAAGCAGAAGCAATTGTAGTGCAGCTCACAGAGAAAATGTTAAGAGCAGGGAGTAAATTCAGTTGCCATGGGTGGTGTGCCAGCTAGGGGCGGGCAGCACTGGATAACTGGACTTGTGTCAGGAAAAAGAGTGAGAGTAGAAAGAGAGAGAGAGAGAGAAACAGCTGCAAGGGATTGAGCTTTCTTCTTCCTAACTTCTCTTTGGCCTTGCAATACCCTGCAGTCCAAGATGGACGTTTGCAGAGTCATCTGACTCAGGCAACCATAATCCCCCTCAACGGTCTGAATCTTGAGGCTGGGGTCAAGGTATGGTTAGAAATGAGGGAACAGCTCCCTCTCCCTCTCACCATCAGTGAGCTTAAGAAAGTATAGTTTGTACCAATGCTCGTTACTAATGGAGGCTAAGAGGGAAGTGTGCCTTCCCCAAAGAGATGATGAATTTTCAAATTTTGTTAAAACTGGTGGATTTGGGTGAGCATAGCCCCTAAAAGAAAAAGAGAGATGCTTAGTCCTTAAGAAAGGTATTTCAGAAACCATATCCAGGGGAGCAACAGACCCACAAACGTAATCCTCACTTCTCTGTGTTAAATGAAAGCCCTCCTTAATGTGTGGGAGTTAATGTGTGGACAACTGTTTGGATTTGGAGCTTATCCTTCATATAGGCCATGCTCCCTGACAGATACAGTTGACTCCTAATTGAACTCAACCTTCTCAGCTGAGTGTGTATCAGTGAAGCCACCCCAGGTAATCCTACCTGGAACATTTGGACCTCTCCAGCTGAAGTCTTTGCTCAGTTGTTTAGCCTTTTATGCTTTGCTCCATTCTACACCCTAATCTCAATGACTACCATACCATCAGCCCCTTTTTAGGGACAACTGTTCTCTTCCAGCCCTGCAGAATGGACAGTCTTCTGATATAAAAACAACCCCAAAGTGTTAATCCTTAAATGCTTATTTCTTACTCACAGGAATCCTTCCACATTATCAGTTAGTGACCCAGGTTCTTTCCATCTTGTGGCACTGCCATTTTTGGGGTCTTTGACAGGAAATTAGACCATAGAAAAGGCACCAGCATTTTAACCCTTTTGTTTGGAAGTGATACACATAATTTCTGCTTATATTCCATTGGGGAATCTTAGTCACATGGCCCAGCCTCGACTCAGGGGGGACTGGGAGTTGTGCCTTCTCTCTAAGAATGGATGTCTCAGCCTAACAGCAGTTTTGCTCTAAAAGCATGACTCAGTATGTGTGACTTCCCATCAGCCATGGCTGATTGAACCAAGGGTATGAGCCTGCCTATGCACCTGCCCTAGTCATAGACTGGCCACTGGCACCAGATGTGGCTCATGGTAAAAATATATGCCTTAACTGGCACAGTGACTTTTAGTTGAGTCAAATTGATGCCAAATATGGAAAGCAGACAGGTAAGTGAAAAAATAAACAAGCAAAAATAAATGAAGTCCCATTCATGGCAGAGCACAGGGAGAGATATCTACAAAGCCCTGCTGATGGGCACTTTACCCGTTCCAGCATTCCCAAGACCTACCTGTTGTTGAAGACATATAGTCAGAAAAGAATGGAGCTAAGATTCAAACTTAGATCTTTCTGGTACTTAAAGCCTGATTTTTTTAAACTCACTATAATACTTTCCTACTTGATGTTTTAAATGGAACATTCTGGTATTTTTGTAAATTGGTTCATTGTCTTAATTCTCATACCCTTCCTATTTTAGAATTATATTGGGCTGGCCAAAAAGTTCTTTCAGGTTTTTCTGTAACAGCATATGAAAAACCCGAACGAACTTTTGGCCAACCCAATATATTCACATCCTTTGCGATGTAACTTTGCATTTTGTCTCCTAGAAGTGGAATTAATTTCTCTATCCATTGATGATGGAGCTGGCCACTGATGAACTTTAATCGGTGAAATGTGGGTAGAAATGACTGTGTGCAGTTTACAGAAAAGGTGGTTTCATTCATTTCCTTCTACTCCTATGATCACAATGAGAAAAGCACTACCCAGGTAGCAACAGCCTCATATAACTGAGTCCCCCCAAAGTGACACATGGAATAGATTTGAACCCAACCTAATGCCCAAGCCAAACCTAGTCAACCCCCAGTCTAAAGCAAACAGTCCCCGCTGACTTATAGACCCATGAGTGAGAAATATAAATGCTGTTGTAAGCACAGGAGATTTGGAGTATTTTGTTATGCATCTCTATGGTGGCAAGAAGTGACTAACACAATGCCAAAAAGCAAATACATTGCTAGTTAGCACAATTGTATATATCTGCACCTTTTTAGCACCTACTATGAACATTTAATACAACATATTATTATTTCTGATCCCAAATGTAGTAAATAATGCCTGCTTTAGCCCAAACGGTAATCTACATCCTCTATGGCTAGCAAAATTGATGTTCTTATCACATATAAGAAAAGTTACTGTTTAACACTAAAAAAAAATTTTTTTTTTCAGCCCAACCACCACATTTATTAAAGCTTAAAGATTTAAGACTTATCTAAGAACTTTTCATATGGACCATTCACTCATGGGCTATACACTGAAAAAGAGGGGCCACCATTTCTCTTGACTCACCAATTAGGTGTGGTTTCTCAGTCCTGGCTAAGACCAAAGATCTCTTTGCTCAATGCTCTGTCTAGTTCTTAGGTAAACAAGAGAAGCAAATCAACAGTTTAAAAAGGATGACACCATCATTTCCTCATTTAAACACCTTTCTCTGAGCATCAGTCACACAACTTCTGTTTGGGACACACAAGAAGCATGGAAGGAGAAAGAATGCTGAAGGGAGCAGAGGAGTAGGGAGGTATTGAATGTGTTTACATGGAAGGGACTTGCGATTTCAGAAACAAATTATAAATATGTTTCCACGGTTTATGACTTAAACTAGAAGATAGTCTTCGAGTCCCTTACTTCTGTGTCAGGGTAAAAATGTGACTACGGAGATGAAGCATGATTGGGCTAGAAGTGCCCTGAGTTGTAGTTTGATCCACTATGTACTCCAAATGAAATGCTCAGGTCTTTATTCAATTTAATCAGTTACTAGAGAACTACATTTGATATGTTAATTGCTTGAATGAACATTTTGCTGAGACTAGAAATGGCAAATTCATAATGTCTGTGCTGACACTCTCCTTCCCCACTCATCACAAAGGTACCACTGTGGCAGACATTACTAATCCTGCTAAGCCTGGAAGTGGCCTCAGGCTCTTTCTTAGTACAACACTGTCAACAGTCACTACCAATCAATGAAGTTGTCACCTGAGATGATAACTAGTTACCTCGCTTGACCTAGATATTTTTTGCATTTCTGATATTGTCGTTTGTTCTATGTACATTTGTCAATTTCCGTCTGTCAAACCACTTCTAAAATAGAATCAGTGCAATTGTAAAAGGACAGATTGGAAAACAGATAATACTTTGAATAGTTATTTCCTTTTATTCTTTTTTTCTTTTCTTTGACCTGAAATTATCTGAAGATGGTAATACAACATGATAAACAAAGGCTCAGGGAGAATCAAAATTATTGACTAAAGAGAACTAAGAAAATAAATAGGGTACAGATCTCCTCGGTCTGTTAGAAAAATTCCTTAAGAAGCAAGTACAGTCACTGCAGCGTCACAGAAAGCAGTGGAAAGGCCTTAACAGTGGCAGAAATGCTCTCCCTGATTTAGCTACACACTGGGGGAATCTGGTCCAAAAACAAGTGGCTACTCCTTGGGCAGAAAAGCAAATTTTGTGTTGTGACTCTGTGAGATTACTCATAGTAAACACAGTATAGTTTCAGACCAATTGAGGAAAATGTGTTAAAGAGAAAATACATATTAGCATAAGTGACTCATCGGTGTTTTCAGACTGAGTGAAACACACAAATCTGAATTTATCAGCTCAGGGCTCCCTATGCTTTCCTTCCCCTCTCCTTCTTCTGCCAGGCACCCCCTCCAATGTTCCCTTTTCTTCTATTCTGAATGCATCAGTGTCCTGGAAATCCTGGCAGCCCTCCTAGGCCAGCTGCTGCCTCTGACCTGGACATTCCCAGCCTTCTACAAGGTCACAGGACATGCTGTATTCTGGGATTCTTCTAATGGAAGCTGGAAAGGGCTTGAAACTGCATATCTCCACTGTCCCCATGACCCTCTGAGTCCCTGGCTGGTGGTTCCAGTTTTAAATGTAGGCTTTGACTTCCAGCCCTGTGATCGAGCCTCTATGGATTTGAATTAAATATAATCCCGAATTTATAAATTCAGTACTCCACTACCTCCTTACCTGACAAAATAGTTCATGGAATAAATATCAACACTCCTATTTTCTAAAGGAGAAAAATATAGACAGGGATAACTGATAGGAGTGCTTGAGTTTAGATAGAATGAATTTAATGCATTATTCTTATATTCCAGAAACAGAAATTGTTGCCTCCAAGGAAGAATGTTCACATATTTTTTGCACCTTCTTAATGCTCCCTTTTCAACTTTCCTATGGTCTCTGCTACTTAGTCCTAAGGGTACTATTTTAGGATGAGGTTGACAGGCCTTTGTCAGTTACATCTCTTAGCCGTCTGAGGAAAAGCCTCATTCTTTACTCACTCACAGATTCACTGGGCACCCCCAGAAATGTGGCTGTGGACCCACAACGAGTGTCTAGTCATTCTTTTCTGGCTACACCAATAATTCGGGCCTAACTGCAATTCTGATCATCCCAGGGCAGACACATCAACAGAGGGAGATGGTATGCTTGCCAGGTGAGAAACAGTCAGGGAACTCACGCTGCCAGCCTCATCTCCTTCCCTTTTTTCTTTCTGGGGTGAAAAGTAGGTAAATGTTTGGAGATCAGGCCCAGGTCCATAAGAAGAAACCAAGTAAAGAAGACATACATACATACATACATACATACATAAAATGTAGGAGAAAATGGGGGTGATTTGGAGTCATCAACAAGGAGGAACTCTCAACTTCTGGCACAGACTCAAACCTGGAAACCCAGTGAGGTTTGGCCATCACTAATGATCACATAATAATATGTTCCCAGGGGAGGGGCTGAGAAAGGCTATTAAAATATCACAGATCTGGTTTTTTACTGGGAGGGGAGCTTTCTGAAACATGGTCCCTGTCAGGTTTCCCTTGAGAGTCAAAAGGGAAAAAAATAAAAATAAAAAACGACTAGAGTTTGGCTCCTGCAAGGTTAGGTATTGGGAAAACTAGCTGGGTAAGGCTTCTCTACTCAGCCCAGTGTTGGACATGCCTGTGTTCTCCTTGTATATTTTAAACGTGATGATGGGCCAGCTTGTTAAGTGTGCTGGCTGGCTGGCTGGCTGTCTGGGTGACTGGTAGGCAGCTGTAAGTGAGAGGAAACTGAACAATTTGTGGGGCATGAGGTGGCCAAAGTAGCCAGAACCAGGCTTTTGTGATGTCTTCGATCAAAATAGTTATTTCAAAAGATGTTGGCAACTCTGCATTTCCTTCTAGGGAGATATGGCTCTCCACTGGGGTACATGTGGGTCTTTGGGCATCTTGACTGATCATTATGGCTAAAGAAAAGCCCTAATTTGACCATATTTTATGGGTTACACATGGTAGGGCTCAGTAAAAGTTTTCTTTTTAATCAATTTTCTTGAAGTATTGATATAGTTTAATACAATTAAATTACCCATTTTAAGTGTACAAAGAGTTTTTGACAAATGTATATATCCATCTAACTAACCACTACTGAAGTCAAGACAGAACATTTCCATCACCCTAAAATGTTCCCTCAGGCCCCTTTTCAGTCAGTACTGTCTACCAACCCCAGAAAACCACTGATCTGTTTTCTGTCACTATAAATTAGTTTTGCCTCTTCTAGAATATCATGAAAATAGAATCATACAGTATGTTTTCTTTCATATTTGGCTTCTTTTGCCTAAGACAATGTTTGTGAGTTTCATTGATGTAATGGGTATCCAGATATCATTTATTTTTATTGATGGGTAGTATTTCAGTGTATGAATATGCCACAGCGTATTTATCCATTTACCTGCTGTTGGACATTTGGGTTTTTTAAAACAGAAATAGGATACAGTCTTACAAAGAGAAAAGAGAGTAGAGAAGACAGATGAAGGAGGTTAAGACAGTTATAGAAATATAGGCAAAAGACTTAAACTGGCACTTCACAAAGGCAATATCCAAATATCCAACATCTGCAAATTAAAACTAAAATGAATTACCATCATACGTTCACCAGAACGGCTGAAATGAAAAATGCTGACAGTACCTAGTACTGGCAAGGATGTACAGCAAACAAAACTCTCATGCTGTGCTTACAGTGGTGTAAATTGATACGGCCATTTATGAACACTGTTTGGCAGTATGCACTGAAGTTTAACACATGCAAACCTGCAATCTGGCAATTCCATTCTGAGGTTTATGCACAGTAGAAACACATACATGTTGCACCAAGGGACATACACTTGAATTCCCATATCAGCACTATTTATAATAACCCCAAACAGAAAGTTATCTAAGTATCCATCAACAGTAGAATGGGTAAATAAATTGAAGTATATTTACATCATAGACTACAACCCAGCAATGAGAGTGGACATTATATATATATATATGGATATATGGATATTTCATAAACATTATGTTGAGCAAAAGATGCCAGATGCAAAAGAGTACAAACCATAGGATACATTTTTATACATTCCTAAAACTCATCTATAGTGTTAGAAGTTACGATAGTGGGTGCCTTTGTGGAGGTAGTGACAGGAGCTTCCATGGGGCTGGTAGTGTTCTGGTTATTGATCTGGTTACTCAGGTGTGCTCAGTTTGTGAAAATTTATCAATGTCTGCACTTAATGTGTCCTTTTTCTGTAATCATTCAATAAAAACTATCAAAAATTAGGAAAGATTTTATATTCTTAATCCTTCATCCTCATTTACACACACACACATATTCACACAAATTCGCACACATTACAGGAACTGAGAACTTGTTGGCAAGGCATGCTGCCAACTGTGGTTCATAAAATGGGGTCGTGGGGCAGGAGCAGGTGCCTAGCAGTCCAAGTCATTGTCAAGAAGGCCAAAGTAATTGTGACACTAGATTGAGGTGTGCTAGATATCGCATCAAGACCCACTTGTAAGTGGAGATGCCTATGATAACGAAATAATCATGTATCATAAAAATTGGTGTGACTCCTTGGAAATGCTCAGGAGGGTTCTTGTCCTCATTTTAGCAGCATGAGAAAGGAGGCATAGAAAACTGAACTCGTCAGCACATGATCTCCATTAATCCCTCACACCAGTTGGTTTTTCATCCTGGTTTTTCAAAAAGTTAATTAAGGGGAGGTCAGGAGAACTAATGGAGAGACTGTAGTCCTGGTTCCAATCCAAATGGAGCAATATGAAGGGTGACATAAAGATCTTATTTTTAAAAATATCTCCCCTGGTGTTGTCTGAAAGAGCACTCTTGTAGATTAATTCATTTTGGTTAAGACTTTTTATCTGTTTTAAAAAATGGCTCATTTATGAAAAGAATTACCAGTCATAACTAGCCAACACTCCCACTCCTTATTCCAATGGTGCCAAACTTTACCTAGTCTCCAGGCAAGATAGTGGCTGTTACTACAACCATGGTTGTTTCTAGAGGCACTCAACTCTCCTAGCTCTGCTGGTCTAGGTGGAGATAAAACAGACAAACACACAACCTTTCCCTGTCTTCTTTTTCTCAATATATGCAAGACCCTTTGAAATCTTTCAAAAGGAATCGTAAAATTAGTTGAAGAAATTACCCCCCCAAAATAATAAGTACACAAAATACTCATCTCTGATTTTTAAATACCTAAAGGATGTCTGGGTTTCTCTCTTTGTTTTGCTACTATTCCAGTAAACAACTATAGCTCAGTGAAAAGAATTTTTGAGTTGGTGTCAAAAGACTTGGATTTGAAGCCCCAGTCTTAGGTCAGTGTTGTGTAAGCTTACATGAGACCCTCAGTCCTCACCAGCCTCAGTTCCTTCACCTGTCAATGATGAATCATGTGAGACTTAACTGAGATAAGCTGTGTGCTGGTGTCTTCTGAACTGTAAAATGCACTGTATCAGAGCTCTCATACTGGACCAGCAGCATCATGATTTCTCGGAATTTGTTAGAAATGCAATTTCTTGGCCCCATCCCAGACCTACTGAATTGGAAACTCAGGTGGTGGGGACCAAGAATCTGTGTTTGAACAAGTCCTCCAGGTGATTCTGATACTCTGTCAAGTTTAAGAGCCACTGTATTACTCAGACACGTGGCTGCTTTTAATTAGAAAACAGCTCTTGTCTCCCCAGGTCTTGTCTCAGACTCTAACTAGGATACTCTGCCTTCTCAGAAAGTATGAGGAGGAAACTTCTGCCTTTCTCCCCTGGCTCCTCCCTAATCCCTCCATCGCAGGTGGGGGATGACTGAGTTGATAGTGAGTTGGGACAGAGGAAGCTCTCCGTGTGGACTGGGCTCCTGACTGTCTCTGGCAGGTCCCTGCTCACAGCTGCCCGTTGAAGTTGTTTTGCTTCCTTAGAGCAAGCGCATGTGGTGCAGGTCAGGTGGGGCTGGCCTTTTAGAGAAAGGCCTAGAAATTTGGGGGCTCCTCCCTGGGATGTGAGCCAGGCAGGCAGTGACTACCACTGCAACTGCCCAGCTCCACAAACCCAGGCCTTCCTGCAGGCACATTCTAGAGGAAGGCATGAAGGAGCATGTGGGCAGTTCCCCTTTGCCTTCAAGCCCAAGCCACGTCTTCCTCAGACACAAAATACCAGAAATCCTCCATCTGGAAGTCAAAACTCTGATACTGGATTGAATTCTTATCTTGTCACTTGGATTTGTTCTCCATTGATTTAAACCACAAGCGAAAGAGGCATGATGAATTGGCACCTCAAACACCAAACTTCATCTCCTACAGTAGACCCGCCCGGGGACTAACTTTGACATTGGCTCTGAAGGTGAGCACCAACTTCCCTGTGAATCTATGCAGGGCTCTGTCCAGTCTTAGGTGTTCCCACTTTGTTCCATTTTCTAGTCTGCTGGACAAAAAAAAAAAAATCTTTTGAGTTGTCTTGCATTTTGGAAAAGATGAACACACAAGTCCACTGAATGTTCTTCAAGGCTACTCAAGCCCCTTTACAGCTCCAGTTCTCAACTCTGCTCACATTTTAAAAATTCTCATTTCTGTTCCTGTTCCCTACTCTTGTAAGTTTCTGCCATCAAAAGATCTTCCCTATAGGTGTACAATGAACCCCCCAAAGCTTAATGGCTTAAAACAACAGTAGTATTTTTTGATTACAAAATTTTAATTTGGACAGTGCATGATGGGGACAGGCCATCTCTTTTCCATGAGGCTTCAGGTGAGTGACTTGACCAGGGCTGGAAGATGTACTCTCAAGATGATTCCCTCACATGGTTGGCAAGTCAGTGTCGGCTGTTAGCTGGAAGCTCAGCAGGGGATGTGGGCCACAGACTTTTATTTCTCTCCACACAAGCCTTTCCTTGAACTGCTTCGATTTCATCACAGCATGGTGGTTAGATTCCAAGAGTGAGCATTTTAAGACAACAGGAATTTTTCAGTACATGACATTTTTCAGACCTGTCTTTGGAAATCATGTAGCATCACTTCCATCATATTCTATTGGTTAAGGCACTTACAAAAGCTGCCCAGACACAAGGGGTGGGTACATATACTCTACCTCTTGATGGAGGGTGGCAAGGTCTTAGAAATGCCTTTGGGGGGGGGGGTCACTGTCGGTGTCATCTTTAGAAAATACAATCTGTCATTGAATTCTCTCAGAGCACCTGTAATGTAATTTCACTAAAATGCAATTATTCCTGTAAAGGTAATATGATCGGCTGTTATCAGTCATTAATGTCCTTCTGAGAATGTGTTTATTAGGCATTCAGCTAAGAGGTGAAAAGATATATACTGATTAAAGGTAATGACAATAGCTTCTAGTTGTGAGTACTTACCATGTGCCAAGCACTGTACCACACATTTTACATGCGTTGTCTTATACTATGCTTGTAACAGACCTATGAGGTAGTTATTATTCCCATTTGACAATTGAGAATCCCAAGTTTATAGAAGTTTGGGGAACTTGTCTGAGGCCATACAGTTTGGAAGTAGTAGAGCTGGGATTCCAACACAAGTAGCCTGGTTTCAACTCTTTGGTCTGACTTTGAGCCCTCTCTCTACCTACAAAGTAAAACATAAGAAATCTTTTTGACCATACAATGATCAAAATGGGAATTGGCATTGGTGCAATATTAACTCAACTACAGATGTTTTTGGATTTCACTCATTTTTCCAATAATGTCCATTTTATGTTCCAGGATCTAATCTAGGATCTCACATTGCATTCAGTTATTACATCCCCTTGCTTTCCCTCCATCTGTGATGGTTCTTCAGTCTTCCCTTGTCTTTCATGACATCTCCAACTTTGAACAGTACTGCCCAGTTATTTTGTATAATATCTCTCCATTTGGGTTTGTCTGATTTTTTTCCCATGATTAGATTGGCATTACAAATTTTTGTTAAGAATATTGAAAAAGTGATGTTGGGCCCTCCTCAGTGCATCATGTCTGAGTAAGTTATGACGATGTCTTATTACTACTGTTAACTTTGAGCACTTAACCAGGTATCATTTTTAAAATAAGAGGTTGGACGAAAAGAAACACATGAAATTGAGAGGGTGGTAGGCAATTCTATGGAGAAATGCTGTTATGAATAAGACGATGTATAATTATAATGAAACCATGTGCCAGGCATAGAATTTATCAGTTTTTTTTTAACGTCTTTTTTGGAGTATAATTGCTTTACAATGGTGTGTCAGTTTCTGCTTTATAACAAAATGAATCAGCTATACATATACATATATCCCCATATCTCCTCCCTCTTGTGTCTCCCTTCCATCCTCCCTATCCCACCCCTCTAGGTGGTCACAAAGCACCGAGCTGATCTCCCTGTGCTATGTGGCTGCTTCCCACTAGTAATCTATTTTACGTTTGGTAGTATATATAAGTCCATGCCACTCTCACTTCGTCCCAGCTTACCCTTCCCCCTCCCTGTGTCCTCAAGTCCATTCTCTACATCTGCATCTTTATTCTTGTCCTGCCCCTAGGTTCTTCAGAACCTTTTTTTTTTTTTTTTTAGAGTCCATATATATGTGTTAGCATACGATATTTGTTTTTCTCTTTCTGACTTACTTCACTCTGTATGACAGTCTCTAGGTCCATCCACCTCACTACAAATAACTCAATTTCGTTTCTTTTTATGGCTGAGTAATATTCCATTGTATATATGTGCCACATCTTCTTTATCACTTTTAAAATGTACTAATTGGATATTCAGAAGAACCATCTGGGATGTGGGTGATTCCTCAGGGCACTGGTCTCATGGCCTTGTAGGGAATCTGGTGACACAGTCAATGTGCGGGTGTCAACACCCCATTCCTCTGGGGCGTAGGGAAATCAGAGTGGAAAGAAGGTATGTTGAGAGGGATCTGGGTCTTGTAAGAGTAGATCATTGTTTCTGGCCACTTGCTGAACCCTAGAGACTGAAATTTCAGTCTTTAATGCACGGAGCTTCTTTTCCATTTTCCGTTGAGAGACAGCCTGGCTGGACGGGAAGGAGGCCAGGGTTTGTGGCCTGGAGGCTTGGCTCTGCCTGCTAGCATCCTCACTTACTACCATGAAAGGGATCTCTCCAGTTTCATCTCCATTTACAAAATGGTGATGTTTGCCCGTGAATAGAAGGCTGTGAGCACACTGCTGCAAGGACAACGCTGAGCGCTTCCGATTCTGCTAATACTCAGTGTGTGAAAGCTGGCTTTTATGGTATGAAAAAAGAAAAGCACAGAATTTTCAATTTGGACAGTCCTATTTCCCAGTCTCAGCTCTGCCAAACTCACAACATCAATTTCTGGAAAACGTTGAGAAACATCCCTGGTAGGTAGGGTATGGTAACAATAATGTATAGACAGTTCTCGGCATATAATGGATGTCCCACAGCGGTAACCTCTATTTTTTTTATTATCGTTGATTACATCTTTAGCTAGTTAGTTCAAATCTTGGTCTCTTTCCAGGCCAAACCTTCCTTTTAGGGTGCCCTCATGACCATGAATCCAACTACGTGGGTTCTTGGCTCTTGAACTGGGTTCCTGAGTAGAACTGAAAGATTCAAGGGAAATCAGTGGATTTCCATGGTACCAGGATAGAGCAGCCATGAGTTTTTTGTTTGTTTGTTTGTTTTTGTTTTTTTCAAATGGCAGAATCCTTGGCATCAGGGCAAGGAAGGGAACTTGATTATGACTCAGCAGTGATTGTCTCTAAACTCTCAAAATGTTTGCAAACTTCTGTACTCTCTATGGATACACAGGCTTTGGTAGGTTTCTAAAGGAAGTATTGATGCAGAACATAGGCAGTTTGAAAATGGCTACTTGCCGAGATGATTAAGGTTTTATGATAACAGTTGGACTGGAATGGATTTTCCTTCTTGTCATATACTCGTTGGTGGCATTTTAAAGCAGAAGAGAAATCCTGGCTTAACATAAAACAAAGCTGTTAGGAGAACATCTTCAGCAGACCGGAGTCTGGGTTGAGACTTACTCCTGTGAGAGTGAGGGGGTACAAGTTGTGCAAAGTGATGTGTCTTCTACACAAATGTATATGAAAATGAACCATGGTGTTCATATTTTTTGATTGTAGGGTAAGTGTAAGTCACTAGGAAGGAGGAGACTTGGGTCCCAGGCCCCCTTCTGCCATTTAGTGGTTATATGACACTAGGAAGATAACAGTACCTGTCTTGGACTTGCTTGTCTCATCTAGAAAGTGGTGAGAACAATTCCTATGTACTTCAATGTTATGGATATATCATGTATAACCTCCAGGTGACTGTGGCCAACAGATGCACATAGTGGGTGCTTACAGAGCACTTAATGAGCTCAGTAGAATTCAGACCAGTCCATGCTTTGTCTGGTTGCCCTTGAGCACATCTCGGGACCTTCCCTGTAAGCTAAAGTGGCTTTATTGAGCATTAGTGGCTGCAAGGGTTGCTCTGCTTCCAGACATCTCTGTATCTTGATCTCCATGTCTGTGCCCACATATGTACTTGTATGAGCATTCCACGATGGCTGCCAAGTCCACATTCTGCCGTACCAATCACCTGTCTGAAAGACACACCCTTTTGATTAGATTGAAAGCCTAATGTCCTTTGTTTTCTACCTCCGGAAGCCAAGTGCTTCCCAGGAAAATGTAAATAATGGAATATAAAGTTTCCAGTGCAGCTGCATTTAACACAACAAGCAAAAGTATTTTATTTAATCAATGAGAATCTGTTATTTTCCCTCTCTCCTTAAAACAATTACAACTACTAAACATCTCAAGAGAGTTTTCCCGCTAAGCTAGAGCTCAAATCTTTAAAACAAATAAGAGTCAAAGTAAGTTTCACAAATAGCATTCTTAGAGCAATGTTACTTCATTCATGACAAGTCATAGGAAAGCAGATGTTATAATACTGAATACTTTTTTTCCTGCATCTTCATAGGAGGTAGAATTTTATCTGTCTTTCATACTCATGGAGGTTTGTAGCTTCAAGAAAAAGAATCCTACTCTAATTAAAATTAACTACAACAAAATCATCAGCAGGCATTTCAAAAGATACTTTGCTGCTTTTAGAAATCTGTTTCAGTGTATTCATTTCCTAGGGCTGCTTAAAGAGGTACTACAAACTGGGTGGCTTAAAACAATAGAAGTTTATTCTCTCATAGTTCTGGAGCTAGGAGTCCAAAATCAAGTTGTTGGCAGGGCCATGCTCCCTCTGAAACCCATAAGGGAGAATCTTTTGTTTCTTCCCAGCTTCTGATAGTTTCCAGCAATCCTTGGCATTACTTGGCTTGCCGCTTTAATCTCTGCCTCTCTCATCACATGACCTTCTCCCTGAGTGTGTCTCTTCTCTTCTTTGAAGGACGCAAGCCATATTGGATTAAGGGCCAAGGTTACTCGAGTATGACCCCTTCTTAACTACAACTGCAAAGACCCTATTTTCAAAAAGCTCACATCTGAACTACTGAGGATTAGGATTTCAACATACCTTTTACAGACACACAATTCAAACCATAACATTCAGATACCTGAAAACACCTATTTAATAGGGAAATTAAAGCTGAATGTATTTGCAAGGAGTTAGAGAAACAAAAAAGTAAGTGGTGGATATAAGGGAGCCAACATATTTCATATGATGATCATAAATCATAAAGTATAAAGTTTATACTTTAAAGGGACAGTAAAAATTTATTGGCCTAACTTTTTATCCAGTGCATCATGCACTTTTCCACAGCTTATTTGTTGTGTGGTCATTTAAATTCTGCTTGAAAATTCCAGTGGTGGTTGTTGTTGGGAGGTGGTCATTTCATGAATGTTACCATTCCATTGTTGAACTTTCCAGGCTGTAGAACATTGTTTTCTTAACTGAGCAAAACTCTGCCTCTAGGTTATCCAGCAACTGTCAGGAATCTTGCTCTCTAGACTGACCCAGGACCTGGAGGTGTCACCCCACCCCCTTGTGACAATCTTCTTAATACTTGATGAGAATTAGGAGCGCTACGTTATATGCTTTTAGTTTCTTATCATCTGGTCCACGTGACTCAGCTGCTGTGGAACTTAGTGTCCAAAACCATTCTAGGTCACCTCCTGTGAGTGTCACCCTAAGCCTAGATTAGCCAACTTGCTCAGAATACATGCAGAAATAGGTTCAGCGTAGGTAATGAACCTCTTCTCTCCAATGTCCCCATTTTCCTCATCACAGTCACATGGCATCCTCATTTTCATTGACATCTGCAGTATTGGACCATGTGGCCACCTCTTCTTGGACTGTTTTCTCCTTTGACTTGCACTATAATCAATTATTCTGTTTCTTTCCTTTATCTCTTGGACTGCCTTTAAGATACTTCCTTTCTTCCTTCATTGGTTTCTCTTTCCCCTCCAATTAGAAATCAAGTGCATGATCAGATCTACCCACACAATCCCAGCTAGCCCCACTGTGCTGCACTGCATTATTTGTTTATAATATCTCATTCTCTGCCATGTCCTTGCCATGCTTCCCCACACCACTGACTACAGGCCTGGCCATATGACTTGCTTTGGCCAATGGAATGTGAGTAGATATTATACATGTCACATCTGAGCATAGGTTTTAAATGTGCTTATGTGGTTGGCTCTGTGCTCCACTTACTCTGAGCTTTCACCTTGAGAACAGTGTGTACCAAATCCACATGTAGCCTGGAACAGAGCAACAGAACCACAGAGCTGCAGCTGACTTACAGGTGACATGTTAGGTGAGCAACAAGAGGCTTCTGTTGTTACAGGTCACTGAGACTTGGGGGATGTTTGTTATGCAGCATAATCTAGTGAAATATGACAAACACAGTCAATCTCAAATCTACCATGGCTTCTTCCCAATACCACACAACCCATATTTCAGAATGTTTTGTTGGCATCTCAAAACTAGTTTGTTTAAAAATTAACTTATCAGTGTTTTTCTTTCTTTTTCTTTTCTCTCATAGAATTTCCTCCTTCTGACTTCCCCATTTCTATAAATATGACATAGATTCTTATGGTAACTTGGACTTCAAACCATGGAATCAGCTTCCAACCTCTCTCTTTCTCACTAATTCCATATTTAGTTAACTGCTAAGCCTGTTGAATTTTTTCCTTTATTTCAATAAAGGTTTATAAAAACCTACTATAGATCTAGCATGGCCCTTCTTTTTGTGAGATTTACAATGGGGTAAGACACAGCCCCTGACCTCAAGAAGTCTTCAGTCTGATCTGGGAGTAGGATCATAAAGATGACTTCAGCACTATACAATTCATGCTGTGATAAAATTATCTTGTTGGTAGAGAGGAGAGGCACATGGCCCAACCTGGGCATTCTCAGAAGAATGCCTGGGGGAAATGATGCCTGAGTTGGCATTTCAGGAATGAGTAAGCAGTATCAGGGAAAGGGGGATGGGACACAGCTAGCAGACAAACTCTTCTGAGGAGAACCAGGAAGACGCGATTGAGTGTGGTGTATCTGGGGAGCCTATGTGTGGTTCAATATTATCTGGGCTTAAATTGTGAAGTTAGGGGTGGTAGGAGATGAAATGGGAAAATTAAGCAGGGTCTAGACCATGGGAAAGTGTGTACACCATGGATGTATGCAGCTTAGCATTTAGCCTACAGAATTTGGGAAAAGAGCCATGGGTAGATGCCTCCTAGTAGGGAGGGTGGATTATTTTTTAACTAAAATAGAAAACATTAGATAGCACCTATTACATGCCAGATGCCATTCTAAGTGCTATATAAACATTAGCTCATTTAATTCTCCTAACAACCTTAGTAGATAGGCTACTATGATTTACAATTTTACATATGAAGCAAGAGAGACAGAAAGAAATGAAGAAACTTTTTCCTGGCCATATAGCTAAGAAGTGTGAGAGCCCAGACAGTTTGATATCAAAGTCCAAATGTTGAACCACTATACTATTTGTTATGGCTAGATGTGGAGAGACCAAATAGAAGCCTATTGCAAATGTTAGATGAGCTAGGTAGGGATAGTGGAATTGCCACAAGGATTAGATTTAGGAAATATTTATGTGGATAGATAAAGAGAAGTTGAGGTTGATTGGATAAAAGAAGGCTCAGCAGAGGAAGGAGTTGGCTTAACTTGGAAATTTCTAACTGCTGGCACTGTAGGTGGTGTCATAAGTGAGATGTGGACAATATGGGAAGAAGTAGGTTTGTGAGAAAGACAAATTCAGTTTGGGCTATGTTGAGTAGAGGAAGCCAGATGACAGTAGGTTGAGAAGTGACCTAGAGGCAAGAGGGTGGAGATGGCAAGCTCCCATTATCACCACGGTAGTTCAGGTACTTGTACCTGAAATGCATGGCAGTGTCTCCTAAAGGACTTGCTTAATCACTGCCCCTCCCTACTCCAACAAATTCTGCATTCCTCCTCAGAGTAATCTTTTGAATGTGCATTTTGACTATATCTTTCTCCACTTCACATCTTTTCCAAGGCTACCTACTACTCACCCAATGCCTTCACCTCCCCAGTCTAGCTTCAAAGTCCCCCCAAATCAATCTCCACCTACATTTGTAATGTTTTTCTCCTTCCATTGCTCCATGCAAAGCCCATCTTCTAACTTCTTGTTCCCAGTTGTTCCTTGTCTTTCCATGGTTTTGTGTCTTTGTGCATGGCACCTCCCTCTCTCAATGTCTGACTAATAAAACCCTGCCTTATTTCAAGACGCATACAACATTGTCTTCCTTCATTACTCTTTCCTAATTGCTCCAACCAGAAATGGTCTTTCCTGTCTCTCAATCCCAACCTTTGGATATAGTTGACACCTGACCTTGCATAGACTCATGCACAGTGGCTATTTTACCTGAGGGATGCATTTCTTATTACCAGGCTGAAGTACTTTGTGCATATGTTGTATTCTCTCTATCTATAAATATGTATTAAATGAGTACATCCATTAAGATAAATGTAAAAGGGACTTCGCTGGTGGCGCAGTGGTTGGGAATCTGCCTGCCGGTGCGGGGGACACAGGTTCGGGCCCTGGTCTGGGAAGATACCACATGCCGCGGAGCAACTGGGCCCGTGAGCCACAATTGCTGAGCCTGCACGTCTGGAGCCTGTGATCCGCAACAAGAGAGGCCATGATAATGAGAGGCCCGCGCACCGTGATGAAGAGTGGCCCCCACTTGCCGCAACTAGAGAAAGCCCTTGCGCAGAAACGAAGACCCAACACAGCCATAAATAAATAAATAAATAAATAAATTACATCATTGACACAATTAAAAAAAAAAAGATAAAGGTAAAAATAATCATGGTTTTGGGTACACCAAACTTAAAAACAGCTTACCTTGGGGCTTTACAGACCAATGTCCATCTTTTCCAAACTCAATCTTATTGACAGATGCATCAATTAACATTGCTTATACCTTTATTATCTCAAACATGATATGGGAGGGAAGGGGGAGAGGAGGGAAACATATTTTGAGCATGTTCTCCAAAAGTTCCACAAAATTAAAAGTAAGATGTTAATATGGTAGTTGTTCAGCTAATGGAGAAAAGATGTTAGAAAAGGCAATGTGATAACAGATGTAAGAAGGAATAAGAAAGACATTATCTTCCACCCAAGTTTTTCAGCTCAGATGCCTGTAGCTGCATCAGTTCCAAGTTCCTTCCTTTCTACAAAATCATAGAACATATTTTGGTAACATTGGTCACTGGAAGCTAAAATGCACATTGCTTGAAATGTTGCAAGCATGTTTTTTTGCATGATTATTCCAATTTTCAAATGAGCGTGCGTAGTGTCCCAGAACTAGATCAGAGATTTATATCTGGGCTGTGAGTTCCCTGTAGGATCTGGAAAAGGAAGACTTAAAGGAGGTGTTTTATGGGTTTTCACCCTATGAATAACACTCATCCCTAAAATCTCAGGCATGTTTCTTGGGATCAGAATCTTCTGTGAAAAGAAAATAGTACCCCTAATGAGATAATTACCTATCAGTTATACATTTTAAAGAACTTAAGCAGGAGAAGGGTGAATGAAATCTATTTTAAAATAATAATGCATTATTTATTTTTATCCTGGGGAAATTGTGTGTGTGTGTGTGTGCGTGTGTGTGTGTGTGTGTGTGAGATTCAGGTCCAGTTTCCTACACAGCATACATGCCTTGTCTATAGCAGTGCTAAAGAAATTCCCTTCTGTACATCTGTATTTAAATGAGGCATAAGCTAAAATTGGATATCATTATCCTAAGCCTCAGCTCGCACTTAATGAAAGAGCCAGTATGAATTATTTACCAAATGTCATACTTCAGGTTTTAAATTCAATATATGGTGATACATATGCTACATAATTTAAGAGGTGGACAAATTACAGTGTGGCACCTGCCCATGCTTCTCCATTCGGTCATTTCTGCTGCCTGGGTTAAAGTCTCCCACCCATCAATAATTTAGCAGAAACCCTCCAATTCTCTCCTTAAAAACAAGCCAGCATTGAAAAACCTACAAGGGGAAGCAATCCATTTAACTTGGGACAAATCTCATATGTTGAATGATTTAACAGTCCAATTCTAAGTTTCAATAAGTCATTGAAATGCTGTGAGCAGAGGGATCAAATGTGAGAACAGAAAGTTTCCCCAACAAGCTTTACTCTCTGTCTTTCTTTTTTGCTGTCTTTGGGTCACTGCTCTTTGGTGTGTTAGATTTTTTTCGATTGCACTTAACCCCCAGTTTGTTCCTCTCTTGTGGGCCAGAGTCCATTCTGCCTGTCTTTCCTGCTACTTTGTTTTTTCTCTTTCCTCTGTTTTCTTTCCCATTAGTAATTATTTATTAGTCTCTGAGGTGCAGCCCAGAATTTTTCATGGTATTTCTCCCACTTCCTCCAGCCCATTTGGTCACTGCTGAATGTTCAGAGGGGAAAGTAGGCTTTGACATGTCTGTTACATGATCTGGAGCAGTACACTGGAAAGCTATACAATTACTGGTTCCCTGGCAAGGTTTCTTCCCTGCTCTTTGACCAGGAGGGACTGCCTGGTTAAGGAGGAAGTATGGTTCGATGCTTAGAAGGCAGAGTGGTGGAGGAGTCTGCACCCTGGCCCTGGCTGCTGGCTCCCCAACCAACTCCAGGTCTGAAAGCAACGTACCCCTTAGGACATGTCTTTTTGTTGTCTTTTCCCTCTCTCTGAAGTCAAGGTAAGAAACCTATTGGAAACTAACACTCTTTCAATGAGCATAAATAACTGTAAGACAGGGATCAATTCATTGAGCCTACAAGGAATTAAAACTGGTATTCTTATGGTGCTTTTATATCCTGAGTTGAGAGTATCATTTTATTATTCCTTGGAGAAGTTTAATTTCTTGAGTGCTTCTAGAATTTTAATTGGCACACAAATTACCTGAGGATCTTGTTAATATACTGATTTTGATTCAGGAGTTTGGGGCTCGGGCCTGAGATCTTGCATTGCTAACAAGTTCCCAGGTGATGCTGATGCTGCTGGTCTTAGATCACACTTAGAGTAGCCTGGTTCCAGAACTCTCCAGCCCCCCCCCCCCCCACCCCCAGCTGTTTCCTTCCCCACTACATCCAGACTGTCTTCTCTGGCCAGGGCTCCTCTTCTCTCCACTCTCCATCAGAACTTAACAATCCTATGTCCCGTTGGCTCAGATCCCCTGTTCTACATCATTGTGATGGGTAGCCTTTTCATGGCTCCAAAACTTCTTTTTCACCCTTGCTCATCCCTCTTTGAAGTTCAAGCCACATGACTGTATCACCACCTCCTTGCCCTTGTCATTGTCATTTGCAGTCTGATACATCCCATCATTTGGTGAAGATTGGCAGTTGAAGCATAATCATGATTTCCCATCTGCCTCTTGTGATCAGTCTACGATGTCCATATAGCTAGTCCATCCAGTACCTGCTCTCTCAGTTCCTTACTTATTTTTTAAAAATGTAAACGAACTTTACTTCTACTCCATTGCAGCTACCCATTCCAAGAGCGATGCCCTAGACTTAGCTGCTACCCAGAATGGTGTATCAGAGAACTTAAACCCTGATATCCTACTCTCGGACCTCCTGTTCTTCCAAGTCCCTCTGCTCTCCCAACATTGATCCTTGATCTTTCAATGACTCCATCCTTGATGTCTCCACTGTCTCCTGACCTCTTGTCCTTGTGTACATAGCCTGGGTCTTCTATATGATCGTCCCAACTCTTCTCTCACAAGCTCTCAAATTCCTTGTGTTCCCATTTTTTTCATGCTGCATCTGAAGCAATACCGTCATTTGCCCTTATTTTTCCTAAACTTGGGAAACTGAACATGGCTAGAGAAAATTACCCAACTGTGCCAAATGGTGCCACCACAACCAGGATCTTGCACAACTCGACAATTCATTCATTCATAGTTGCTCAGTTCCTTGAGCCACTCTTCCGGACTTTCACCTCCTCCTCAAATCTCCAATTCAGTTCATGCCCACACTCCTAATCGCAATGAATAGGCTTCTTTCTCTTACTTTAAAATTAGAGAAGCTCTCCTAGGTGAACTCCTTCTACCTTCCACCATCTATAAGCTTATCTTTACCCACACCCATCTTTACTTCCTTCTTCCTCTGCATTCTCAGATGATGAGGTGTCTCTCCTTCTGCTAAGGCCAGACCGAACCACCTCAGCACTGATCACTTCTGTCTCATCCCATTTCTTCCAGGCTCACATCAGTGACCCCACCAGCTTCTTCATCTCCAGACTCTGCCTCCCTCCCAACCCCTTTCCCCATACCTGCAACTCAGTATATGTAATTATCTTATGTAATTGTCTAGCCTCATCTCCCACAATTCCCTGTGTGGATGGAATTCTGGTGATTTCCACTCTTCTCACACACGGTGTTGTTTCATGGCTTAGTAATTTTGCTGAAGCTGTCCCTTTAACTGGAATATTCTTCCTCTGTTTTGTAGTATGGAGAATTTCTACTCATCTTACAAGACTGAAACTGGGTGCTGCCTCCAAGCAGGCTTTCATGACTCCCACAATCCGAGTTAGTGGTCTTGCCTCCAGGTTGCCGTCCACACTTTAAGGTTGCTATAGCAACCTTATTTTACTTCCCATATTTTATCATAATTACTTATGTGCTATCTCCCTTGTAGGTTAGATGCTCTTTGAGGGCAAGTACTCTTGCTTTATTCATTTTTGTATTCCGAGTGACTAGAACAGTTCCTGGAGTAATGCGGTTGAGAAATAAATACTAGTTAAACAAATGAACTAATGAATAGGAATTCTTCATAAAGTGAACACTTTGCATACATGTCACCTTGGTTACAACTGGCTTCATTTCACAGAATTTTGGGGGCATATATGTATTTTACTACAGGACTAGCTTTTAAAGCTCACTTTAATAATAATAATTTTGACATTACACCAACAGTTTATTGAGTTTGTTTTAGGCACTTTGTTAAATGATTCACATACATTATAAAATTATGTCTTTATGACCACACTCTGAAGGCAATAACATTATAACTTTAGAGGCGATGAGGTGAGAATCAGAGAGGTTAAGTAACATACCCAATGTCACACAGCCAGGAGGTTGCAGAGCTACTTTAGGAAACTTAGCCAGGCTGGCTGAGAGATTCATGCCCTGAGGAACACACATTCCTTCCTTTCTAACCCCTGGCTGCTCTTTCCAGTCCCTGATCTCTCTCCCTCCTTTGTCACATGCATTGCTTCTCCTGGGCCTGACTTGCCCTTGCCTCCATCCATCTCAGAACACTGTGAAGACGGTGACCTTCTGTTTTATAGCTGTCTAATCTACGAGGCGTAATGATTGTTTCAAAGAAGCCCAAGGGTTGAGAAAATTCATTTCTTAATAATCATTAAGTAATGAAGTGCTACTTAGCACTATATGCCTTAGATAATTAGGATGCTACAGAAGTGAGGCATTCTGTGGGTTGTTTTCACTATAATGCAGTTTGGGATAGTTAGGAATATTGAAATTTAATCTGCCATATCTCTTTTTCCTTTGTCACTAGCAACACCCTAGTATAGAATAAATTCTGCATATTCACTTTTAACAGGGAGTGAATGAAAACCCAGGGCCAAGGCTGATTAGAAAGCCAAGGGGATTAGATACCCTGCTTGTGTAAGCCTGTTGGAAAGTCCTTTGTGCATGTCTAGGTAAATGGGAATGAAAGTCTCCTTTACCTGGTGACAGGTGGATGGCTTACTTTATCCATATATCTTCAGGGGCCGCCTTATTTATAGATGGCTTCAAGACTCTGGAACTAGGAGGAAATTGGGCTTAAAAGACTTAAGTGAGTACACAATGATTCTCATTTTTCTCATTGTCAGTAAACGAATAATATTTGCACTAAGCACAGAAATACAATCTAATTCTTACTGAAGTCCACATGACTTGGTGCTAAAGATTTATCATGTCCTCTTTTAGGGTCACTCCTATTTCCAAACTTTATTGAGCTTTCCCTGGTCTTCAATGTTATGGCATTTTTTTGTGCCTGTTGTAAATGCTAATAAGATAATGCTTTAAGTGATAGTACTTAAATCTGAATTTTATTTCCCACTGATCCAACATGTGAAGCCTGCATTCGTTTGTCACAAGTATCTCACCCATTTAAATTGAAAAAAACATCTATAAATAACATGCTTTTGCATGTGCATACATGTGTGTATTAATAGTAATAAAACCTTAGCAGAGAAGATGAAGAGTTGATGATTTTGAATTGCCTCAACATTTATTGGTGGTCTAAGTTAAATTACTCTTGAATGTATATCTTCTGTATATACTAGTATAAACGATATATTTATATCTTCTTATTGGTAGAGTTTTTTAATCTCTAATATGAGATTGAATCATATTGTGGAATATTATATGCCCTCACAAAGGGCTATTTTATCATTTAAAAACATCCTTTGGCAAAATGCCAACTGCTTCTAGGGTGCAATTGAGACCATCGCAATTTAGGATTCACGTTTAAAGCTTTTGACTTTAACCTTTAACCTTCTCATTTCCTGAAAAGAAATAAAAGTGTATAAAGCAAAAACTTTTTTATTTGCTCATTTCAGAGAGATATCGCCTTCTCATGAACATATATAAACAGTCCGTATGATCCAGCAAATCCACTCCTGCACTTATATCTGAAGAAAATGAAAACACTAATTTGAAAAGATACATACATGCTAATGTTCATAGCAGCATCATTATTATTTTTAACATCTTTATTAGAGTATAATTGCTTTACAATGGTGTGTTAGTTTCTGCTTTATAACAAAATAAATCAGCTATACATATACATATATCCCCATATCTCATCCCTCTTGCATCTCCCTCCCACCCTCCCTATCCCACCCCTCTAGGTGATCACAAAGCACCAAGCTGATCTCCCTTTGTTATGTGGCTGCTTCCCACTAGCTATCTATTTTACATTTAGTAGTGTATATATGTCCATACCACTCCCTGACTTCGTCCTAGCTTACATTTCCCCTTCCCCGTGTCCTCAAGTCCACTCTCTATGTCTGCATCTTCATTCCTGTCTTGCCCCTAAGTTCTTCAGAACCATTTTCTTTTTTTTTAGATTCCATATATATGTGTTTGTTAGCATACTGTATTTGTTTTTCTCTTTCTGACTTACTTCACTCTGTATGACAGACTCTAGGTCCATCCACCTCACTAAAAATTACTCAATTTCATTTCTTTTGTGGCTGAGTAATATTCCATTGTATATATGTGCCACATCTTCTTCATCCATTCATCTGTCGATGGACATTTAGGTTGCTTCCATGTCTTGGCTATTGTAAATAGAGCTGCAATGAACATTTTGGTACATGACTCGTTTTGAATTATGGTTTTCTCAGGGTGTATGCCCAGTAGTGTCATTCCTGGGTTGTATGGTAGCTCTATTTTTAGTTTTTTGAGGAACCTCCATACTGTTCTCCATAGTGGCTGTATCAATTTACATTCCCACCAACAGTGCAAAAGGGTTCCCTTTTCTCCACACCCTCTCCAGCATTTATTGTTTGTAGATTTTTTGATGATGGCCATTCAGACTGGTGTGAGGTGCTACCTCATTGTAGTTTTGATTTACATTTCTCTAATGATTAGTGATGTTGAACATCCTTTCATGTGTTTGTTGGCCATCTGTATATTTTCTTTGGAGAAATGTCTATTTAGATCTTCTGCCCATTTTTGGATTGGGTTGTTTGTTTTTTTCATATTGAGCTTCATGTGCTGCTTGTAAATTTTGGAGATTAATCCTTTGTCAGTTGTTTCATTTGCAAATATTTTCTCCCATTCTGAGGGTTGTCTTTTGGTCTTATTTATAGTTTCCTTTGCTCTGCAAAAGCTTTTAAGTTTCATTAGGTCCCATTTGTTTATTTTTGTTTTTATTTCCATTTCTCTAGGAGGTGGGTCAAAAAGGTTCTTGCTGTGATTATGTCATAGAGTGTTCTGCCTATGTTTTCCTCTAAGAGTTTATAGTGTTTGGCCTTACATTTAGGTCTTTAATCCATTTTGAGTTTATTTTTATGTGTGGTGTTTGTTAAGGAGTGTTCTAACTTCATTCTTTTACATGTAGCTGTCCAGTTTTCCCAGCACCACTTATTGAAGAGGATGTCTTTTCTCCATTGTATATTCTTGCCTCCTTTATCAAAAATAAGGTGACCATATGTGTGTGGGGTTATCTCTGGGTTTTCTATCCTGTTCCATTGATCTATATTTCTGTTTTTTGTGCCAGTACCATACTCTCTTGATTACTGTAGCTTTGTAGTATACTCTGAAGTCAGGGAGCCTGATTCCTTCAGCTCCGTTTTTCTTTCTCAAGATTGCTTTGGCTATTCGGAGTCTTTTGTGTTTCCATACAAATTGTGAAATATTTTGTTCTAGTTCTGTGAAAAACATCACTGGTAGTTTAATAGGGATTGCATTGACTCTGTAGATTGCTTTGGGTAGTATAGTCATTTTCACAATGTTGATTCTTCCAATCCAAGAACATGGTATATCTCTCCATCTGTTTGTATCATCTTTAATTTCTTTCATCAGTGTCTTATAGTTTTCTGCATACAGGTCTTTTGTCTCCTTAGGTAGGTTTATTCCTAGGTATTTTATTCTTTTTGTTACAGTGGTAAATGGGAGTGTTTCCTTAATTTCTCTTTCAGATTGTTAATCATTAGTGTATAGGAATGCAAGAGATTTCTGTGCATTAATTTTGTATCCTGCTACTTTACCAAATTCACTGATTAGCTCTAGTAGTTTTCTGGTAGCATCTTTAGGATTCTCTATGTATAGCATCATGTCATCTGCAAACAGTGACAGCTTTACTTCTTCTTTTCTGATTTGGATTCCTTTTATTTCTTTTTCTTCTCTGCTTGCTGTGGCTAAAACTTCCATAACTATGTTGAATAATTGTGGTGAGAGTGGACAATCTTGTCTTCTTCCTGATATTAAAGGAAACGGTTTCAGTTTTTCACCATTGAGAATGAAGTTGGCTGTGGGTTTGTCATATATGGCCTTTATTATGTTGAGGTAAGTTTCCTCTATGCCTACTTTCTGGAGGGTTTTTATTATAAATTGGTGTTGAATTTTGTCAAAATCTTTTTCTGCATCTATTGAGATGATCATATGGTTTTTCTCCTTCAGTTTAGTAATAGGGTTTATCACATTGATTGATTTGTGTATATTGAAGAATCCTTGCATTCCTGGGATAAACCCCACTTGATCATGGTGTATGATCCTATTAATGCATAGCAGCATTACTGACAACAGCCAAGACATGGAAACAACCCAAGTGCCCATCAATAGATGAATGGATAAAGAAGATGTGGTGTATATATACAAGGGAGTATTACTCAGCCATAGAAAAAAAATGAAATTCTGCCATTTGCAACAACATGGACGGATTTAGAGGGTATTACACTGAGTGAAATAAGTCAGACAGAGAATGACAGGTACTATATGTTATCATATATATGTGGAATCTAAAAAATAAAACAAATGAATGCATATAAAAAATAGAAACAGACTCACAGATATAGAAAACAAACTAGTGGAAGGAGGAGGGGCAAAATAGGGGTACGGGGTTAAGAGATACAAACTACTATGTATAAAATAGAAATAAACAAGGATATATTGTATAACATGGGGAATTATAGCCATTGTCTTGTAATAACTTTAAAGGGAGTATAATCTGTAAAAATATTGAATCACTATGTTGTACTCCTGAAACTAATATAATATTGTAGAAAAATAAAAAAAGTTTAAAAATTAAACAGGTTTCACAGACCATGCTAAGCAGAGCATTCCTAAACCTCTGCAGCTGCTCTTTTGAGGTTATTCTACATCTGGGGTTCTAGAATTCCATGGAGGAGATGGCTAGAAGAAATGAGGACGAGGAAAAAGCAACTCTGTAGATCACAGGATCCCTGGATGTGTGTCTCTCTGATAACACTTTGATAACAATTGGTGTTTGAGTTCAATCTAGAATGCCTTACTCTTTACCCTTATTGCTAAACCTTCTTTCTCAGTGTAAACAGGACCTATCTGCCAGTGTTCTTTTTCCATCTGAGGTAAAAATATTCCAATTGTGACATCACCGTTAGTTGCTGAGGGAAGGATTAGTTATCACAAATAAAGGCTTATCACTCTTGGAATGAAATGATAGAGCAAATGAAAGCACAAGGAACAAAATGCTCATTTCTTTCATAAATTCTTAGCCTTCCATGTGGAGTGCAATAAAGACGACCTATGGAGAAGGAGGCTTCAGTTCAAGTTCTCTGGGAGAGGTTAGAAAAGTAGCAGATTAACCTGCTTGAAACCTTATCAGTCAGTTTTGAGTAATCAACTAAGTTAACATTCTTGCCTTCCACGAATCATTAAATCATACACCATGGACCCAGAAATCTCCTACTTCCTCCAGCAAAGGTATGGCTGGAATGTGAGGAAATGTCAGATTAGGAGGACTTTTCCCAACAAAAGAGAGTTAGTGATTCCCTTGGAACTTTAACCCTTTTTAATCTGAGTAAAGGCCATCCCAGTTAAACCAGGAAGGTGAATTGTTCCCAATCTATGGCACTGTTTGGTGGGTTAAATTGAGACCTAATGGAATTGCACTGAGTTCTAAAAGGAACAATGGTGCACACAATGCCAACACCTTTATGACCCCAGAATGTCACGCACACAAACGCATGATACAGGACATGAAAGTGTGTTAAGCTTGGGTCCATTCTTCATGGTTTCAATTAAGAATAGCAGGAGGGATTGGCTTGTAAATAATCTATTTCCCCCCTTTCCTCTCCTCTCTTACCAAGATCCTGCTTTTTAGGGACTGCACTGATGATATAAACTTTAACTCTTGCCTCAACTTCTCCACACTTCTGAGAAATTCAACACAAAGAGTGGAGATACCAAAACCTATTAGAAATAGCACAAACAGCAGCAACAGCAAATGAAAAATTATCATACTGTGCCCAGGCAAACTAGTCAAAATGACTCCATTCTCTATTCTTCCACAATCAGCTCAGCTTGGGATACATAAAATAGACTTATAAGTTCTGGCTGAATATTTGAATATTTCCCTATTCACTGAGTCATTCGGTATAAATCTTCTGCTTGTAAAAAACAAAATGTATGGGTATCAGAATTACCTACAAAACCATGCAGCTTTGTGCTTTTTTATGCTAGGGAACAGAGCTATAGAGTCTACACTCAGGCTTGAGTTCTTGTTCCACACACCAGCAGAGTTTGGAATGGCTCTCCCAGGAGATTTCCAACTCTCTGGCATGCTGTGGTTAGGAGAGATTTGATTAAAATTAATACCAAGGGCAGCTTTGAAAGGAAGACAAATAATGAAGTACAATCCAAGATGGTGGACTTTTTGCAAATAGGAACTATGTCTTATTTATCTTTTTGTCTCTTTTAAGATGATAGCCAAATGTCTGGCATAAAACCACCTTTAGGGTCTTATTGACAGGGATGGGCTCTTCTTCTACTTTCACTGGGCAGTGGGTGCATGAGCTGGTGGCATGAGCAGCAGCAGCTGGTTGAGATGTGACGCCACCAGCCACTCCAGCATCCAGCCCACAGAGCCACCCACACCAGTTCTGACCAAGACGGATGGCCTATTAGAAGCCTCAACAGCAGCAGACAGGGAGATGAATGGATTGGCCTCCTTAAGCACAAGGCAGTCTGTACTGAGGGCTTCTGCTTTTATACTCTTCATTTTGCCAGTCTTCTCCTCAAAGAGCTGTACTTTGGGAACTCTGGTGTTTCATTCTAAACCACAAAGACTACAATGTTGGTACTTCCAAACCTCAGTTAGTACATTTGAGAGGTTACAATCTTGAACCCTGCCTGAGTGTCCTAGGGCCATTCAGATACTGTGCAGTTATCTATAGCTGTGGGTCACATATCACCTCAGTGCACAGTGGCTTCAAACAGCCATCATTTTATTGCCCATGATTCTGTGTGTCAGGAATTCAGGCAGGCTGAGTGGCACAGCGTGTCTCTGCTTCTTGTGGAGTTGGCCAGACTCCTTCGTGCAGCTATACTCATCTGTCAGCTGGGCTGGGCTGGGCTGGAGGATCAAAAATGGCCCCAGTGCTGGCTGTTTGCTAGAACACGTTGGTTCTCCTACTTGTGGCCTCTCCTCAAGAGACCTCCATATGGTCTCTCATCCTCCAGGGCCTCTCTCTCCAGCAGGACAGCCTGGGCTTTTCAAGGTGGTGCTGCAGAATTCTGAAAGTTAAAGCAAAAGTTATAAGGTTTCTTAAGGCCTGAGTCTGGAAGTCCCAGAATGTTCCCTTCTATGGCATTCAAGTGGTCAGAGCAAATCTCTAGGTCGGCCCATATTCAAAGGGTGAGGAAGTTGGCTCCCCCTCTTAATGGGAGGGGCAGCATGAATGTGCAGACTTGGGGGAAGCCATGGAATGTCATCTCTGTAGACAGTCTACCAAAGACCCTTGTGGTTTGGACTGCTGGCAACAGTTGCCTTCTGTTGCCAGGCTGGTATGTAAGGTGGCCCTTCAATTCTTGCCCTGTCTAATAGCAGTATCTCTCTTCCCCAGACCGGGCACCTAATATGCCTTCGCCAGCCTAGCCCACTCTTGGTGTGGCCTGAGGCTGACCCCGGGTGTACTTGCTCCTGGCACAGTCCCTGTTTCCGTGGTGGGCGGGAAATTGGAGCTTCTGCCTTCCAAAGGCATCCAGACCATTTCCTAAGAGAACTGTGTTGGGGAGTGAACCCCACTCTCCCTCCCTATCTCCAGCCCTGATCTGCAGTCTGGGTCACCCTGCAACATTTGCATGGGCCTGGACAATTGGGTCCTTCCTAAACGAACTCTCTCAACTGCAAGTTTAAGTTTCCTTTTTACCTGCTCTGTGTATCCCTGCCCAGTTCCAGGATTTACAGTGTTAGCCTGTATTACCTATCCTTTCCCTAAAGCCTGTTTCTTGGTTAAAACATCTATGTGGCATGATGTGTGGGGTGGAAAATGAGAAATGGAAACTGATTAGAATGTATAGGTTCAGCCCCACCTTGACACTGACCCTTTGCTCCTGCCCCCTTCCCCTTCAACCTTAGGCCAAATTCCAAGAGATGATCTTTGCTCTCTATTGAGAAGGGCTGTGATCAACACACCCCTTAGGATGCTTTTTGTTCACACGAGTGGATAAAAGGTCACATACTTTGTATGCAATTTAAGACTTCGGTTGAGCAGTTGTGATTATATGAGGATTACAGGACAATAAAAAATCAGGAAGTGACATCTAGAACACAATTAAATATTATCTGAAAATAAATGCCTAATCTGTATGTAGAGACAAATCTATACTGCATATAAATTTCACTTGATGTTTGCTCAAATACACATGATTCCTCTACACTAGTTCACATGACACAGTGGTTCCTAAGGGTCAGAGACCATGTTAAAATATATAATGAAAGGAGGATAAATTATCCTTCCAGAAAAAAATGCACAAGTGGGTAACATTTTGCATTCATTTCAAGACATTTGCCAGTCCCCCGAGTTTTATCATCCGTGAACTTCTTGAAAGGAGATGGAATGGGATGTGGTCTTTTGGAAAATCTCAAAGAAGATGAAAATCAACTTAGAATAATTTTATTGGGACTTATGTGGTCAGAACACACGTATCCTCCTTCAGCATTCCTTTTTAATTGTCTCATGTGGATCTTATTACATAGGTGACCTCCTGCCCTTTGGTCATCTCTGCCTTTCTTTTGAAAGATCTGGTGGAAGTATCCTGTAATAACCATGCAAGCTTTCAGGCCAGTACCCCATCCTTGCAGGGGGAAAAAAAGCCTTCTTAATCTATGCCTCACATGCATCATAGTTCTGAGCTTTGTAAGAGGAGGATCCTCTCCTGGAGGGTTTTAGTGACTCTCCAATGTTCACATGAACATAATAAGCTGAAATTACCAGCTACTATACATCCTGTCTATTGTCCAAAGAGATACACAACCTTCTACAAACAGAAACAAATCTGCCAAAGGTCATGTGTAGTTTGGGTATTTCTGAAGCCAGGAATGAAGTCTATTTTGATGGATAATGTGTGCAGGTGCTCTGCTGTTAAAGATTTACCATTTCTAAGAAGGTCTAAGTAAAGTCATGAAATGTAACCTGAGAGTTGAATCTGAAGGCAATCGAGATTTCCCAAGCATAGCTCAACACCTCTTCTTATGTATATAGTTCAAGTGCAATGTCTAGTCCAATAGAAATCCAATTCGTTAGGTGGTCTTCACACTACACATTTTACAAATTTGTCTTATTTCTAAATTATCACTGATTTGGTCCTGACTATGAAGAGGAAAATGAAATAATGTAATAACACCCTGGGCAAGTAGATTGTATTTTATCAGTGATCTCAGAACACCTCATAAGCATTAATTACTTCTCCAAAGACGCTGGGAGGGAGATATGGCTATGACCACCATGCAGATGAGGAAGCAGATGTTGGGTCAGGGATCAGTGACTTATAATAAACTAGCTGATCTTGATCAGGTCTGGATTAGGAAGGAGGAATAATGGTCAGCTCCAAGACAGAGCATTTAAGCTACTTGCCCAGCTTTGCTCATCAGTTGCCAGTCAACCCTGCCCTGGCCCCAACCATCATCACCAGGATGATGATCATTATCACCATCCTTAGTCTCATCACCAGGTGATATAAGCACCTCATGGAAGCAGATAGCATCCCAGCTGAACTTTATAAGCTGAGCTTCCTGCAAACCAAATAAAAAGGAATCAGGGGAGAACTGAGTGAAATACATTTTTTCAGGTCTTCCTGAGGATTCAATTTAAGAATTGAATTGAGAATTAAATTTAATTCAACCATCTGAGTTGTAAATATCAGGGTACAATCAAACCCACTGTAGCCCTTGAGGATTAATTTTTGAGTGAGTTGCTCTTCCTGTGGGCACTAATGATAAGATGCTCTCTGGCCCCATAACGTTCCAATACATTGGGTGAAATGCAGCTAATTTTAGCCTTTCTAGTTGTACCTTCCACACCATAAACTGGGTAAGGTTAAGAAAGTAACTTCTGTTCATAGAGATGTTCGCTATAGTTTGACCCCTTTTCTCCTTCATCCTCATTAATCCTCTAGTTTTCCAAACTTTCTCAGTACAACACACTCGAGCCTCAGCCCGAGATCAACATCAGAGCGAGAACAAGGCCACATCAATGCTCACAAAGACTATTTTATCAGGGAAAATTCCAGAAGCTCCCCAACCTATCAGAGCCCCTCAATGGACAACAATCCCACTTTTTTATATTAATATTGATAAAACAAAAAGGATATATTATTCTGGATATTTCTGTTTCGTGCACTTCTTCGCCTTCTCCAAAATAGGCAATAAGCAAGAGATTAGACCGTAAACAATGATAGCCACTGTGGAATGAAGTGTGGACTACAAAATAAAATCATGATAACTTAGTTCCATGTCGCGTCACTAGAGAGAAAGGTTATATACACCTGGGGAAAAAAAACTTTTTTCCATTGACCCACTCAAAACAAGCCATGACTCCACCAGGGCTGGATATTTCACCACTAGGGTATCATGCTCTGGAATGTAGGAATTAGAGGAAGGGGCCAGAGGAAATATTAAAATAGCCCTAATGGGTGGTCAAGCCTGGTTCACAGATCTGCTACACTGTGTAACCCACAGCCCTCTGGGAGCTGTAGCAGCAATGTGTTTTACTTTTCTATTTTGAGCCTGTGAGTCACATTACAAATATTGACTTCTATTTCTCTATTAGCATCAGATTTTTTCTTGAATCCTCCAAATTGACTTTGACTATAACTTTGGTTAATATTAAACCTCTTGGGTCAACACACTTTTATAGCTATGAGCTGCTCCAACCACATGGAGTGGGGATTGGCAAAGAAGCCTTACAACCAGGAGCAGGACACAGAGAAGCCTCCTTCCAGGCAGCCCCCTACCCATCCCCCATCCACAGACTACCCCAAACACTCCTGCCAGATTCATCTTCCCAAAGCACTGGTGGGATCATGGTTTCCTGGAATAAAAGTCTTCCAAGACACCCCATTGCCAAGGGCACTCAAGAGTATGGAAAGACTTCACCCTGGCAAACCCCAAAGACTTTGCCAAACACATCACCTCCACACACAAATGTAATCTCTTCCTTGCTTTAATCCTCCAAGCACTTTGGGGCTTTCTTACGACACAGAAGTAAACTTGCACATGAGTAAGTTCTCACTCAGTTCCTCCTGGCTTCTCCATTGTAGGCTCTGACGTACTCATCTTTGGACCCTCTACACACCTAGCTCCAGAGCTAGACCAGCTCCATGGGAGATGATGCATAGACATTTGCTAGGCTGAATTCTGTCTCAAGGTTTATATATTTCCTTTAGGCACATGATTGATGTGCCACATGAAGTGGCATGTGTCACATGAAGTAGTTAAAATAGCCACAGTGCAAGGTGGGTGTAGCAATATGTCTCAGGGAAAATTGGGTGGTTTTTGTTAATGTCCAGCTAAAATAACACGTATTAGTATTATTTTTCAACTTATCTGGGCTAGTAAAAGAAATTACAGCCAAATTTGCAATAAACAAAAAAATATAAGTCAGAGAGAGAACAATAAAAATAGAAACCCACAGGGAACACAGCATCTTTTCTAGGATGAAGTAGTTTTGGGGATACACTCAAGAACAGAATTAGGGCATAAGATGTATTTTCCCTTGCCTTTGCATACATTCACATGGGTGATTGTAAGGAGAAAACAATGGGAAAGCAGGAGGAGGAAGCAGGAAGCAGGAAGAACAGGAAAAAATGTAAAATTAAAAAGAAATTAAAAACTAAAAACTAGGTATCTCGCACAGAAGAAAAGGAATCCCTTGACAACATACAGTGAATCTGACCTCTCTCCTTTCCTGAACTGAAAATAACCAGATAAAGTCCAGTCCCTTTGTTTGCAGAGGAGGAAGTGGAGGGCCAAGGAGGCCAAATTATTTCACTTCCTAAAAGTACAGGAGTTTAACTGAAGGTGGGTATCTTGGCCATGACGGCTGAGCATCCTAATTAAGTTTGTTAAAAAAAATAATTGGGCACCTGTGTTGCTGATGGAGCCCCTCTAGCCTACAGGTGTTTAACTTGTCCCTCCCTACTCAACATCAGGTGATGCTATAGGTGCTGAGGATATAGGAAGGAATTTTTGACTTTGTCAAAATACATCCAAAGGTTTAGATATGCCCTGTCTATGCTAAAGAGCTGAAGAAAAAGCTGATCAATTCTAAAAGTTGGTTTCCCTGTAGTGTTCTCAGCAATGTTGGGCAAGATCCCTAAGTTTCTAAAGACTTGAGAAATTTTCTAAAGGTTTGAGAATCTTTAACTCAAATATTATTGCCTATGCCCAATCATTAATTTTCATTTGCACAAATGTGGCTCTGGTTGAAGAAAAGGTGAGGAGGGATTTTCCATCAATGGCCGGCATACTGACCTCTTTGGCAGGTGCAGGCAGCCTTTGTGTTCATGGACCATCCCCTACCCATCCAGTCCTCTAGGGCTTCTGCAATAAAAACAATGGACCCTGGGCAATTTGGACCTTCCATCATCTGCTTTTTATCAACCTCACTTTTTTGAAACCTTAATACCTGTTTGGGTTTAGAAAAATAAAGGGAGCAGGAGGCTATTTGACAGTCAACCTTTTTGGAAAGTCTAGGAGTGATTTGTGAGTTTCCTTATGGTTTGTAGTAATGGACAAACAAGGGACATATATTTCCATTTTATCATATACCCATGGATACTAAAGTCCATATTTTCCTGTTGCTAAAACTTAATGGAAAAAAAAAAAAAAAAAACTAAAAGAATCCCTCAAAAGGAAAGCAGCAACATGTCTTTTATGACTCATTTTTGATGTCAATAGGAAGATTTGTTTCCTCAGAAGGTGCACTTTAAAAAGGAAAAACAACTGAAAATTCTAAAACAAAATGATACAAATCTTGCCACACATTTTAAGAGCAAGAGAATATCATTATAAGACCCAGAGAAAGTGTTGCTCACTGAAATAAATTCATTCATTCACGTGTACATTCTCACTTATTCCTTCTTTCTCTCAAAGCAAATAACTGTACCATTTTCTTTTTGAAATAGGCATGTGTGGTAGATTTGTGATAAAACTGAAAACTGAATCTTCATTTAAGTTTGTCTGAAATCTAGTCTGAAGTGTGACTAGACCTGTCTATCAGGAATTAGCAAATCTTTCTAGAAAGAGTTCACCTTTCTTCAGAAATTCAACAAGATGCATATCAACTTAGTCTGTTAATACATAGTCCATGGGCCAATACCCAATACAATTTCGATCAGTTTTAAATAATATCAACCACAATAGTAATAGTTAATGTTTAGTGGGTGTTTACTAAGTGCCAAGCACTATGTTAGTACTTTATATGCCTGTTTCATTGACTTCTCACATGATCTCCCTGGGCATAAATCACGAGCTTTCATCAGTTTACAGATGAGAAAATAATGTTTCCTGGGTGTTGATTCACAGTGGAGTGGGTGGCAGGCCAAATTTAGAGATCAAAAATAAAGTCTGAATCCTTAGAAAAGAAACTTTTAGTGGGCTAATTGGATTATAATTTACTTTGCTTCCCAGTGCTCAAAAGAGAAAGATAGAAGGAGATGAGTTCAGGGAGTTGTGATGACCAGCTCTGAAGTCTACTGAGAGAGCCAGACGGAAGGTCATCCTGAGGAGAGGCCCCCCTCCAGGTCTCACCCTTCACCACTGCACCCCCAGCACAAGGCATGTGCCTGGCATTCGGTGTCTTCAGTATACATTTACTGGATGGAGGAAAGATTGCCTCTCTCCTGCATGCTAAGGTGATTTCTGGAAGATTCAAAGCCTCTGCTCCTAATGGCAGATGCCCATCAAGATGAGGGGGAGAGAGAGAGATTGAGAGACTGAGAGAAGAGGGAGAGCTTGAGAAGTCCCAGGCTCGATGACCAACCCCTCTGCTTAACTGGTTCCTGCTCTAGAGTCTTAAAGAGCTGTAAGTGTTCAAGGCAGCTCCAGGTGACAAGATGTTCTCCCTCTGGGCTCAGGCCATCTATCTACTAACGCCTGCTGTTTCAAGGCTGTCGAAAAGCCTTGACAACTTCTCACTTCCAAGCACTAAATAGGGTGTGATTAGCCCATGATCTATGTAGGATTAAATGCTTGGCTTCCCTTTCCTGATTTCTCTCCGCTCAGGAGATCCACAGGCCAAAAATACACTCTCCCTGCTGCCGACCAGTCTGCAGAGCCCGTCGTGGTTGCTGCCCTCTGAGTGCCCTTCCCATTTTTTGACCCCTTTGGCTATCAGAAGTTTCTTTCCTGTTGAGCTTTCTCACCCATCAGCGATCATGGGAAAAAGGGCCAGCGAGCGGCTGTGTCCCTCGTGCATCCTGCGTACTCCCCCCGACCTTAAGCTCCCATCTCACATATGAGCCAGGCTCCTGCCTCCTTTTGCTCTCCCGCACCCAGCACCCTGTTCCCAAGAGAACACACACCCTCTGGTTTCCCAGGGTCCCTCCTAGGGCGGCCCACTGGACCCAAAGCGTCCCTTAAATTAAGGCTTTTTCCAGAAATAGAGACACAGATGTAGAGAACAAACGTATGGACATCAAGGGGGGAAAGTGGCGGGGGGTGGTGGTGGTGGGATGAATTGGGAGATTGGGATTGACATATATACACTAATATGTATAAAATAGATAACTAATAAGAACCTGCTGTATAAAAAATAAAATAAAATTCAAAAAAAAAATCAAGCCTTTTTCCACTTTACATCACAAGCGCATTTCATCTAAAGAGAGTATGACCATCCAGTGTGCCTTTTCTAGATCCTGTTTTCAGATATGGGACCACAGATGCTAACTGATCAGATGGGAGTATCTGTGCTGATCAGATATTTGTCTTTTAGGCAACTTTGCCTTATCTCGGTGTGAAGCACAAATTTCCAAAGGGTTTTCAAGACCTAACGTCATAGTGGGCACTTTGACACCGTGAAAAGTCACGATCTAAGGGTCTTTTGAATGTCTCCCAATCCCATCAGCAGGTGAGGGTGAGTGCTCTGAACTCTGACTGTATTTCCTGCAGCCTCGGACTTCACTGCTCCCTCTCTGCACTTAGAAGCCTGGCCTCCCTGTGGCCCTCAGTGACGACTTGATAAACCATGGACCTCAATTATTAAGTGTGGAGCAGAAACAATATTAAACCTGACTCTCCATTCCCAGTTGAGCTATCATGTGTCTCTCAATAACTTGGCAGGAACCTTTTAGTCACCCCATGTCCTTCCTATTACCCTGCAGTATGTCCTGATCCCTCCCAAGCAACCCCAGAAACTCAACTCCAGCTTTTCAAGAGTGAAACTGTTGGACACCTGTGCTGGTGGTTTTTGCGGGTCAGCACTTATCACCAACCTCCTTTCTTCTCCAGGAAGGATAATCACGTCGGGTCAAGGGGTCATTCCTTCTATCACTAATCACTGTTGATTCCTGTGGAGCAGAGCTGTGCCTCCCTGACAGGAAGCTGAGGCATCCTTGAGCAAAGAATTACTTTTGTGCTTTGCTTTATTTTAGGAAACTGAGTCTTAGAGGAGTCTAGATAGGGATTTGGAAGGGACATCTTCCCTATTGGCCAGCACAGTCTGCAGTTTCTAGAATACCTGGCTGCTGCATCATTAGCCAAAAGATTGCCCAGGAGAAACTCCACTGACTATTTCAATAATCACAGTAACAGATCAGATATGTTTAGCCAACAGTGTGACTCATACATCATCAATATCATTTAATCCTTACAGCAACCCAATACAGTAGGAACTGTTTAGTTCTATTCCAGAGGCAAAACATAGGGAAAGAGGACGTAGTTTGCTGGTAAGTGTTAACAACTGATTGTCCAGGCAAAAAAGCTCCAGCTTCTGTGGACTAAATCTTCACTTAAAGTACCAACCTGACATCGGTGAATGCAGAGTTGAAAAGAGTTACGCACTGTCAGATTTCTCAAGCGGCCTCCAGCACACCCTGGACAGAGGGGTTAAATTACTCCTCAATGTCACAGAGCAAGTACGTGGGAGAGCTGAATTTCTAACACAGGGCAGATGGGCTCCCAAATCCACACTTTTAATCACTAATGAAGCATAGTCAGAACCAAGTAGAAGGGCTCTCTCTGATTTGTAGGTTGTTTGGAAGTTTTATCTTAATCAGGTAATTTCACAGATACTCACAATAGTATTTGTTGGCACAGGTGAAAAACAATGTCTTGATCATCTTTGTCTTTCCAGTAGCTAAGATAACACCTGCCTGTTGTAGGCATCCACACATCCATGTGGAATTCTACTGACTGGCATTAAAGGGGCATGGGATGAACTTTGGTGAAATCCCCAGAAGACTGAGGGTTGGTATTCTGGGGAGGGGGTTGGTCAGAGGGAAGATTCTGGAGGCCCATGTGGCTGGATGGAGGTTGGCAGAGCAGGGTGAGGGCTGTGGAGCAGGCCCTGGAGTAGACTTTCTCCATTTGTCTTTTCTCCAAGGCTGGTCCTGGCTCCTGTGCTCAGAACTCTAAGTGGAGAGTGGTTGGGGACACCCCACTGGTTGAGAACTAGTTTCCCTTCTCTGCTGCATGAGGTTACCAGTGAGTCACTCCGGTTGGGCTTTCAAGTAAAGGTGGAGGCAGGAGAGACTGGGCATCCTTCACAGATCAATGCAAGCAGCTGCCAGAGGTATAAAGCTGGAGTGTGGGATGTCTCACTGTTTTGCATCCAAATCAAGGCATCAGATTGCAATTTCACTGCCTTCAAAATGCAGACTGTAAGACTCTGCCATGAGGTAACAGTTTAGCTGACCTGAGAGATGGAGGAGGCTGGTTGGGGTGCTACTGTCATATGTCAATGTGAAAACTAGCTAAGGTGTAAGCTGTGGGTGGACCAAAACCCTGGCATGATGGCTGGTTTAAAAAAGTGCTCATCTGGGCCAGACATAGCAGGTTTACATACATGACCTTATTTGACCCTTACCAAAACCAAGTAGACAGTTTTATCCCCATTTCTCAAAAGAAAAACACATTCCCTAAGCATATCCTCTGGCCTGGCAGGAAGCCCCTGCCCTCTGCGATGGGTTAACTGAAAAGACTTTGTACAGAAGTGTGGATGGAATAAAGGAGCAGAGCCATGGTCCTCCAGGGGCAGCAACAGGGGGAAACTTTGCTACTCCCAGACTCAGAGCAGACAGAAGGGAGCAGTGTAGCAGGAATCTGGTAAGGGCTGAAGCCATGGGAGCGAGGCTGCTTGACCGAGGTCACAGCCATTCCTGAGGAGCACAGCCACTGGGAAAACCATGACCTGACCTGAAGGCAAATGGAGGATAATCCCCCAACCTTCCTCTGGCATCGGCTGGATGCTAGGGGCAAAGGAAGTGGTCCCAGCTTCCTGGACACAGAGCAGGGCAAGGAAGAGCAGAGGATGCATCTCAGGGGACACAGAGAATAACCAGCACATCACGTGACTTTCCTGAGCTTGCAGAGGGAGTTTCTGCTGGCAGGGCAGAGAGAGAATACAACATCCCTGAACAGAAGAGAGACCCCAGGGCACAGAGAGATCAGAGTCTGTGTGGCCTTGAACAAGCCACATCAGTTACCTGGGCCTCGGTTTTGTCATCTCTAAAGTGGGACATTGGACTTAACCATAAGACACTGCTACTCAAACACTTACAATCCTTAGCCTTTCCCAAACGATGCTGTGCATACCAATGCCTTGCTGAAATTGGAGTTGATTTCTCTCCTGTCTTCTTTTCTCTCTGGATATAAAATGCTTAGGACACAAAAACATGAAACAACAAAACAACACCACATTGTGGAAGCTTCTAGGTCACAATTTGGCAGCCTGGGGAACAGAACTGGTGAGGCACAGAGAATCCCTGATTCCTCAGAGCAGCAGCCACAGCTACTGCATGACTAGGAGATCCTGCCAGGGGCACCCAGCCGGAACCTTAATGTTTACTTCAGGGCACAGGGGCTTCACGGTGTCGGTAGGGCTGGCAATTCACACAGGGCTGGTGGGTGAATGGTGGAAGGATCTAGATGCATAAACCCACACACAGCCATCACTACACCCCAAATCTGTACCACAGTTCCGGCTATTTAGAACTTTAGGATGAGCAATGTGTGCGCTTGTGATTTGTTAATATGACGGAACAAACAGGGCAGCATGGACATACCTGAGGAGTGCCGGGAGCTCTAGACATTCTTGTCTTCATTTAATCTCTAGGCAACCAAGCCATTTCACAAATTGAAATGTGCTGAACAAATTCAGGGAGGTGAAAAATGCTGGTAAGACTTTTAGATGCAGTAGAAGCTAAGTCTATTCATATTTTAAAAGGAATTATTCATTACTGAGAATTCATGTAAATGATATAAAGTGATGACCCCGTGCCTGGAATGCGGTCGGACACCCAGCCTCTGGGATTAATCCTCTGCCATTTACTTTCCTTTCAAAGGCAGGATAATTGACATTTTTATGATCCTTTTATTTACTGTAAGAGGACCAGTTGACAGACAGATGTCCCGTGGACCAAAACACATCTGGATGCAGAGAACCTGCTTCTCTGAGGACTCTGGCTGTCCAGCCAGTCTGTCAACCTGTGGCCCACCTGAGGTCACCTGTAGGCAGTTCCTAAGCATACAGATGGCCTCCCATGTGCCTCTCCACCCGAGGCTGGTCTCTAGCCTTCGACTGTGCTTGACCCAGGTTCAAGGTATTAATGCCCCAGGAGCAACCCTTACCCCGTAAGGGATGAGTGTTGGTGAAGAAATACCCCAGGTCTTTGCCCCCCATTAGGACAATTCTGAGGCATGATGCACAGCCTCTCAGATGTTGCATGGTGGGATTAAACCTTGGTTGTTCATAAGGGTAACCACTTATCACCTCACCCTTCCTTGGCCTTTTTCCCTTCCCCTTCTCAGCTCACTTCCCCGTGTGCTTCCTGAAATTACCTCCCAATAAGCTGCCTGCATCCAAATTCTTGCCTAAGACCCGCTTTGGTGGAAGCCAAGCTAATATAATGTTTTTGTGCAAATTAGAGAAGGATGCCCTCTCCTCCAGTGTGTTGAACAAAACAGGCTGCGTTCCAACACCTCTGCTACCCCCACCCCCAGTGTCCTTTGTGCAGTGAACAATCTGCACCACAGCACATGGGTCTCTGGTACCGCAGACCTCACGGGGTTACTGTAAAGACTGAATAAGTTAAGTGTGCAGAAATGAATGATGCATAGTAAGTGCTACATGTGGTAGTTTTCTTCCTCTACTTCTGAAATTTTCTTTTGAAACACTGGTTTTCTCGATATTCTTTTATTACTTTTTAAGGTTCTCTTCATCCCTGTCCTGTACACACTACAGCAAGTATTCCCCTACCTTTTAGCGGGCGGGGGGGGGGAAGGGGTGGTTTGTTTTAAAAGATCACATATTACAGATAAGAAACAAGAGAGAGCTCAGGTCTTAGCTTTTTCTTTCCGACATCCAAGTATGATAAGTGAAAACCTGCTTGTGGCTGGGCTGAAGGTGGCCTGAGAAGTGGGTCAGATGGCTGGAAATGGTGCAGAACAAGCTGCTGAGAGAAAAATGCTGCCTTGAGCCCAAAGCGATTCCTGCAGGATCGCCCCGAGAGCCCAGCCCCCTGAAACGAAGGAGAGGGATCATCCTAGGACACGAAGTTTTGCCTGCTCTGGGCTACCTGCTGGCCTACTTTACCCAAACTGATTCATTAGTTCAGTGAAACAAATGGTTTGACTAATATTTTTTTCCCTGAATCAACCACTTATTTGGGCATCTTGCAAACACAGGCTTTCTGTGCAGTAAGATCAGGTAATGTCAGCTTGGCACTGGCAGGCACACGCAGACTGGGCACAAAGAACATTTTGAGAGTAAGGGGAAGAAGGTAACTTAAAGTTGATTATTGTTTGGGAAAAGAAAAAGGTAATTAAGCATTTATGACTTGACCTTGGGAAGGGACTGCACCGCTTACCCTGGGATGAACTGAAATGCATGGTTATTTGGGTATCTGTTTAAAACTTCAAAAGGTCTGAATGCCGGTAATAGGATGCTAGAGCATATATTCACTATTTATCTGGTTGTTTCAAAAGTGTGTGGGTAAAAGGCATATCTGCTTGGGGTCTGTCTCTACTAGGATCGCCTGACATGGATTCTCAAAAGCAGACAAGCAGGAGCTGGATGTGATCATTAGCTGGGTATCACACTCTGTACAGAGGGGAGATCCCAAAAGTGGCCTTCCCTGCGGGTGGTGCAGGGGGTCCCAGGGGCAGCATTGCTGAGCTCCAGCCACTCCTGAGCCTGTGAGGGCTGGAGGACAGGTGATGGATGTGAGAGGGCTCAGAGCCCAGGAGTAAATGAGTCAGCAGTGGGGAGCAGGGGTTTTCTCTTGAATTCTTGCTTATTTTGGGACAGCATGATGCTCTTCTCAGAGAGAGCAAATAAAGTATTAGTAGAGGGAGTCAGGCTTATGAAACTCATTTCTAAAACAAGTGGGCGACGTCACTGAAGGAATCAACACCTTCATTAAAGAAGTTAAATAGAATTGTTGTAAACACAGCTGGCCTTCTTTCAACTGTCCTATCCTTAGCTCTCCCGCTAATTAGCTGTATAAATTTGGGCAAGGTTTTTGGGCCTCAGTTTCCTCAAGTATAAAATGATGGGGCTGTTCTTGGCAATGTCCCAGGTACTTTCCAGATCTGACATCCCACAACTCTGTTGAATATTAATAATGATCGCACTTTCAGTCGTAACTGCAATGACAACAGTAGCTAATATTTATTAAGGGCCTTCTGTGTGTCGGGCACCGTGCTAGAGGCTTTAAAAATATTAAATCAAAACATATGATCTCATGATTCTTCTTAACAACCCTAAGAAGTAGAGAACATTATTATCCTGATTTTGCATGTAGAGAACCTGAGACTCCAAGAGGTTAAGGTCCTTGGACAAAGTCATGTACAACTAGTACAGAGTTGACTTGATTAAGGTCCCAGCAGAAAAGAGCATGTTCAAAAGGGTCTAACTGAGAATAATTTAGTAAAGGGGCTCTTTATGGGAGTGTGGGCAGAGCTAAAGGAACCAACGGGAGATGGCCAGGCACTGGGACTGGCAACGGTAGGGACCTAAAGGGAGCACGGGGAGAAAACGGATGTCCCGGGAGCCTGGTGAGGGCAGATGCAGAGAAAAAGGGTCACCTGAGTGGGGAGAGGTGAGGGGTAGCCACTAAGGAGCAGAGAGAAGCTGGGAAGAAGGGAGAGGAATAAATATCTCTCTCTTCCTGCCTTCCCACAACCTGCTAGACTCTCCCTTTGCCTGAACCCAACCGAAGCCAGAAGGTGACGGTGCCTGAAAGAGCAGTCCATAGGGGTCGGCCTTCTGATGCAAGAGCAGGGCAGAAAAGAAGAGAAGATTGTTCTGGGGATCAAATGAAGAAAAACCAGCAGAGCAGAGCCAGGATTACAGCACATCTCTCTTTGAGTCCAGAGACTTTGAACTTTCTCCCTGGGTCCAGCTGGGTGATAGATGCATAAAAAGCAACACTGCATGTTCTAGACTATATAACAGGACCATTGGAGCTTAGGGAGCCCTAAATTCATGGCCACTGCCCAGGTGTCCATGGTTGTCAATGCTAATGGCATCACAACTATAGTAGCCTAACCACATTTGAGGGTGTTTCCCTGGAGACATATCAGTGGGTTACTTACATTACAGGAATGAGCATGTGATGAGGGAGGGACATTATTTACAAATCTTTTCATAAGTAACGTCATAATGTTCAAATATGGAATGTAATGAAGTTCCCAGAAAGAAGCAGACTCAGATATCCACAAACACATGGAGATGTACACTCTTTGGTCTACTAGCCTTTGCACGAAACTGTACGTGCCCCCAACGCTTTCTCACCCACAGCTCTTCCCCTCCACCCACCGCACAGCGGATCCTGTGGGCCCATCACCATCAGACTGTCTCCGTGCAGTCGTCTTTTGCACAGGCCTCTACCTGCGGTGACTTCTTTCTTCCCTTGATGAAACCAGATTCCTTCTCCAGGAAGTGGATCAAAGTTCACCTCTCCTCTGTGAAGCCTTCCTTGGCTCCCTATTCACTTTCTTATCTCCACTTCTTTGTACTAACTTCTATTGCAGCACTTATCATTATGTTGTAAAGATTTCTGTTTGTTTCTGCACTGGACTGTGAACCCGCAAGGAAGCGTTTTAAAAGCAAAGCAAAACAAAAAAGAATAACAGTAGCTGATACTTTCTTAGCACTTACTAGACATCAAGCACACGTGTTAGCTCAGTTAAACCCCACAACAACCCTATGAGGTAGCTGTGATTTTATTCCCCTTTTACACGTGAAGAAACTGAGGCCTAGAAAGATTAACTTGCCTAAAATGTCACAGAGCTACACGTGAACTTAGATGTTTTTAGAAGTCATGTAAGTGTGGAATCCTTCTCTTGAGAACTGAAAATATCACCCATCCCCTACAAAAACATAGGAAGAGAAAGAGATTTAGCTCTATCATCAATGTTTATTTATAACATTGTTTTGACACATTCATTATTTATCTTGAGAAAATATGATAAAATGTTAATTTTGTTAATTCTGGAATCTTGCTATATGGGGGTTCGTTATACTATTCTCTCTTTTTTTTAATTAAAGTTTTCCAAATTGAGCACAGTGCATAGAATATTTACATGGTGTTTTATATGTAGTGGATACTAAATAAATATTTATCAGCGATGATTAGAATGAGAAGGGAAGTTATTAACACTCACAAAAAGTTAACACAAAGCAAATGCAAGTTCAGACAATGAAAGCTCCATGAATTTACAAGAGTTGTCATGGAATAGGAAAGGATGTCTGGTGTCTGGAGTAGGTTTTGGATCAAGTTCTGGGGGTACCAAAAAAATGCTCCTGGCTCTTGAAAAATATTCACTGATTAAATCATAATTCCATTTAAAAATCCAAGTTTGTTCAATAGAGAATCATTAAACATGACACAATAGTACCGTGTATTGTTTCATGGCAAAAAAGAATAGTAACAGCAATCACACCAAATCACACACACAGTAGGTTTCTGGTAGCTTCCAACTAGTCCTGAAAGCTTTAGGTGACCACACTCCCTTGAATCTGATTTCACCCTTGTTTTATAAGTGTGTGTGTGTGTGTGTGTCTGACTTAGTAAACAAACATGGTGTGAAAACTGAAGTAGAAATATTAGATATCAAAAACGAGCAGAGATTTGGCTCCAAACTAAGATGAGATTGCAACACCCTTAGCAAGTGCATCTGAGAGCAGAGGCTACTGGAAGGCCTCATACCATTGTGTGCACGGGAAGGGTGGGAAGGCCCCTGCCTTGCCTCGACATTCAGTCTCTATGAGGCCCCAGCTGTGGGCTTCAAAAGGAAGAAAGAGGAGGTTAGCCTCTGATTGTAGACTGGGGAAGTTACCTATGGGTTGGCATAAGTGTAAAAGAGCCATTTAGAATATTTGTACACATTCTGCTATTAATTTGATTGGTGGCACAGGGTGAAATGAAACCGGACAGAAATGTGAGTAGAGGGAAATAAGAAGGTTAACGAGGTAATATTTTAACAGCTTCCTAACAATTTCTGTCTCAGGATTCTTCTCACTCTATCTCCTCATTGGATTGTCCAACCCATTCCCAGCCCCGTCCTCCTAAGAGCCAAGGGTGATTACGTATTTATAAAAGGCTTCTCAGGTGGTTTGATCTACCAATACTCCCCATTCCCAATTGGCACTGCCACTGAAATTCATTCCTTAGGACCACCAGAGTTACCTTCACATGTCACTCAACCAGCGTGAAATTTTTCACCAAATTTTTCCTGCCCCACTCCTTGGACGTTTCCAAAGACCAGTCCTTCCCAGTTTTGCCTCTGCCCACATTTCAATCTTCATCTTCCTAAATGCCACCACCCTGTCCATAGGTCCCTGGGAGATTCAGCATTCTTAGCAACAACTACAAAAGCAACAATCTTCTGAAGAAATTTGAGGTTTAACATTTCAAAATAAAACATCCGATCCAGTTGTTAAAGGTCAATCAGAAATGTAACTCATAGTTTATGGTTTAACACTGATGGATATCACATTGCATTTGGGAGGGACTCCGAACATTGGTCCCATCACCTCTTAGGTCCCCCAAAGGTCCTACTTGGGTCTTAACCTGAAGATAACAGGTTCTTTCCCACCCACAACCCTTTTCATATCCTTCTTTCCCTGTTTAAAATATCATCCTAGCCACACAAGCAGGTACTCGGTGTCTACATGGTTTGTGCTTACTTTTTCTTGAAGACTCAGCTTAAACATCCCTGCCTCTGTGAAGCCTCCACCCAGCCTCCTCCCTTTCCATGAAATCATGGTCATGGCTATCACTTATGACCACTTATTACGTGCCTGCACTGTTCAAAGTTCTTTGCATAAATATCTCATTTAATTCTCAAACACGTTTTTGGGTGGTGCTATTATTATCTCCACTTGACAGATAAAAAACTTGAGGCTTAGAGAGATTGAGTAGCTTGCCCAAAGGCACACAGCTAGCAAGTAAAAGGGCCAAAGACAAACAGGGACAGTCTAGGCCCACTATAGTCAGCTTCCTGGCCTCTCTGCCCCTCGGTGGCGGCCCTCATCTCACTTTGCTGTGATCTTTGGTTTACTTGTCTATTGATCTGCCTGTCTGTCTATCTGTCCCAGCTTCTTGGGTGCAGGACCTATTGGTAATTCACTGAAACATCACAGCTCAGGAATCCTGAAGGAAAGAGGGGAAAAGAAAAGGAGTTCTTCCAATAACCCTGGAACCGTCGTCAGAACCTGGGCTGACGTTCGCCAGGGCTTTTCATATTTTCCATGGTAGTCTAACCTAGTTTCCCACTTTTCCTCATTAGTGTTCAATTCCATGGCAAGGAAACATCCTGACCCCATGCCGGGGAAGGCTGCATGCGTTATGGTACATAAAAAAGGAAGCCTTAGAAATAGCAAGTGTTTTGAAAACCCTTTACTATATTCCCATTTCCCCTACCTACCTCCACCCAAAAAAAGCTGGAGTTATGAAACACATGCTAAATATTGAGCCTTTAAACTTAGGAATATTGAGAGAACTGTTTTCTTAAAAGCTTATTTTTTTCAGCTCTCCTTGTTTTGCCCTGAGTGTTTTTAGCAGTTCAAACAGGTTGGGCTGCCCACAAGGAGCAGGGCCCAGGTTTTTTCCACCCCGTAGATTGAGGTATTCATTCCCACTTTAAACCTCTCTAAATTTATGTGCCAGTGTTTTCCAAGTAGATGTATTTGTAGGTATGTTCGGGATAGAACTGGACATTCACAGTATTGACTGAGCCTGGGAGATGACAGCTGGACAAATTCGAGGCTTCGAGCTTCATCCTCAGCCTGACCTTTGGCAGTAATGGAAATGCTTGCACTTTAAGAAGCTTGTTATTCTCTCTGTGTGTGAGTGTGTGTGAGTGTGTGTGAGACAGAGTGAGAGAAAGAGAGACTCGCTTTTAAGAAAATATAATAATGTTATAATATTTGCCAGAATGGGTCAAGCCCAAGGTTTCTGGGCTCCTGGGCTCAGAAATAGCAAGTGTTTTGTCCACTGTTTTGTCTCTGAAAGAGACAACAGGACATATTATTATATTATTGTCTGTGCTCTGCGTGGCTCATGACACTTCTCTTTCCAATCCCCTCCTATGTCACTACCATCTTTGTGACCTTGCATGGATCTACCATTTTTTCTTTCTTATTTGGTGGAGGTGTCAGATTTACTGAAGTATAATTTATTGACCCTTTTTAGTATATAATTCTAGGAATGTTGACAAATGCATATAGTCACGTGACCATCACTAGAACCAAGATATAGGACAGTTTCCTCACCCAAAAAATCTCTTATGTTGTTCCTTTGTAGTCAACTTTTCCCCTAATTCCCAGGCCCCGGCAACCACCTATCTAAATTTTCTGACTTTATACTTTTGATTTTTCTAGAATATATCATAGGAATGGAATTATACAGTATATAGTCTTTTGTGTCTGGCTTCTTTCACATAACATAATGTATTGGAGATTCACCCATGCTATTGCACGTGGCAGTAGTTCAGGGTGTTTTTTAATTTTTTTATTCTGAGTAGTATCCTTTAGAGTGGATGCACCACAGTATATCATGGTATACCAGTAATTCATTCACCAGTTGATTGTTTTTAGATTTTAGCAATTATGAGTAAAGCTGCTACAAACAGTTGCATATAGTTTTTTATGTGTGAACCTAGGTTTTCATTTCTCTTGGATAAATACCCAGAAGTGGGATTTCTGTGTTGTACACTAACTGTACAAATATATAAAAAGTTATAAGAAACTGAAATATGCCATCTCTTCACTCATTGAAACATTTCAAGAGACCTCAGCAGGGTTCCTGACCCTGTCCATTAATGCCAAAACATTATGAGAAGAAACATGCCAATGACATGAGTATAAAATGGATCAGACAACTCACGATCCCAGACCAGTGAACACAGGAAAAATGCAAGCACTATTACCATTTTCCAGGGTTCTTAGGCTGGCCTTTGTCATGGAATGATGGCCTGAAAGAGTTAACACACCTCTTTGGATGACTCTGTCCCCAGGTTGTGAATAAGTCATTCTGGCTCTTGGGAGGACCAGACCTATTATTAACACCCATTTCCAGGAGCAGCTGGTGAGGCCTGGGCAGCTAAAGAAAGCCCTGGAATTTAGATGTTCTAGCACCTAATTCCTACTGTGACAGTGACTCACTGGGTGATTCTGGTACATCAACGTGATATTCAAGACTCAGTTTCCTAAGGTCTGAGATAGGATTGCCCTGTTGACTCAACTCATAGCTTGGGGTAAAGGAGATTACAAATAGGAAGAGTGTCACACAGGGGCTTTGAAGCTACTCATCTCATGGCTTCCTGGGCCTGGGCACCCTTCTTCCCCAGGATGATAAAACCCATTGTTATACCATCCCCTGGATGGAGAATCTCTCATAAACAGAGGTCAGCTGAGTGGCCCTATGAGACACAGTGAGTCAGAGGAATTTAAAGAGTCCTCAGGACTCCTCACAATCTTTCTGAAGGTGTCCACTGATTCACTGAATTCCTTCCTTCTGGAATAATTTTACAAGTTGAAAATACTGTTGGGCATATAACTTACCCTTCTCAAAGATGTTAATAGGGGAAGTCATCTCCAAATTGGCCATCTCACTTGTAGGTGTCCTTTTCCTCACAATCAGAATTCTTTAAGAGACTGGTCCAGGATGGCCTTTAGGAGAGCAAATGGATAGGGGGTCCTGAGATATACCTGTAGCAAACTCTACCTACCCATACTCTCTTGACTTTTGACCATTGCCATGCATGCCAATTTGAGTTCCCATGGCCAACTCCTGCATGCCTGTCATGGGTCTGCCCTTGGGTTGCCAGAACCAACTTTGCCCTGCACACTGCCAATAGATGTGCCTGTGAATTCACCTTCTAGTAAGGGCAGCTCTGACCAATGACTGATGAGTGCTGGGGCCTTTGGGCTGGGATAATACTGAGATGTGTGTTTTGCATCATTTTTCAGAGTTCCCTGTGGGCTTAAGCTTCAGTCGCCTTTGTGGAGAGTGTCTTTTATTTCCTGCCTGTTCTTCTCTGTGTCAACCTCAGTGTAGCTTCTTGTTCTGTCCAAATAAACTACTTGTCCTCAAATCCTTGCCTTGGCTCTGGTTCTGGGGGAATCCAAATTATGATGGTCATCAACATTTGATATTTATATACATGCGTGCACACTTTTTTATGAAGAAGGACTCTGTAGTCTTTCTCAGATTCTAAAAGGAGACTGTGACTCTTCTCGCATTATGCAGAGCTCTGCTAACACATCCTGCCTCTCCTTTGACAATCTACGTCTCCCTTCCTCCTTGCAATCCACTCATCCCAAAAGCCTCTAAGTATTTCTCCCTGGCTATTCAACCAATCTACAGGAAAGATCTGAAATGTATGTGCATTAATATTTAATAGAGAGCAAATATTCCAGGGACATTTTGACTTGAAGTGTCATGGAAGCACAGGATAGAAGAGATAGATTTTGTATCTGTAAGGAATTCAAATAAATCTGAATATCTTAGGGAAAATTTTATCAAAGAAGCAAGGGAAAAGAGTCAGGTCAATTGTTGAGTATTCTGCTAATAAAACATCACTTAGGGCTTCCCTGGTGGCGCAGTGGTTGAGAATCTGCCTGCCAATGCAGGGGACACGGGTTCGAGCCCTGGTCTGGGAAGATTCCACATGCCGCGGAGCAACTAGGCCCATGAGCCACAACTACTGAGCCTGCGCGTCTGGAGCCTGTGCTCCACAACAAGAGAGGCCGCGATAGTGAGAGGCCCGCGCACCGCGATGAAGAGTGGCCCCCACTTGCCGCAACAAGAGAAAGCCCTCGCACAGAAACGAAGACCAAATGCAGCCATAAATAAATAAATAAATAAAAATTAAAAACAAAAAACAAAAAAAAATCACTTAATACTTTTTCATCACCTAGATGAGGCTCTGACGATTGAATTTATATATGAACACATAGTCTCATACGCACACCAAAGACAATTATAAATCTTACAAACATATAGGTCAGACACAACTGCTTTTAATTGTCTATAAAAGTAAAGGTGTATGCCTTTCTAGAAAAGGTTCGCAGCTGGGGGATGTCATTCAGATATTTTTACTTGCTAACTTATGACCTGTGATTCTTTTAGTGGTTCTTTGTCCTCAAGTTATTTCTAATGTGCTAACTACACACATGTGCACATGCACACACACACACCCACTGTTTTTAGACCAAATGCACAATATTTTTTCATATCCAGTATCAACATCAAGGAATATCAAAGACAGCGGCTGACAGTCTGAGGCTTACAATCTGCTTTCAAGGAGCTGCCAAAACGTACAAAATGAAACACTCCTATTCACAGCAGGGCTCTTTGTCAGTTTACCTGATCTGAAATTCAACACTAGCTTAACTCCTAAAATTCTCACTTACTTGCCTTAGGAAGAGGAAAAAAAAAAGTCATTTTTCTCAGCAGAAGACTACCGTCTGTTTGACAAAGCTTGCATCTGATCTTCACGTGTCTACCCTTGCCAACAAACACAGATCAAATCCTGCTTGTGTGACATGGGGAAGAAATACTACCTCGTGACTTACTAAAGAAACGGTCTGAATTTGGCCACTGCAATGCGAACATTGCCAGACGGAGCCAAGGGCTTGTGAATAGAATCCAGTCACTGCAAATTAGCAGGAGGTGTGTGTGCCCCCACCAGGGCCACCATCTGCAAAGGGAGAAATGTCTGTCCCTCGTCACACCCACTTCCATCAAGCACAACTGACAATCAGGAATCCCCTGGCAAGCTAAATAAAACTACGTTTCAAGCTGAATGAGTTAGAACTGCTCATTTGCTCCCGGGTGGTTGCATGGATGCTTAGAAGGACACATCTGTCCTCAGAGGTGCCACCTTGGACTTTACAAACGTGGGGAATTCACTTGGATATAATAAGACTTGTTACAATTTCTTAGTTAATTTTTTTTATGCCAACTTTGATGCAGTTCTTCTGGTTCTGAATAAACAGTTGAAGTAAATTATGGGACTTGGGACTTTGTAAAAATGCAGAACAATTTTTTTTATAAACTTCACTTATTCTTAAAATTTCTCCCTCTCGCTCTCTCCTTCCCTCATTCGTCCCTCCTCCTTTGCTCTTATATTCTCTATCTCTACTTTTTACTGAACTACTAAATGGACACAGAAATGTATGACATCTTAATTAATTTTCACAAAGTGAACATAGTTGTATAACCAGCTCCCAGGTTAAGAATAAAAGACAACCAGAACCCAAGAAACCCCCTTGGGTCCCCTTCCAGTCACTACTCTCCAGGATTCCAACTCCATATATTCATTTCGTTGGTTTTTAAACTCTGTATAAATGGAGTCGTACCGATGTACTCTTTTGTGTCTGGATTGTCATCATTGTAGTTCAATGTTATGTTTGTAATATTCATCCATGTTATCCAAGTTCTAGTTTGTTCATACTCATTGCTATATAATATTCCTTTTTAAATATGTACCACTATTGATGCATTCTACTATTAAAGGGTATTTGAGTTATTTCCAATCATTGGCTATTACAAATAGTGCTGTGATCAGCTTTCTTGAGCAAGCATTTCTGATAACCATAAACACCCATTTCTTTAGTGTATATACTCAGGAGTAGAATGGCTGAGTCATGTCGTATGTTCAGCTTTAGTAGATACAGCCAAGCAGTCTTCCAAAGGGCTTGCACACTCAGTGTGTTTCATCTTTACACATTAGCTGTTCTGGTGTGTGCATTCTTTTATTCTCTGAAAGTTTTTTGTCTGTTTTTTGTTTGTTTGTTTCTGAGAATATAGCATGCTCCAAAGCATGTCCTAAGCACTGGGACTGGTACAAAGAACTGGACTCTGATCTTAGAAATTTGTCTGTTAAGAGTGAAAGAGAAAGAAAACAACTCATAGAATTCACAATGGTGAGAGATTTAATAAGGGTCAAATGCAGTGGCTGCATCAAGGAAGACTCAACCAGCTCCTTAGAGGAGATGATAAAGAATATGTGAACTTGTGCTAGAGGGATGAGTAGAACCTAGTGAAGGTGAATAAGCAAAGAGAGAAAGAATCAAGGTGTGTTTCACGACCAGAAAAAGCCTGTGCATAGCTGGAGCATGGTGCCCATTTAGAGGAATGATGGGAAAAGTGCTTTGGAGAAGGGCTCGATGGCTATGACAGGGAGCTGACATTTATTCATTAGGTCTTCATGGGGTCAGAGAGCTTTTTAAAAAGGGGAGTAACCTAATCAGATTTTTCACATAAAATATTGGTGACCATATTGAGTCTACAGGGGCAGAAAAAAATGCTGGTGACATTTACATCAAACTTGCTGTAGGGTTAACAGTGAAGGCTCTGCCATCTGTGACTGGGTTCAAATCCTGCCCCCCAGCATTTACTGACGGTGGGATGGTGGGAAATTCAGCTTCAGTTTTGTCAAATGTGCAGTAATGGTTCCAAAACTTTCTACTTTCTGGAGCAGTTGTGAAGGAGATTAGCCAAGCAAAGGCCTCAGCTGAGTCTACCAAAACATAAGCACTCTAAGAGTATTAATTACCAGGTTAAACAAGGAGATTAAAAAAAAGAACCAGGCTGATGAATTAAACCTTTCTTGTGGAACATCAAGGGTGTTTTATGTACAACATGGAAAGGTAATAAAGTTGACATGTAAGAAAACATTTTCTGATTGTAATTTTGTGGTCATGTGATCAACAAATAGGTATCATGGGTGTTTTCTGTACCACATGGAATGGTAATAAATAAAGTTGATATTTTTGAAAACATTCTAATTACACATTCATGTATTCAATAAATAGGCATTAAGGCTATTACCTCCTCTTAAGGAGGTAAGCCTTGTGCTGCACACACTGTGCACAAAATGAAATAGAACTGCTTCTGTTTCTAGGAGACATGATTACCCAGTATGACTCTAACCTGTAGACAAGGAAGCCCTCGATCCTTTCTGAAGTGGCCAAGAGGGATGACAGGGATGGTCAGTAAATGGAGTTTTGAAAGGCAAGCTGGACAAAGGACACAAATGTGTGGGCATAGCATGGGGAGGGGGACAACACAACAGGCAAAGAGGAGAGCATTTAATAGAAATAGAGGTAAAAAGAGGCTATTTGAAGCCATGCATTCTGTCTACCATGTGCTAATATTATGACAGTAATGATTCATCTATTACTTCATTCAAACTCTTTACCGAGGGATGACTTTGTGTCAGGAAGTATTTCAAGCACTGAGGATACAGCCATTTATAGCAGAGGTTCCTGCCATCTTGGAGTTCATAGTCTGCTTTGTTGAGAGAGACAACAATAAGTAAATGAGTACATAAATAGAAAATAAGAAAATGACAGATGGCAATAGATGCTGGAAAGGAAATATAACAGGTGATATGCTGCTGTGGATGGTTTAGATAGGAGGGATGGGGACGAGAATGTGTTTCCAAAGAGATGACACAGGAGCTGTGGTTTTAAAAGATTGGGGAAATAATATTCCAAGAAGAAACTACAAGCCCAAGGTCTCTAGGCAAGATTGAGTTGGAGGGACTGAATATAAGTTTGGAGACATAGGTGAGGGCCAACTCACATAGAATCTTGGGAGGGCAATGCCAGGTGCGATTATATTCTAACTTGCAGTGGGAAGCCATTGAAATGGATGTGGAAAGGTTTAGTAGAGAAGTAGAAGAGCCAAAAATACAGACTGTGGGGGTGTATGAGATTGGAAAAGAGCAGCAGAGGAAAAGAGATGTCTGTCCACTAGCTTGAAGAGACCTGTAAGGTAAATTCCAGGGTCTCGTTCTTACATCAAAAAGTCTAGACGTGAATAACACCTACCTAGCCTCCAATTCACTTAGTCCCAAAAGAGGGAGACCCATTTTTATCTTGGATGACACCAGACACTTCTGAAAACCTCCTAGGAATGTGTTGATTGTGTTCCTGAGCAAAGATGCCTGCAATCAAAAACATCCATTGCTGCTTCCCTGTCAGACTCCAGGCTTAGAGCTGATGGCTCTATTTTTTAAAATAAATCCAAAGTAAATAAAAGAATGTAAAATGTTGATCAAAAGTAAACAAAGGGATTGAACAAAAGGAGCCAGTCATCACTAGTGACTTTTATTGCCTTTGCTGTGGGGCCAGCAAGGGAATTTTAGATGAAATCCCCCCTTCAGCCTCCGGGAAATGGTGCTTTGTTCAAGTAAGGCAGCTGCCCTTCCCTGTGGTTCTGTGTGGTCCACTGTGACCAGGCTCTGGCTTGTTTTCATCCAGCTAGAAGAGTGTCAGAATACGTGACCCCCGTGCTGCCTCACTGATTTCTCAGTAGAAGAGACATTCACATGAACTCTCCACATTATGGTCCCCAGGAAACAGCTATGAGAGGCACAACTTGGGAACAAGTTTTAGTTTGGAAAATGGAGGTATTTACTGCACAGGTGGTTCAAATGACTTGTATTAGCAGAATCTCCAACTGTCCAGGAGAATCAACTTCAGAGGGATTGCCAGGGGATGGGAGTCACTGCAAAATAGTGATGTAATCTTAACTTCCTGGATTTTGTATTATGGACCTATGGCCATACAGAGGAAGTAAATAACTCCTTGCTTAAACATTGCTTAGGGTGGTGGTATCACTGAAGATAAAATGAGGATTTAGTATAATTTTGGTTTAAAACACATACATATCTTCCTGTCTTGAATGTTTCCGGTACTCAGTAGTTGAAATCAGCATATTTAATTAGTTATAACCTATGAACACACTGTTTAGCAATATCAAACTGCCTGTCCTTTGTCCCTTGATAATTCTGGAAACTTGCCATTCACTGCTTACTGAGGCTTGCAAACAAATTTAAGTTTTAGATTAAATAAAAGACAATTTTACTGAAAAAATTACAATAAATTCCAAAACCGAAGAGGACTAAAGTTATAGAATATCTTCACTGCTCACCTCCCCATTGACACAGCTTAACAGTGTTTTCTTTTATTGCTAAGAACCAAAGCTATGGAAACATCTACTAAAGTTTCTAAAGCACAACCCCTTTCAACATGAATGTTGATGCAGTTAAAACTTTGTTTCTTCTCTAAAATGTTCTTATTCAGAAAGGTGATTCTTTTTCCAGACCTAACAAAACCTCAGGTCAGGGCTTCTACTCAAAGTAATCATAGAGTCTTTCCTGTCTCAAACATTTCATCACCTTTTTGTTTCAAGGAAGTGATGTATTTGGAGTTATAAAATATTTATCAACAGAGTAGCACTTGACATTCTTATCTGTAATAATCCAAGTTAGTTAATGCCTAGAGGAATAAATTCCATACTCTTTGCTCAGAAGTACGCTTCCTTAGTTGATTTAGAAATGTGACTGTTGTCATTGTGAACTTGATTTTGTGTTAAGAACATGATTATCCAAATCATTTATAAGTAAAATCAAGCTGGAATCCGATGTCGGAGTAAAACCTCTACTTGCTTCTCTCCCTTCCAATGACCTTTAATTTATGCCTCCCTATATTTTAGCAATTCTGCATTTTAACTCCAATATTTAAAAGAAAAAACGATTTAGTCTTATATTCAGATTATCAGGCTTAGTGTAATTGAAATTAAAGGGCCAGAAATGTGCTTCACCCAGAATGTACAGCGAAGTTGTTATGAGGACAGCTCAGAAACTTAGTAGCCCTGCAGCCCCCAGTAATTTCTTTGTAATAGCCATCATTATGGTTGTTACTAAATCATTAGGTGAAGTTTCTCCTCTCCACAGTCTTCACCTCTCATATCCCTCCTCAACCCTGCCCTACCAAAAAAACACCACCAAGAAAAACCAGACACTTTCTTTTGCAAAACTTCCCCTATTGGCTCTCAAATGACAATAGATAAAGATACAAGACTGGAACATCCTTTACAGTTTTGTTGTTTTTTTTTTTAATGCTAAAAAAGGTTTAATTAAATTTTTAATAGGATAAACATTAATCTTTTTTTAAACATTTTTATTGGTGTATAATTGCTTTACAATGGTGTGTTAGTTTCTGCTTTATAACAAAGTGAAGCAGCTATACATATACATACATCCCCATATCTCCTCCCTCTTGCGTCTCCCTCCCACCCTCCCTATCCCACCCCTCTAAGTGGTCACAAAGCACCGAGCTGATCTCCCTGGTTTGTTTCTAAGTGAGGAATAAAGACACATTATTATTTTCTCTAAGATTATATGCTAGATATGATCAATAAAACCTTAAAACTGCCAGTTATTTTTGAAAAAAAGCTTCTCCAATTGAAATGTATTATTGATTAATTTGATGTCCCACAATAAATATTTTTGATAAACTTGATGTACTATATATATGTGTGTGTGTATATATATATGTGTGTATATATATATATGTATGTATATATATATATATATATATATATACATACATATATATACACACACACACACACACACACACCACATAAGGGCATTTTAAATTGTGTATGCATTTATTTATTTATGCATTTATATGCTCAATCATTCTTAGAACCAAATACATGTCTTGCCTTGAGAATTTCTAGTCTGGAGGAAATGTTTATGATTGAGATCCACTAATATATGGACTTTGCTCATGGTTTTAAATCAAGTTATTTATGCTCTTACATATGAAGTATCTATGTCTACTACAATTAAGTATGGACTGAATTAATCTATCCTTAATTCCTGGACAATCTCGCCTTCATTCATGTAATCTTAAAGCATTAGCATCAAGAAAAAAATAAACTCAGTTTAACTTAACCCAAGCCTTTCATCTTATAATTGAGAAAACTGAGAGGTGGGGAAGATAAATGACTTTCTTATATTCTTCATCAGATAGTTATTCATTCCATATCTTGCAACTAAGGATTTAAGGTAACCTACAGATATAAGACAAGAGGATAGAAAATAAATACAATAGGATCCAAGCAGTGGCTGGACTTGGCCACAGTATGGTTCTAGGTGTTCAAGTGACAAAAGCAGAATGTAATCTTCACAAAATCTAAGATACCTCTGAGCTGTCATCAGATTAATGTACTTGTGGGAAGCAAAGAGTTAGTACAGAGGGCTGAGAACCATGCTTCAATCCACTATATTCTTAATTAGAAAGCAAGTAACTAACTCCCAACCTGGTTTCTTTCCCAGCCTGATTTTTTTATCTTTTAGCCAAAAATCAATTATTTGGTTTTTGACTGCGTGGGGGTCAATGTCCCTAATTCCCATGTTGTTCAAGGGTCAACTATACATATATATGCTTAGATATACTGGTATCACCTCGTTTACTTCCAAGGACATCTATACATTGTCTAAAGATGATTTGAAAGCCCACTCTTTCTTCTCAATAATGAATGTGTTAGCTTCGTAAGTGATAATGTTAATAATGGCTATCACGTATTAGAAGTTTTACCAAATATCAGACACTATGCAAAGGATTTTTTATTCATCGCCTAATTTAATTTTTACAACTTGGAAATGTTAGTTCTCACAACAGTGAAATGTAGGGGATATTAATTAATCTCATTTTAAAGATCAGAGACTGAAGCTGAACCAAGTAACTTAGACAGTATGTGGAGAAGCCTGGATTAAATTCAGTTCTATGTGATTCCAAAGTGTGTGCTGTTATTTCTATGTACTTTACCTCTTATTACACTTAAAGTCCTCTCCACTGGCCCCAGTCACCCTCTCCGACATCATTCATCTCTCCTTCCCTTCCTGCCCAATAATTTCCAATCTGGTCCCATTTGTCTAAAAGATACTTCAAATCCTATCTCTTGATATCTCACAGGGAAAAATCTTTCTCACTTCTGGTCTACCATAGCTGTAATCTGTATCTGTCCTTAAGACATCTCATTGTGTTCTCATTTGAGTTTAATGAACTCTGCCAGCTGACAAGCTCTTAGAGAAAAGGAGACAAATCTTTATGTTTCTTCCTAGCACCTACATAGCATTCTGTAATTTTTAAATAAATCAATTAATAGACTTCAATATTTTCCTTCAAAATTTGGACTGAACACCAAATAATTCATGGAGAAGATACCTGACCTCAGAAGGTAATTTCGTCTTACACACAAGATCCATTCAGAATGGGAGGATACTGCTAAAAAATCCCTTTGAAGAAGAAATTTCATGCGTATGAAGGGTAGTTTATAACCAAGGAGACAAGAAAAAGGGAAACAACTAGAAGGAAAAAAGGCTGAATAAAAAAGAGGATAGTCTAGAATGGGAGGAGAAGGTGAAGAGAGAAGGGAGTGACAAGTACAGTTGGCCCTCTGTACTGAGGATATGAAACTGCAGGTACTAAATCGTGTATACGGAACCATGGATGCGGAGGACTGACTGTGTCACTGGAACATCCATAGCACAGGGTCCTGGAACCAATCCCTGAGTACACTGAGGAATGACTGTATAAAGAAAAGAAGAAGAAGGAGAAAAAAGAGGATAAGGAGGAGGAGAAAGAGGGGAAAAAAGCAAGAAAGTAGGGTGTAGGAAATTAGAAGACAGATAACTGAGCAATATGAAACTAGGATGTTGAAAATAAGTCATTTAGAGCTAATCCAGAGAGGACAAAAGTGAGCCATCTTATTATTTCATTGTTTGGGGAGGTTTCCTAATTTATGATAGAAATTTTACAGGTCTCATTAAGATCCTAATTGCAGGGAAGATTTGCCCAAATAGGAAAATTTTGCCTAAGTGTAAATACTTTTGTTTAATACAGTCCATTCTTTAAATACATTTTTTTCTTATCCAACTGAAAGAAGGAAAACACCACTTCACAATCATTCACCACTAAATGACATATGGTATCTCATTTTTTCCAAGCTTCCTTGCCAGCACCAGGAAGGATTCATGGGTTTTGAAAGATCAGCAAACACTCTAGTCTGGAAGCTAATGTGAAGCTTCCAGAGGTGGGATGTGTCCCAGCAGTCCAGGAGAGGCCTCGGACAAAGCTTAATGTATCTTGAGGATGGAATGTCTTCTCTGGTCTCTGAAATTCCACACTCTTCCAAGAGCAAATCTCCTTCCTTCCCTGGATGTTTCAATCTTCATATACTTGTGGCAGGAATGTTTCCCTTGAAATCTTCCAGGGTTTTCATAGTCTTCTAAACGTGTACTAAGGCAATCATTGGAAGTTAAGATGCCTAGAAGGCCAAGGGATTTGATTTCTTTAATCAGTGTATCCAGGCCCAAAGGCATTCCTCTGTCTCTTGTTGAAATTTTAGTAGGGCCACCTACTCCCCTACAGCAGCAAGACACCAAATTCAAAGATGAGGCCTCACCAGGATCCCAAGAGCGAAAATGTTCTTTTTGTAGGTGTGGAATGGAGATTTTCCTCCTGCTGTTGAAAGCAAACCAAGCACCTTTCCACTCAAATATCACGTTGTGAATTCCTCTGAAATTTGCCCTCTGTCATGTCCCACTAGATCTTTCCTTGGTCTCACTGATTTCCAGGTTCCAAACTCCCATGGAATATCTGTGTTTCTCATTTATTTCAACAGATGTATTTCCCTTTTCTCTAAATGGAATCTTGGCATCCTGTGGTCGGTCTAGATTTCTAACCTGCAGTCCTTATGTGTGTTTCTGTGGTCTTGGAGGACATTCTCCTTTGCGTCCTCTTACCACGCTCAGGAAATTGACTTGATCAAATGAAGCAGCGTGAAGCTGAGCTCAGTCAGCAGCGTATGCAGGTTCCTTACTCACCGGCTTGGCTTCCTACCGTCGATCACATCCTGAGTCACTTGTGGATGAACCAGCCTTTCCCCTGAAAGCTTCCATCAGTGGCAACCCCTTGAAGCGCTCATGTTAATGGGCTCTGGTTTTGAATTCTGGCATACCAGAAACAACATGTTTATTGAACACACCTAACTCAGCTATTTCATTCAGGTGCCATAGGGTACAACATTCTGCCAACCAGAGTTGAAAAGCAGACATTACATTCCTTTCACAGCTTCAGACTGGAAGAGAAAAATTTTTCCATCCCCTCATAAATCCATGAAAAGTCCCACTCTGTGGGTCTACTATAAGCTCTCTTAGGACAAATTGGCTAAATGGAATCTCCTAAATGGTTCCATGAGCTGCTCAAGGATTGCATGAAGAAAGAGTTCCATGGGCAAAAAACATGGGGAAAATGTCCTAAGATGTCTCCCTCTTAGAGAATGAACATACACATGGTAAAGTTTCTAAGAAGATGGGAAACATAGAAAATGATTTTACTTTCTCTAAACCAAAGTTTTCCAAACTTATTTGACAATGACTCATTTTAATTAAATACCTATTGCAGAGACACAGGAGTCTTTAGGCTTTCCTGTCTGCCTGGTCGCCCATGAGGATTTTGGGTTTTCCCACTGTTTCTTTCATTTCTCCATTCCCTGCAGTTGCCCAGTGTGCTCTTTTGAGAGGGGTGATGAGGCAACATGATTTAGCTTAATTTTCGAGATGCATTATGATGGTGACAATTACCAGTCAGCAACAAATAACTGCTAACAAGACAGCAGTTCTTTTCTAGAGCTTGAGGTATCCACAAATACTACTTAGAAGGCTGAGTTCCTTTTCCCTTATCAAAAAAATCATTCAAACAATCATATTTCCTCTTGAGACACTGTTTATTCAGTAGTTTCACTCATTCAAGTGCGGCTGTGGGCTGAACCTCCAAGTTTTCACGTGCCTGTCTCCCTGACCTCTTCAGAATTAGCTGGTCCATCATCTCTTGAGAGAAACCCTCCCTTTCTCCTGTGCGGGAACTTTTCTGTCTACACCCTTCATAGCATTTATCATCATATGAATATTTCACTGATCTGATGACTTGTTTATTGGTTGTCTCTTCCCACTAGAATAGAATTATTTTCTTGCTTTATTCACCACAGTTTTTTTCAATACAGTGTCTAGCTAGAGCATTTGTTAAATGAGTGAATAAAAATAAAGGGTAATTGAACGGTCCCTGTCCTGGAAGTCAGAAAATGGGCTTCTGGGGTCGCCTTGCAGCTATGTAGGCATGGAAGGCAGGCCTCTGTGCTCTGGGCCTCATGCACAGGGAGGGCAGCATACAGCTGGCCTCCAACAGCTCCTGCTTCATGCTTCTGTGGTCCAAGTTCTTGAGGATCTCACATGGCCTGAGGTTCAACTTTAGCAAATCCTTATTCTATTTAAGCTATTTTTTTTTATCACAACAATTACATTCAATCATTTGAAGATCTAGGTTATAGTTTCATCTGATAAAGCCATTTGTTTGGGGAACATTGGGTCCTTGCAGACACAACTTTGTTCTCAGTCTAGTCTATCTGCCCCAGACATTGTCCAAACAGACAAACTGAGGTATGACTTGACTCCCTTCATGGTACTTTGCAACTTCTCTTCTCTCCCAAGGAAATGCTTAGTGGTGCAACAATAATACAATGTATTGTCCAAACCAGGGCACTTCGGAGAGCAAAATGGAGTTCTGTTAATAATTACATCCAGTAAAATAGGTCATTCTTTGTTTTCTAAAGCCCAGACATTGTCAAGGAAACAGAGTTATATACCTGTTAAAATTTTATATATCTGTTAAAATTTCTTCATTGGCAAAATGAAGAGCCATCAATATTTTGGCTTCTAACATGCATGTTATGAACAAAAATGTTTTGATAATGTCATAATTTTATCTGTTTTCTTTATTTTCACAATGCCTTTTTGATACAAGTGACAATAGTCAGGGACTGGGTAGCAGAATTTCTCTGGAAAGCATTTAACTGAAAAAAAATTAATATGGGGCTATGCACAGAGATGAGTAGGGTTTTTTTTTTAACTTTATTTACATGTATAGACACATGCACATATCTCTGTAAATATCACTTTATATATATTCACTCTATTATATATATACATATGTGTATGCATATATACACATATTTATTAATATATTTTTAATTAATAGACTTCACTTTTTAGAGCAGTCTTAGGCTTACAGAAAAATTGAACTGAAAGTATAGAGAATTCCCGTATACCTCCCCTACCAGGCACAGTTTTCCCTATTATTAAAATCTTGCATTAGTATGGTCCATTTGTTGTAATTGATGAACCAGTATTGATGCATCATTATTTGCTAAAGTCCAAAGTTAACATTAGGGTTCACCTTTGTGTTGAACGTTCTATGGATTTTCACCACTGTATAATGACATGTATCTACAATTGCAGTAGCCTACAGAACGGTTCAGTGCTCTAAAAACTCCTGTGCTCCACCTGTTCATTCTTCCCTCTCTACTCTGCACCTCTAACAAACACCGATTTTTTTCCTGTCTGTGTAGTTTTGCCTTTTCCAGAATGTCACATAATCAGAATCATAGAGTATGTAACCTTTTCAGATTGGCTTCTTTCACCTAGCTAATATGTAGTTAAGTTTCCTCCATCTCTTTCTATGACTTGATAGCTCTTTTTTTTTTTTTTAATCACTGAATAATACTTAATTGTCTAGATGTACCACAGTTTGTTTATGCACTCACTTATAAAGGACATCTTGGTTGCTCCCATTTTTTGGCAATTATGAATAAAACTGCTATAAACATTCATGTGCATGTTTTTGTGTGATCATTAGTTTTCAACTCATTTGAGTAAGCATCTAGGAGCATGATTGGTGAATTATACAGTAAGATTATGTTGACCTTTGTGAGAAACTGCCTGTCTTTCAAAGTACTATTTTGTATTCCCACCAACAATGAGGTTTCCCATTGCTCTATGAGTTGTGGGTAGTTTTAATGGAAGCCACAAAAGATGTCGAGCAACTCAGACTAGCAACAGCCAAAAGCCGTTACCACTCCTTGACCTGAAGGGCAAAGGAAGGAAAGCAGGGTTGGCAAAGCCCAGGGAGAACTGGAACCATGAAGGACCCATAAACATGGAGGCTCAGAGCCACTGCCAGGAAAGAGGTGCCAAGGCTGGGTGGGGCCAGGGGAATACGTATCCTGATTTCTTTCTCCTCTTACCACTGTTCTCCTGCCAGCACTTCCATTAGCTGAGCCAGGTAGAAGCTAGAGAAAAAGGGAATTCCCTTCATTTTGTCAGTAAGGGTCAGTCCCCAGGGACGCAGAGCAGGGCAGAAAAAGTGGCTGATGAATCTGCAAGAGACAGGGTACACACAAACATTACAAAATTATGGTCACGATACTATAGTAAGCAATAATGTCATGAGCAGTATTGTTTTTTGAGGAGTTTTAAAATGGTGCATCACTATTTTTCTGTAGAGTGTGTTACTGAGTCATTTCTAAAACCTTGTGAAACAGGATCAAGAACTGACATCACCAGCAGAGTGGAGGACATCTCTCCAGGACCTCCTTTCCTGCTTGCTCACCCTGGTGGGCGTCCCCTAACAATCCCAGGCAGGTGGGTCTCTACATGACTTCAGATCTTTAGGGATGAGGGAGTCTTGTCCTTGTCTGTCAGTTATAGTGCTTAATAATGCTGCCTTTGCATGAATGTTTCCAGGTGAAATTCCATTAAAATCCAGTGTCTGTCCTCTGAATCCACACAGTGGTGTTATAGTCAACAGCACTGTTGGCTGTCTTGTTAGCTTCCTTGTCTGTTAACCCCCTTTTGTTCAGTCAGGTAAAGGACTTTCTTATGAATGTGGAAAAAACAAAACCCAAAACAACATTCACTGTCTTTGCTTTTTAATCTTTGATATGCAGGGTCCTCCAGAGCACCAGTACTGGGTGGTATAGCAGGGAGAGGGCACTTCTTTCCCTAGTTCAGAGTTTCTCAACCTCAGCACTATTGACATTTGGGGCTGGATAATTCCTCATTGTTAGGAGCTGTCCTGTGCATTGTAGGATGTTTAGCAGCTTCCCTGGCCTCTACACACAAGATACCAGCAGCAACCTCCTTAGTTGTGACAATCAAAAATATCTCCAGACAACATTGCCAAGGGTCCCCCACTACGCAAAATCTCCCCCAATTGAAAACTACTGTCCTAGTCAAAAGGAGGCACTAGCTTATACCAGCCTTGTTGCCATAGTAACTTACCCTAACCTCCATTACTTGACACAGACATGGTTCTGTTCTTTGTAACCAAAAGGTTTTACAACCTGGATCCCAACTGGTTACAAAGTGCCACCTTCCAGAAAATTCTGTGGGGAGTAGATGTCTTTTCTGACCCAAACTATCTTTCATACTTCACTGCCCTTTTACTCACACCCACATAATTCTTGGTTTGATCCTAGCTCTCCTTAGCAGATCTCAGCATCCCTTGTGGTCATATGGGTTGGATCATTGGTGATACATCCAGCTGCTATAGAATCTCAAATGGCAGTTGGAATAAAGACTTAGCGCTCTAGAATTTCTATGCTGCACACAATTGGAAAAAAATGTGGTGGGGGAAGAGGAATACTTATTTGTGCCTTGACCCAATCATAAGTCATCAAATACTGACCCTTCATAATTTACCACATCTTACACAATGGTCCTTGTTTATTCGGTGGTCTTGTTTATATCTAGAATATAGCAACTTTACTCTTGTCAGTCTTTATCTTCCTTCAAGTGTTGGAGGGGGAAGAAATTCTCAAATTACTCCTCCTTTTACACTGGAGGAAATTTTATTTATTATTTATACCCTGCCTCATTCCAAAAAAGGTTTTGAGGAGAATGAAGACATTGGATGGCATGGGTCAGTGAGAGAGCAACTGGAATCGACATTCCCCAATTCAACACTATTTTCTGAAACAATGTCAAGCCCTTACAAGGATGGGAAAATAACAAAGTCACATACCGTGAAAGTCAAGGATTCTCTCTTAGGGAATAAGTGTCCTCAAGCTACTGTCTTCCCAGTACATTTGTGAGCTTAACAGTTTGGAATGTCAACAAGAAGGGTGACTGGGGGCAGAGGGACAGAGAGCTGCAAGAGGCTTCACAGCCCACTCATTGATCAATGCAAGGAAAGGAGTTAAAGCTGGAAGCTCTTCGGAAAGAGTGTGCAAGCTAACCACTTTGAATCAACAGGCAAGAGGGATTTATCTTCCCCAGATATGCACAAACCACAACAAAGAATCCTGAGTAAGCAGATCTCCCGAATACAATACTCTATAGGGAATGGGGCTCAAAATCTGTTCAATAATATGGTGACACCCTGTGTTGTCTGTCTTTCAACATCCCTCACTAACCAAACTTCCAAATGTTCAGTTCAACCAGGGAGATGTAATTGGTCACTTTATTTACAATAGTGTTCAAGACCAAATCAGGGCTTGAATTTTTCTATGCTGACTCATAGTTTTAAGAAAAGAGTGAGTGAAAGAAAAGAGAAAGAATAAAAGGAGCCAAGGAACAGTATGTAATGGATCCAGTTGGGGTTACTTAGTCTGCCATGGTCTTTCAAAAGAGGAAGTGGAAGTTTGAAAGCCAGCCTTTAAGTGGAAGTTCAATCATCAGGGAAGGTTTCAAGCTCATCAGACCATAGATGTCATCAGAAGCCCTTGCCACAAGTTGCTTAGGATACCCTCAGTTATTAACATCCTTCAAAAGGGTCTAAAAGAGCAGACTCAAAATCACAGGCACGCACTCTGCAGAGTCAGCTGTCACTTCAGCTGGGGGAGCAGAGACCTTGGAGCAGCCTATGTTGCTGTGACCCAAGCACCTTGGCCAGAAACAGGGCTGGGAACGTAGGCACAACCTGGATAGATCAAAGACATGGAAAATGAGGATGTCGGTTTGGCTAGCGTAGAGCATCACTGATGATTGATATTTCCAACTGACTTAAGTCAATTCGATCTCTCACAATTACCAATTCCTTCTTTATTAATATAGGTAGCTATCAGTAATTAGAAATAAGTAAGGCCACTTCCCCCTAGAGCTCCCCACCAGTTACTATACAACAATAAAAGCAATTCTCAGAGAGAATTTTGACCCCAGTACAAATGTCTATTTGCAAGCAAGTACCAAGTGCTAGGAATTCTTGACTTAGTTCTTTGTTCTGCTAGATATTTATACAGAGCCTTGGGTGGAATGTTCACTTGAAACAGAGGAAAAAATATTCCAGTGGCAGAATTCAGGCCAAGTCAGATAAAAAAATCCTTCTGTAGAGAGCTGAGTGAGGACCATTTCATATTCCTAAGCTGAAGATGTTATTCAAATGTTTGCAGACTCTTAGACTCATCTGTCCCCTTCATGCAAGATGGTACTCCTGCAGAGCATCTCCCCACAACCCACATGGCTTGAACAACCCCAAACCCACTAATGGGACACTACTTCTGATACCCATTATGCTAATTTACCAGGCTTCTGATGTTCACCAAAAACAAAGAGAGGTTAAGAGCTCATAGGAGGGCTTTTGAAGTATAGCAGTGTGCTAGCAAACTGGAACTCAAAATGGGAGTGTTTGCTGATCGCCATTGAATAAATACTGTCACCACACTGATTTCAAGTTATTAACATGACACCCCTGAATGTGGAGTTAGAAAGGGATGTATACAACCAGCTCTCATGAGCTGGTTCAAGCCAGCACCTGGACACCACTTAGTGTGGTCTTATGATTTGAGTTTTCCAAATTCTGACTACCATAAAAACACCCAATGTTAACAAATAGCTTTGTGTTCATTATCTCATGTTGCATAAAAATTTACCCAAAAAGTTAGCAGCTTAAAACCAAATGCATTTATTAACTCAGTTTTTGTGGTTCAGGAATCTTGGTAACACTCAGCTGATATTCCTTTGTCTCAGGGTCTCTTAAAAGACTGTGATCAAGGTATTGGTCTTATTCATGGTTTCACTGGAAAGCTTGACTGGGGAAGGATCCACTTCCAAGCTCAGTCTAGAGGGTGCGGCCTCAATTCCTGCCAGCAGTTACAGACAGGCTGCCCACAGTTCCTTGCCATGTGGATCTCTCCCACTTCCTCAGCACAGCCAGCATGGACAAAATGCCAGTGAAAGAGAGAGAGTGCCAGGAAGAGAGAGAGTGAAAGCAAGCTGGAGGTCACAGTGTTTTATAATCTAATCACAGAAGTTACTCCCATCACTTTCCCATATTCCACTTGTTGGAAGCAAGTCACTTGGTTCAGCCCACACTGTAAGGTAGGGTTTCACATGAAGCAGGAATACCAGAAGGTGGGAATCATTAGGAGATATTTAAAAAAGAACATACCATAAGCTACTAGAGTATAGTCAAAAATTAACTCCCAAGATTATGTCACATTGTTCATGCTGAAAGATTTCAAATTAGATTATAAGCAATATAAATTAAGGCAATACAAGTTGAATAATAAGCTCAGTAAATGTTCAATAACTCTTCCTCCTCTTTCTTGTCTCTATGGTGTGGGAGCATTGAAAAGACACAGTTAGAGACTGCAACCTGGTAACTCAAGAGCTCCAATTTGGCCAATAAAATATTGAAAGCTTTTAAAGTTCTTTAAGACACTTGTCCTCTTCTCATCACCACAGACCTCACCATTCCCTGTTGCCTTACATACAACAGATTCACACTGTTACGTTGCCACTCCGGTCCCTTCATGATTTGTATCAGGGACCCCTTGACACTGATGATTGTAATCTGCAGATAAACCTCTTTTGAACACTATTTTTAATATCTTCCCTTCCACTAAGCCTATTTGTTATTCAACAAATACTTTTCAAGTGCTTCTTGTGCTTAAGAAACAGTACTAGGCAAGCCATAATACATACAGCTCAGTAAAATACAGCTCCTTGGACTGACTAAATGATCTATGTCTCATTTTATTTTCTCATTTCAAACTCTGCTGTTCCAAAGATGGTTAATCTGGTGGGAGAAGCAACAGCAAAGGGTTGGGGAAATTTGGGAAATAAAACCTTATTCATTCCTTGAGCAAAGGAGTCCTCATCACACCCCACTAAAGCTTTGTAAGGTGGCCCAGGAAGACCCCCAAAGCACAGCAGATATCATAGACAAGAAGAGTGGTTCTACAAGTGTGGTCCCCAAAGCAGCAGCTTAGCCACCTCTGGAAATGTGTTAGATATGCAAACTCTTGGGCTCTACCCCAGACCTTCTGAATCAGTAACTCTGGGGGTGGGTTCCAGCAATTTGTGTTTTATCAAGCTTACCAAGGGATTCTGATGGGTCCTCTAGTTTGAGAATCACTGTGCTAGAACATGTCAGAGCTGAAAGATATCTTATGGATCATATGCTCAATTCCCTGACTCTACAGAAGAGGGAATGGAGGTGCTGAAAAATGACACAACTGATTAATTTTGCCTAGCTAATGAGCAGCTGCCTCCCTCAAGCATGGGCATCTTGAGTCGTGAGATTTCAAGCAGGCCAGGGGCTGGGCTCCCTGTCAGCCCTGGGCTCCCGCCTAAAGCCATTCCTTGGCTCCGAGTGTACCCAGCACCTCTGTCCAGTCATGCACAGCACGTCCTGCCAGGTCTGCAGGTGTGGTTCATGTACTCAGAGGTGTGCCACTGGAAGAGTTAAACAATTACCAACCCTCGCTGGCCTTTCTGCTCTTTAATGCCACATACCTGCCGCATTACCTGCAAAGGTGAGCTCAGACAGAGGCTATGATCACACACCTCCCTGGACACACGCCAGTGCTGAGGGGCCCAGGATTGGGCTGCTGGGATTGCCACCTTATTTACACAATTAACGTTTGGACAATAAACCCGAACGTCCCCAACATACCACACCCTGGAATACAGGATCATGGTGAAGGGCACAGAATTCCTGGTATATTTCAGGCATAACCTTCTGAATCACCATACGGAATGACCAGACCTCACAGAGACACATTACATGAGTCTGTGAATAGGCTGTAAATAAAATAGCAACAGGAAGCAGTATTCATCGGAGCAAAAGTTCCCTTATTAAGTAAGAAGAGAGACAGATGTTTTTAGCTCCATCCTTCCATATACATGGAGGCTGGGAGAAAGAGATGAGAAGAAAGTCCTCTAGAATTTTTCCAAAGTTATTATTTCTATGAATGGGACTAGAGAACAATAATAAAACTGTAAAATACATGTCCTTATTTGGGCTACTGGATACCTTTTAAGTTTATTTTTGAATCCTCATGTCAATTTCCAAACATATAGAATGAGAAATAGAGGGAGGTGAGGAATGGGTTATTCTGGGTCTAAAGCTACATGTTTACAAGCAAATGAATTTTGGTGACATTTTGTAGGAATGATCTCTGAATTCATAAGTACCCATTGTAACATGAAAGTCTGTTTTGAATAGTGCTTCTCAATGAGGGGCAAGAGGAAGATCATGGTCCTGAATCTCAAAAGCATTTTAAAAAATGCAAATGCTCCTCCTCAGAGTATAGAGTAAAACTCCTGGGGCTGGGAATGGGGGCTCTGACACACAGTGCCGTTTAGTCTTGGCACACACACCCCCCCCCCCAACTCTGCTCTGACTCTAACAAGGGTACAAAAAACGTGAATATGTAATTCATAGAAATTCTGAAAATCCACAATACTAGATTGTGTTCCTGAAACAGAGCAGCCAAATTCTAATCATCTCTGAATTCTTACACCCTAATGCAGAGATCTAGAACCAGTGGTCCTGCTATGTACAGACATGTTTTACACAGTGTTGTATACACAGTGTTTAACTCATTTTTAAAATAAAGTTTTGAATTAGCTACTGCAGCAGCAGGCTATATTTTTCAAAGATGATTGCAACACTAGTTCCTGGCCACATGCACTTCTAGAGCATAACCTTGTCACTCCCCATCAAAAGGCAAAACCTTGAATCTGGTGGGCTTTTGACTGCTTTGACCAATATATTCTGGCTGGAGTGATACCACATGACTTCTAAGGCTGAGTCCTAAAAGACCACACAGCTCTCTCTTTGTTTGTAGGAATACTGGCGCTTGAAGCTCTGCCGGGAAAGAAGTCCCACTACTCGGAGGCTGCTGATGTGAGGAAGTGGGGCCACATGGGGAAGTGACAGGTAGTTGATCCAAGTGGAAGCTCTGCTCACTGAGCCTTCCCAGCCCAGGAACTAGACGTGGAAGTAAATGGGTCTTTAGATGATTCCAGACCCCAGCCTTTGAGTCTTCCCAGCTGAGGCTTCAGACCTGGTGGAGCCGACACAAGACATGCCCACTTTGCTGGTGATTTCCAAGGCAAACAATCCATGAGAATAATAAAATGGTTATTTGTAAGTGGATAAGTTTTAAGCTTTTTTTTTTAAGCATCTTAAATGGAGTATAATTGCTTTACAATGATGTGTTTCTGCTGTATAACAAAGTGAATCAGCTATACATATACTTATATCCCCATATCTCCACCCTCTAGCGTCTCCCTCCCACCCTCCCTATCCCACCCCTCTAGGTGGACACAAAGCACCGAGCTGATCTCCCTAAGCTATGCAGCTGCTTCCCACTAGCTATCTATTTGACATTTGGCAGTGTATATATGTCAATGCCACTCTCTCACTTCGTCCCAGCTTCCCCTTCCCCCTCCCCCAGTCCTCAAGTCCATTCTCTATATCTGTGCCTTTGTTCCTGTCCTGCCCCTAGGTTCTTCAGAACCATTTTTTTTTTTTTTAGATTCCATATATATATGTTAGCATACAGTATGTGTTTTTCTCTTTCTGACTTACTTCACTCTGTATGACAGTCTATAAGTCCATCCACCTCACTACACATAACTCAGTTTCATTTCTTTTTGTGGTTGAGTAATATTCCATTGTATATATGTGCCACATCTTCTTTATCCATTCATCTGTTGATGGACACTTAGGTTGCTTCCATGTCCTGGCTATTGTAAATAGAGCTGCAATGAACATTGTGGTACATGACTCTTTTTGAATTATCGTTTTCTCAGGGTATATGCCCAGTAGTGGGATTGCTGGGTCGTATGGTAGTTCTATTTTTAGTTTTTTAAGGAACCTCCATACTGTTCTCCATAGTGGCTGTATCAATTTACATTCCCACCAACAGTGCAAAAGGGTTCCCTTTTCTCCACACCCTCTCCAGCATTTATTGTTTGTAGATTTTTTGATGATGGCCATTCTGACTGGTATGAGGTGATACCTGATTGTAGTTTTGATTTGCATTTCTCTAATGATTAGTGATGTTGAGCATCCTTTCATGTGTTTGTTGGCAATCTGTATATCTTCTTTGGAGAAATGTCTATTTAGATCTTCTGCCCATTTTTGGATTGGGTTGTTTGTTTTTATGATATTGAAAATCTGCTTGTATATTTTAGAGATGGTATATTTCCAAAAGCTGCTTGTATATTTTGGAGATTAATCCTTTGTCAGTTGTTTCGTTTGCAAATATTTTCTTCCACTCTGAGGTTGTCTTTTCATCTTGTTTATGGTTTCCTCTGCTGTTCAAAAGATTTTTAAGTTTCATTAGGTCCCATTTTTAAATTTTGTTTTTATTTCCTCTAGGAGGTGGATCAAAAATGATCTTGCTGTGATTTATGTCATGGAGTGTTCTGCCTATGTTTTCCTCTAAGAGTTTTATAGTGTCTGGTCTTACATTTAGGTTTTTAATCCATTTTGAATTTATTTTTGTGTATGGTGTTAGGGAGTGTTCTAATTTCATTCTTTTACATGTAGCTGTCCAGTTTTCCCAGCACCACTTATTGAAGAAGCTGTCTTTTCTCCATTGTATATTCTTGCCTCCTTTATCAAAGATAAGCTGACCATATATGTATGAGTTTATCTCTAGGTTTTCTATCCTGTTCCATTGATTTATATTTCTGTTTTTGTGCCAGTACCATTCTGTCTTGATTACTGTAGCTTTGTAGTATAGTCTGGAGTTAGGGAGCCTGATTCCTCCAGCTCTGCTTTTCTTTCTCAAAATTGCTTTGGCTATTCAGGGTCTTTTGTGTTTCCATACAAATTGTGAAATTTTTTGTTCTAGTTCTGTGAAAAGCATCACTGGTAGTTTAATAGGGATTGCATTGACTCTGTAGATTGCTTTGGGTAGTATAGTCATTTTCACAATGTTGATTCTTCCAATCCAAGAACATGGTATATCTCTCCATCTGTTTGTATCATCTTTAATTTCTTTCATCAGTGTCTTATAGTTTTCTGCATACAGGTCTTTTGTCTCCCTTGGTAGGTTTATTCCTAGGTATTTTGTTCTTTTTGTTGCAGTGGTAAATGGGAGTGTTTCCTTAATTTCTCTTTCAGATTTTTCATCATTAGTATATAGGAATGCAAGAGATTTCTGTGTGTTAATTTTATATCCTTCAACTTTACCAAATTCATTGATTAGCTCTAGTAGTTTTCTGGTGGCATCTTTAGGATTCTCTATGTATAGTATCATGTCATCTGCAAACAATGACAGTTTTACTTCTTCTTTTCTAATTTGTATTCCTTTTATTTCTTTTTCTTCTCTGATTGCCATGGCTAGGACTTCCAAAACTATGTTGAATAATAGTGGTGAGAATGGACACCCTTGTCTCGTTCCTGATCTTAGAGGAAATGGTTTTAGTTTTTCAACATTGAGAATGAAGTTGGCTGTGGGTTTGTCATATAAGGTCTTTATTAGGTTGAGGTAAGTTCCATCTATGCCTACTTTTTCAAGGGTTTTTATCATAAACCAGTTTTGAATTTTGTCAAAATCTTTTTCTGCATCTATTGAGATGATCATATGGGTTTTCTCCTTCAATTTGTTACTACAGTTTATCACATAGATTGATTTGAGTATATTGAAGAACCCTTGCATTCCTGGGATGAACCCCACTTGATCATGGTGTATGATCCTTTTAATGTGCTGTTGGATTCTGTTTGCTAGTATTTTGTTGAGGATTTTTGCATCTATGTTCATCAGTGATATTGGCCTGTAGTTTTCTTTCTTTGTGACATCTTTGTCTGGTTTTGGTATCAGGGTGATGGTGACCTTGTAGAATGAGTTTGGGAGTGTTCCTCCTGCTGCAGTTTTTTGGAAGAGTTTGAGAAGGATAGGTGTTAGCTATTCTCTAAATGTTTGACAGAATTCACCTGTGAAGCCATCTGCTCCTGGGCTTTTGTTTGTTGGAAGATTTTAAATCACAGTTTCAATTTCAGTGCTTTTGATTCGTCTGTTTATATTTTCTATTTCTTCCTGGTTCAGTCTTGTAAGGTTGTGTTTTTCTAAGAATTTGTCCGTTTCTTCTAGGTTGTCCATTTTATTGGCATGTATTTGCTTGTAGTAATGTCTCATGATCCTTTGTATTTCTGCAGTGTCAGTTGTTACTTCTTTTTCATTTTTAATTCTGTTGATTTGAGTCTTCTCCCTTTTTTTCTTGATGAGTCTGGCTAATGGTTTATCAGTTTTGTTTATCTTCTCAAAGAACCAGCTTTTAGTTTTATTCATCTTTGCTATCGTTTCCTTCATTTCTTTTTCATTTATTTCTGATCCGATCTTTCTGATTTCTTTCCTTCTGCTAACTTTGGGGGTTTTTTGTTCTTCTTTCTTTAATTGACTTAGGTGTAAGGTTAGGTTGTTTATTTGAGATGTTTCTTGTTTCTTAAGGTAGGATTGTATTGCTATAAACTTCCCTATTAAAACTGCTTTTTCTGCATCCCATAGGTTTCGGGTCATAATGTTTTCATTGTCATTTGTTTCTAGGTATTTTTTGATTTCCCATTTGATTTCTTCAGTGATCTCTTAGTTATTTGCTAGTGTATTGTGTAGCCTCCATGTGTTTGTATTTTTTACAGACTTTTTTCCTGTAATTGATATCTAGTCTCATAGCATTGTGGTTGGAAAGGATACTTAATATGATTTCAATTTTCTTAAATTTACCACCGCTTGATTTGTGACCCAAGATATGCTCTATTCTGGAGAATGTTCCATGAGCACGTGAGAAGAAAATGTAATCTGCTGTTTTTGGATGGAATGTCCTATAAATATCAATTAAGTCCATCTTGTTTAATGTATCATTTAAAGCTTGTGTTTCCTTATTTATTTTCATTTTGGATGATCTGTCCATTGGTGAAAATTGGGTGTTATAGTCCCCTACTATGATTGTGTTGCTGTTGATTTCCCCTTTTATGGCTGTTAGCATTAGCCTTATGTATTGAGGTGCTCCTATGTTGGGTACATAAATGTTTACAACTGTTATAACTTCTTGGATTGATCCCTTGATCAATATGTAGAGTCCTTCTTTGTAATAGTCTTTATTTTAAAGTCTATTTTGTCTAATATGAGAATTGCTGCTCCAGCTTTCTTTTGATTTCTGTTTGCATGGAATATTTTTTCCATCCCCTCACTTTCAGTCTGTATGTGTCCCTAGGTCTGAAGTGGGTCTCTTGTAGACAGCATAGGTACAGGTCTTGTTTTTGTATCCATTCAGCCAGTCTATGTCTTTTGGTTGGAGCATTTAATCCATTTACATTTAAGGTAATTATCGATATGTATGTTCCTATTACCATTTTTTAAAATTGTTTTGTGTTTGTTATTGTAAGCCTTTTCCTTCTCTTGTGTTTCCTGCCTAGAGAAGTTCCTTCAGCATTTGTTGTAAAGCTGGTTTGGTGGTGCTGAATTCTCTCAGCTTTTACTTATCTGTAAAGGTTTTAATTTCTCCATTGAATCTGAATGATATCCTTGCTGAGTAGAGTAATCTTGGTTGTAGATTTTTCCCTTTCATCACTTTAAATATGTCCTGCCACTCCCTTCTGTCTTGCAGAGTTTCTGCTAAAAGATCAGTTGTTAACCTTATAGGGATTCCCTTGTACGTTAATTGTTGCTTTTCCCTTGCTGCTTTTAATATTTTTTCTTTATATTTAATTTTTGATAATTTGATTAATATGTGTCTTGGTATGTTTCTCCTTGAATTTATCCTGTATGGGACTCTCTGCGCTTCCTGCACTTGATTGCCTATTTCCTTACCCATATTAGGTAAGTTTTCAACTATAATCTCTTCAAATATTTTCTCAGTCCCTTTTTTTTTTTCTCTTCTTCTTCTGGGACCCCTGTAATTCGAATGTTGGTGTGTTTAATGTTGTCCCAGAGGTCTCTGAGATTGTCCTCAATTCTTTTCAATCTTTTTTCTTTATTCTGCTCTGTGGTAGTTATTTCCACTATTTTATCTTCCAGGTCACTTATCTGTTCTTCTGCCTCAGTTATTCTGCTATTAATCCCTTTTAGAGAATTTTTAATTTAATTTTTTGTGTTGTTCATATTATTTGTTTGCTCTTTAGTTCTTCTAGGTCCTTGTTATATACTTCTTCTATTTTCTCCATTCTAATTCCAAGATTTTAGATCATCTTTACTATCATTACTCTGAATTTGTTTTCCAATAGACGGCCTATTTCCTCTTCATTTGTTTTGTCTGGTGGGTTTTTACCTTGCTCTTTCATCTGCTGTGTATTTCTCTGTCTTCTCATTTTGCTTAAGTTACTGTGTTTGGCGTCTACATTTCACAGGCTGCAGGTTCATAGTTTCTGTTGTTTTTGGTGTCTGCTCCCAGTGGTCAAGGTTGGTTCAGTGGGTTGTGTAGGCTTCTTGCTGGAGGGGACTGGTGCTTGTGTTCTGGTGGATGAGGCTGGATCTTGTCTTTCTGGTGGGGAGGACTGTGTCCAGTGGTGTGTTTAGGAGTGTCTGTGAACTTATTATGATTTTACGCAGCCTCTCTGCTAAAGGGTGGGTTTGTGTTCCTGTCTTGCTAGTTGTTTGACATAGGTTGTCCAGCACTGTAACTTGCTGGTTGTTGAGTGGAGCTGGGTCTCAGCATTGAGATGGAGATTTCTGGGAGAGCTTTTGCTGTTTGATATTATGTGGGGTTGGGAGGTCTCTGGTGGACCAATTGTCCTGAACTTGGCTCTCCCACCTCAAAGGCTCAGGCCTGACACCTGACCAGAACACCCAGACCCTGTATGCCACACAGACACATACATGGGGAGTTTCTTGCCCTTGGGAAGTCTGAGGTTTTCTGCCAGCATTCAGTAAGTGTTCTGTAGGAGTTGTTTCATATGTAGATGTAGTTTTGATGTATTTGTTGGGAGGAAGGTGATCTGCACATCTTGCTCCTCTGCCATCTTGAAGGCACCCTAGATAAGTTTTAAGTTAATTTGTAATGCAGAAATAGTAACAGGAACAGTTTCCAACATATATGCATAGAGAGACTTTCCATAACATTTCAGTTTCTTGAAAAATTGAAGGATATGGCAGATGGATACAATGTGTTCCTAAAGCAATGAACTAGGTAGCAGACCTAGCAGCTAGTACACAGGAAACATACGTACTCACTGGACGTGTACTCTGCAGTTTGCACAGTCACCATCCCTGACACTGTGAACTGAGTTTTAATGATATGACTTGTTACATTCATCCTGTTGTTTTTCTTACACAGCAGAACTGTGTGCTTCAAATGGGGTAAATAAGACAGAGAGGGCCCTGAATCTTTCATACCAGCACCTTCTCACCTGGTTCCTGTACGTACTGTTGTTTTGCAACCCCTGCCCTGGAATATAGCTAGCACATAATAAATACTTGTTGAATTTCGAAATCAATCCATCCTTCTTGCTGATTTTATATTTATGTCTGGATTCTGCTGATAAAATTTTCTTTTCGTGTAAGTTAAGTGGCACTTAAGACATCTTTTCTCTTCCTTCCTTCTTTTATTTCTTTCCTTCATTCCTCCCTCCCTCCCCCCACCTTCCACCTTCCACCTTCCTTCCTTCCTTCCTTTTTCTTTTTCTTTCTTTCTTTCTTTCTTTCCTTCTTTCTTTCCTTCCTTCCTTCCTTCTTTCTTTCTTTCTTTCTTTCTTTCTTTCTTTCTTTCTTTCTTTCTTTCTTTCTTTCTTCTTTCTTTCTTCCTTTCTTTCTTTCTCTCTCACCTCCTTCCTTCCTTCCTCACTTTCACAGCTTGCATCCCTGTTTGTGTGTGTGTGTGTATATATGTATATTATACATATATATATATAACACATTATGCACTGGCTGCCCTTTCATCTTCCACTCAGAATATAGAATAATAAAATAATAGTTTTCAAACTGAAAAATTCTTGTTCCATAGCAGAAGTACCATTTTGTTCAAGGAGCAACTGCCTCAGAAGCATTTAGGGAGTTCTTTAAAATATAGAAACCAAGGCCCTTCCTTGCCCTTGGAAACTCATATTGAGGGCACCGAGATAGAAATCTGGACCTCAACGAGTGCTTCACAGGATCTTGGTGCACACGCAGCTTTAGAAACCAGCCCAGCCTTCTTTAAGTGGCTACAATGGAAGGTGGGATCTGCCATGAAACCCCAGGATTGCAAAGACAGATCTGATGTGACCAGAGTGACAGGTCCAGGGGAACTACAGGAAGGTCAGTGACCAAGTGGATGTTGCATTGAGGACCACGGTGAAAATGAGATGGCAGGACAATGAGAAGTTGGGACCAGGACCTCCAATAGCACAGAGACTAGGAGACCAGATGAGTAAGGTAGGCTTAAGCAGGGCTTTTGTCATGGAGTCTGTGAACCTGGACAGGGAGAAAATTCCAACTTGTTTGTATTACTCTCTGAATGGAATGTAGCACTTCCTTTAGTTCTGAATGTAAGCAACAAACCAAAGTAGTGTTAACAGGACCCATGCTTTGTCCTAAAAGAAATCACAGATATTTCTATATCACAGAGATTTCTTATGATGACATTTTCATTCATCAATACTTCAAAATTATGATATTTTTTAGGCCCCTTGCTAGAAATTGCTATTTAACAGATTATTTCAGAAATACATCTATTACTATGTCACAATTTTAAAAATTGTTTTGATATATAATTAGTTTCCTTTGTAATCCCCAAAGTTGTATGTTATGGATTTAAAATCTTCTTCAGGATGGTGTCCACAGGCTTCACCAGACTGTCAGAGACATGTGCACCCAGATTAAAGGAACAGGTGAATGATGGAGAGGCCAACCTGGTCCTTACAAGACTTCTAGAAGATCCAGGTTGCCTATCCTTCGAGGGAGCAAAGGAAAGTGACAGAGAGACGAGGCCCTCCAGGTGCACTCAGCGTCCGGGCCACTCCTCCTGGGTGCCTGCTGGGACAGACTGCAGTTTGTACCTGCGTACACTGGTCAGCCAGGAAGAATCCATGGTGCCAGGCCTGGATTGGGACATTCGAGGCTAAGTGTCCATCTTCTCCTGGAGACTGGGCTGACCCCTGCATATCCCCAACCCCGCAACCAACCTCTGAGGTCACTTATTCAGCCATCCTTTTAGGTAGCATTGGAAGCACCACATTTGCACAGGCTGGAATAAGATAGTCATACTTGCAGACAAGTGAAGAATGTATTTCTTCATACAGGGCTTGAGAAGGATGCACACCCCTCACATTAAAACCAGTGATCCTCTTTTATGAGCTGATGGGCCAGCACTGTGCAAAGCCATTTATTCATCTTCACAAAATCCTACAAAGCAGGGGTTTCTTCCAATTTAATTTTAATATCTTCACTTTCCAGATGAAGAAAAAGAAGATCTGCAAGATCAATTGCTATATAATACAAGTACCTATTATTATTATTAAATATAAACATATTATTAAAATATAAAATATAAATGTAAATATAGTAAACATAAATATTGTTATTAAAATAAATATAAAATAATGGTATATTATTAAAAGTATTAATATTGCTTAGTAATTAATTATAGATTATACTTATTAATGTGGATTCTAATTTTAAGATCAATACTACTTAATATTGTTTTGCTGAATTAATTATAATTAATTATTAATTGCAAATAATATTTATAATAGCTAATGATAATAATAATATTGTATCTTGCTATGTACCCAGCCATGGACTATGCATTGTACTTTCTTTTTCTCATGTAATCCTTATACAACTCTCTAAGATGGATGCCATTATTGTTGCTGTTTGGTAGATGTAGTGGTCAGGGGCTGAAGGACTTACCCAAAGTCCCACAGTTGGGAGCTAGCTCTGTCCTTGGAGGACTGGAATTTGAATCCAGGTTTCTCTGACAGAAAGTCCATGTTCTCTCCTTTCTGTCAAGGGCTTCTGGTCCTCACTGTGCACTTATGTCAGCACCCCTCTAGACCTACATATTCGTGGCTAGTTGGTATTCTGGAACCTTCCAAGGACAGGGAAGGGTGGGCAAGTTTCAATGTCTCAGAAGTGCGGAGCCATTGGAGCCGTTTCTTCAGGCCAGAATCTTGCAGACGTCCCCCACTCTCCCCCATGTCTTCTGAAACTTGAGTCAGCAGCTGAGCAAAGCCACAAAGACAGTCCCAGGAGGTGTGGTGTGACCAGGAATAAACACAGGCAGGGAACATTCGAACCAAAACGCACTGAAACTTGACAACCAGGACATGCCAGGACACGCCAGCTCATGGCTCATAAAAGTTGCAACTTTTATTGTGAACATTCAGTCACTTGATTAAAATAATACTACCAATAACACCACCTGCTGACATTATTGGGGTTCTCCGGCATTTGGGGGGACAGCACGGTGCAAGATCCACTGCAGGGAAAGGGCTGTGAAACCACAGGCATATGGACATTTTCTTGCCCTTGAAGGGAGGAGATGCAGGGTAGGGTTAAGGGGTGGAATTTCCCTGGCTCCTTCCATGACGCCAAGACCAAGGTTAGAAATGAACTGAACCACCTTGTAAAAAGCATTATATATAAAGTCATCTGTTTACCTCAGCCGCTGCTGTCACAACCCCGTGTTCCTATCAGGGGTTTAAAGCAAACACTGTGAGTGGCTAAAAGAACAACATCGTTTCTGATTCTGTCTTAAGACCTGATTCACTTGTGAAATGGGCTTATGAACTTAAAATTATGGGAGGGGAGGTTGGAGGGGAAAGACAAGAACCCTTTTATTTAGCATATTATTCACAATGAAAATTGGCACAGAAGCCAACCACATACATTAACATAGCTTGGGCGAGTTTAAAGCTTATGAACACATTTCTGTGGAAAAATGTGAATATGGAAAATCCCCTCTTTTATTTTGCCCTTTCCAAAAAAGCAGTGAGTTCTGGGCTCAATGTGTATCCATAACCTCACTTAGAAACCGGGAAATGCCAAGTGGGACTGAACCGGGGGAGCCCGGGCTGAAGGGAGCCAAGGGTCTGCCACCTTGGAAACCAGAGGAGAGGAAGGGAGGAGGCCTGGGACTCCCTCGCAAGTCAGATTTTCTCCTGAATTGCAGAGGGGAAGCCCAGGAGACCAGGCTGAGGCCCTCGGTGCCTCTCTGCTGATAAGGGTGTCTGCTGGGGGAGATGCGTTATAATTAGAAGAGAGGGAGAGAGATCTCTTTTTAATCTTGCTCAAAATACACCAATTTAAAGGGAAGTTATAGTTAAAGAATTGTACACAGCAGTACCCAGGAGTCTGGTGTGGTGATCTTGTAATTGGGTTTTATTCATACAGTGCTTCCTTAAGGACCCTGTAAGTACTTAGAAACACAAAGTAATTCATCCTCCTCAAAACTGCCTTGAAGATAGCAGCTTCTGCTGATAGTTCTTCATGTTTCAGTTATTTTGCAGCCTCTACTAGATACTTCGGCTGACAGTTTCCCTGAGGAATAAGGGATTAACTATTCATTCACAAACAGGGGAAACAGTTTAGACATAAACAGCCTAAGGAAATTGTCTGCCACTGCTGAGCGCCTTCCATCAGTGTATTTGTCTGCCATCCTCCCAACCGTCCATCCACCCATCCACCCATTGACCTATCCATCCATCCATCCATCCATCCATCCATCCATCCATCCATCCAATGAATAATTTATTGAGGGTCCAAAGGACACTTGCCTATGCACATGCAAAGGTCTAAAGAAGTCCTGGGGAAATACTTACAATTTCTGAAACTCATCCTCACTCCTTAGCCTAGAGAGCTAGAGCAGCGCTGGTTCTGGTGAGGAGACAGAGCACGCAAAGGCTGTGAAGTAGGAAAGAAATAATTTATGAACCAAGTGAAATGCTAAGTAAATATATAAGCAACACCTTTGCTGGAAATGATCAAATAAGGAAATCTATCCATCAGGAAACAATCGATACATTTCTAAGAAACACTTGGCAAGTAATTATTGAGCACCTATTCTGTGGCCTACTCTGTTCTAGACCCTGAGAATACAGACAGGCTCTTTCTATGCTCACAGCTGCTCCCAGTCCAGCTGTGAAGGAGACACATGACATTGTATCCACATTGTGGTAAGTGCTGCAAGCTCTGTGATTGCTGACGGCAGAGCCCATGACCCATTTTCAGGCTCAGAGAGGAAGAGGTATGTACAAAGGCCCTGTAGTGAGACCTGGCTTCTGAGGAAAATTCTGAAGGCCAGTATGGCTGGAGAGGTTGGTCATCTAAGGCATTGGTCCCCAACCTTTTTGGCACCAGGGACTGGTTTTGTGGAAGACAGTTTTTCCATGGACGGGGTGGTGGGGGTGGGGGATGGTTCAGGCGGTAATGGGAGCGATGCGGAGCAGCAGATGAAGCTTCGCTGGCTGGCCACCTCTCACCTTCTGCTGTGCGGTCCGGTTCCTAACAGGCCCTGGACCGCTACCTGTCCGTTGCCCGGGTTTAGGGACCCCTGATCTAAGGACTTACAGGCTATGCTGAATGAAATGTAAAGTCACTTACAGTGTAAAACAGGAAAGACTCTACCATATTTGCTTTTTAAACTATGCTTCTGGCTCCTGAGAGCAAGGCCTGTGATGGCAAACGGTGGGAGCAGGGAGTTCACTAGGGCAGTCATTCAGCCAAGATGGTAGTGGCATATGAATTAGGACCTTTCAGGTAGGGAAGGAGAAAAAAATGGGAGATGCACTTAAAAGCTATAGCAGGAGAGAAGGAAATCAGAACCTCTCCCTGGGAAGCCAAGGAATGGGAAAGGAAGAAAATGCCTCCCTCTCACCCTAAATGGCGGCTGGAAGCATGGTGGGTGTTGCAGGGCTCAGGGTGGGAACAGGGCAGAGGGCAGGTTCCTGCCAGCAGACTGGGTGGTTGTGGGTGGGCTGCTCTTGAGACCAGCTCCCCACCCAACTTAGCTATGGGGAAAGAAGATTTGAATTGAACTAGCTTCCAGAATGCCAGATACGTCTGTGTGCATTCTTATCCTTCTTCCAGGCTTCCCATTTTTTTCATGCTGTGATGTTTTTAGTCCTTAAATCCAAAAATGGAAGAAAGAAATGGGAAGTCTCTGATATTTGGAGTTACAGTTTCTCAGATCCAATTAGAATGAAATTCAGCATAGACACTGATTAATATTAAAATATTAAATTTCAAAAATAATATTAAAATTATTTTCAACTTAATTTTTGAAAATCACAAAATAAGAGTTCCAGTGGCCTGAAATCATACTGCTATTCCCTTTGGCCCAAACAGAGAGGCCTTACCTTGTCAGAGAGTGCCAGCTTTCCCTTGCATGCACATGGAAATAGGATGTGACAGCCACCACTGCCCATACTTGGGGTGTCACTCTGCCTGTGGGTCACCCACCACTGCATTTAGAGCAGTAGGTCAGCAATTACTTTGAACTTTTTGTTAATGAGTTTTAAAAATTACTAATCAGAGTCACTTAAATGATTAAGAAGCCGGGCTTGGATATCACAGCATATGAACTTTTCTCAACTTAATGTATAAATTTGGCAAGTGATTTTTTTTTTTTAAGTAGAGCAAGTGTCATTTTGTCAATCTGTTATTCAAAGATTAACTCTGACCATCACTTCTTATAGGAAAATTGACCAAGATCTCTAAAAGTAAAGAATGATAAGAATAAGTTTATATACCTCATAAACACTTCCAAATATTCTAGGTTGCTTCTGTATATGTGTGTGTTGAGGGGGAGGGAGTTATAGAAAGAAGGTAGGTATGCAAAGAATAGAAGGTGGTTCTTGTTATTTTTCAAAACCAGTTCATCTTTTCTAATGAGTCATATCCCTGTGTCTAAGCCAAGTTCTTCCATGTCCCCACTGGCCTCAGCTTTGGGAATCCTGGGTATGATTCATGGGTCATGATCCTGAAGACAGAGTCCTATATTTCTCTAAAAACAATTTAGGCCCTTCAGCCTGTGATGCAACGATACAACTCCATATAAATCAGTGGGAGCTTTCATGGGTTGACTAATATGTTAACACCCTGTGATCCAGAAGTGGGGTTGCCTAAGCTTTTTTTAGGCTGGGTCATATAAATTGTGTCTCAAGCAGTGTTGTAGAGCTTTCAGTATCTTCCAAGATGATGTGGTAGAATGGGACAACAAATGGATGATTAATATGCTTGACTTTGTGCAATTCTTAACAATTTTTTGGTTGGAAAGAGATCAATTCCTGTGCATTTATTTATTTTTAATTTTTTAGTGGGTCGTTGCTTTTTTTAATTTTTATTTTATATTGGAGTATAGTTGATTTACAATGTTTTGTTAGTTTCAGGTGTACAGCAAAGTGATTCAGTTATACATATACGTAAAGCTGTTCTTTTTCAGATTATTTTCTCATTTAGGTTATTACAGATATTGAATATTGTTCCCTGTGCTATATAGTAGGTCCTTGTTGTTCACTTATTTTATCTATAGTAGTGTGTATATGTTAACCCCAAACTCTTAATTTATCCCTCCCCCCACCTTTTCCCTTTGGTAACCATAAATTTGTTTTCTAAGCCTGTGAGTCTGTTTCTGTTTTGTAAATAAGTTCATTTGTATCATTTTTTTAGATTGCACATATAAGTGATATCATATGATATTTATCTTTCTCTGTCTGACTTGCCTCACTCAGTATGATAACCTCTAGGTCCATCCATGTTGCTGCAAATTGCATATTTCATTCATTTTGATGGCTGAGTAATATTCTACTGTATATAAGAACCACACATATCCATTCATCTGTTGATGGACATTTTGGTTGCTTCCATGTCCTGGCTATTGTAAATAGTGCTTCAATGAACATTGGGGTGAATGTATCTTTTTGAATTATGGTTTTCTCCAGATATATGCCCAGGAGTGGGATTGCTGGATCATATGATAACCCTATTTTTAGTTTTTTAAGGAACCTCCATACTTTTTTCCATAGTGGCTGTACCAGTTTACATTCCCACAAACAGTGTAGGAAGGTTCCCTTTTTTTCCACATCCTCTCTAGCATTTATTGTTTGTAGACTTTTTATGATGGCCATTCTGACTGGTGTGAGGTGATAACTCATTGCATCATTTGCAAATATTTTCTCCCATTCTGTTGTTTGTCTTTTCATTTTGTTTATGGTTCCTTTGTTGTGCAAAAGGTTTTAAGTTTAATTAGGTTCCATTTGTTTACTTTTATTTTCATTACTCTAAGAGGTGGATCCAAAAAGACGTTGCTGCAATTTATGTCAAAGAGTGTTCTGCCTATGTTTTCCTCTAAGAGTTTTATAGTATCTGCTCTTCCTTTTAGGTGTTAATCTATTCTGAGTTTATCTTTGTGTATGGTGTTAGAGAATGGTCTAATTTCATTCTTTACATGTAGCAGTCCTGTTTTCCCAGCACCAATTATTGAAGAGACTGTCTTTTCTCTATTGTATATTCTTGCCTCCTTTGTCATAGATTAATTGACCATAGGTGCATGGTTTTATTTCTGGGCTTTCTATCCTTTCCCATTGATCTATATATCTGTTTTTGTGATTCCTGTGCATTTATGTCAGCTGTCAACTGTTTATTCTTGGAACTGCCAGAACTGCCCTTAGCTCCCAGGACAGGAACTAGAAATTATAATATCTGAACTTCATGACTTGTGAACACAGTACCAATCAGCTTCTGAAGGACTGAGTGAAATCCCTGTTTTTACTTTTTTCTTAACACTGAAATTTAGCTTTGCAAAATTTGTTATACAGAGATTCTACAGGCTGCAAGAGCCACTTTTAGCCATCTTAATAAGTTCTTCCAGAGGCCAACCAATATCATTCAGTGTTATAAAGATAGATAAGAAAACACTTGTAAGAAAAATATAAATGAACAGATCTTAAGACAAAATCAAGCTCTTTTTAATTCAACATATATTATTAAATGGGTATCATTTTGAAACTAACCCCGAATGACAAATATGTGTTCTACAATGAAGTAGTTACTGTTAGGACCACTGGGTTGATAAAGATACTTGTTCTGAGGAGAAAATGATCAGACTGATTAGTAATATCTGTCATAGGCTCAGATTTGGGGAGTAGTTGTTTTAGAACCATCTATTTGCCATCCACACCCTAATTCCTAAGCCAGAATATTAAAAATTATTGTACTGTAAATAAGATGAAACCCAAGATGAAGACAACACATTATCTAGTATATTCCCATGGCCAGAAGAGCTCTGTGTCCTTCCTCACTTGAGAAACCTCCTTTACCAAAAATCAGAGAGGCTTGCCAGTGAAGAAAATCTTAATACCAGATACCTAAGCTCTCTCACCTGGAATCCCCATGACTTTGATATTCAGCATATGTTAATGATTTCTGAATGTTTATTCTTCAGACCAAAAATCTTTCCTGCACTTTGAATTATATTTTCAACTGTTTATTAGACAGCTTCATCTCAAAACAGCAAACTCAAGAAAAAAAATTAATACTCTAACAAGATCCCTCTTTGCACATTTTCTAATCTGTTAATGACATTATTATGAACCCAGACTAGAACCTTAAAGTCATTCCTCTTTTACCTTCAAGCACTTCACAAATCAGCCACCAAATCCTAGCAATTTTAACACTTGACTTCTATCTGTATATTAAACCTAACACCTTTTCATTTTGTACTAGTTTTCTATAGTCACATAAACAATTACCAAAAAATTAGCAGTTTAAGATACCCCAGTTTATTATCTCACAATTTCCTTGGTAAGAAGCCTGGAAATGGATTAGCTGAGTCCCCTGAGCAGGGTCTCACCAGCTGTGTTCTCATCTGAAGGCTCTGGAGAGGTATGTGCTTCCAGATTCTATCATGTTGTTGACAGAATCCAATTCTTTGTGGTTGTAGAGCTGAGATCCCATTTCCATGCTGGTGGTCAGCTGGGGGCTTGTGCTCAGCTCTTTGAAGCCCACATTTCATGCATCATCTTCAAAGCTAGCCCTGGAGAATCCCCCTCATATCAAATTCCTCTCACACTTTGAATCTCTCTTACTAGGAAGGTCCCAGTCCTTATTACTCATCTGATTAGGTCAGGCTGCATAGAGATAATCTCCCTTTCCTAAAGTCAACTAATTTGGGACCTTAATTATATCTGCAAAATCCCTTCACAGTAGCACTAAGATAAAAATGCTTTATTGAATAACTTATAGAAGGTGAGTATATACCAAGGCACGTGGATTTGGAAGGATTAAGGGGGGATTCTGCCTTCCATATTTTCTGTGGCCACTGCTTTAGTTGAGGCCCTAACTATCTCTGTGTAAACCATTACAATGATCATCTGGCTCTGTCTTGAATTGGAGTTCTCAAAAGCAGAACTTGAGATAAGAAAGCTTGGGCAGTCTGTTTGCTAGGTAATCCCAGGAAGCACTCATGGGAAAGCAAGGAAGTGAAACAGAAAAAGAAGAAAACCAATACACGGTATTGGAGTAACTATGTTAGAATTCTAAATAACTGGGGCTTATTACTGCTGCTGAGTATGAGAACGCTGGAGTATCATCTCCCAACTCCCACCACTGTTGCTTGAGAGCTGCTCTCACTTGTTCCATAAATGCCCTCTGAATTTTTTTCTTCTTGTCTAACTAAATAAAACATAGATCTGATCCTGTCACTCCTCTTTCTAAAAACACTTATTTGTTTATACTGTCAACAAACAAACATTTTGTTTATTGCAAAATATGACATGCAATTCCCCATGATAGTCACTGTGAACTCAGTAGCGAAAAGACAGCCATGTAGGGAGCTTATAAGAGGAATGGTCCAAAAAAATGAAATCTAAATTCCTTAGCATAGCCCAGGTCTTTCCAAATCTGATATGAACTTATTTGGGCAGCATCTTTTCTCATCTTCTCCATTTAATCTTCCATTCAGGTGACAAAGTTTTCAGTGTTTCTGGAAAATTTTGTGCTCTTTCATCAACTTTGCTCAACCTTAAATGTTTTTCCCTTTTGGGGAAACTCCTATAAAATACCTTATCCAAAATGGACTTCCTCTGTGCACCATTCTGACACCCCTGTCTCGGTAGTTTTTATCACTCTTATTGCTCACAACTCATGGCTTACTGCATAGGCGGTCCTTCTGGAATAAATGCATTGAAAACCCATGAAAAAATTAAACAGTACTATATGGTATTCTTTCTGATATGAAGAAGATGGTATTCTTTCTGATATTCTTTCTGATATATAAGATGATTTTTTGGTTTAGATTTCCATATATGGCATTGTTCTTGGTTTCAAGTATTTGTCTATGTACATAGATGGATAAATACAGAGATAAATAAGCAAGAGACGGACAGATATACACCTATAAATAGAGAGATACAAAGATATATAAGTAAGACAAAATAGTAATTTTAAGAAATAATTTTTATTTGGTTTTTGATATTCTGGGATTCAACACAAGAGCTGTGTCACAAGTCAACGTGTCCTTGGGACTAGGTTTTTGTTGTTGTTTCTCTGTTTATTGTTAGCTCTATTGAGGTATAATTGACAAATAAAAATTATATGTATTTAAGATGTACAACTTGATGTTTTGATGTACCTATACATTGTTAAATAATCACCACAATCAAGCTAATTAACATATTCATCACCTCACATAGTTAATTTTGTGTATGTGTTTGCGTGTGGTAAGAACATTTAAGATCTACCCTCTTAGCAAACTTAAAGTATATATACAGTATTGTTAACTAGAGTCACCATGCTGTACATTAGATCTCCAAAACTTATTCACCTTGCATAACTGAAACCTTGTACCCTTTGACACTTTGACAAACATCCTATTTCTCCCACCAACCAACCCCTAGCAACAGCAGTTCTACTTTGTTGCTTCTATGAGTTCAACTATTTTAAATTCCACATATAAGTGTGATCATGAATTATTTGTCTTTCTGTGACTGTCTTACTTAACTTAGCATAATGTCCTACAGGTTCATTCATGTTGTTGCAAATAGCAGTATTTCCTTCTTTTTTAAGGCTGAATAATATTCCATTGTATATACCACATTTTCTTTGTCCCTTACTTATTGATTGACCCTTGGGTTGTTCCCATATCTTGGTTATTGTGAATAATGCTGCGATGAACATGAAGTCGCAGATATTTATTTGAGGCACTGATTTCATTTCCTTTGGATATATAATCAGAATAGGGAATGCTAGATCATATGGTAGCTCTATTTTTAATTTTTTGAGGAATCCCCATTCTGTTTTCCATAGCAGCTTTACCAATTTGCATTCCCACCAACAGTGTACAAAGGTTTCATTTTCTCCATACCCTCATCAACACTTGTTATCACTTGTCATTTTGATAATAGCCATCCTAACAGGTGGGAGATGCTATCTCATTGTGGTATTGATTTGTATTTCCTCAAAGATTAATGATGTTAAGACGTTTTCATACATCTGGTGGCCTGTCATATGTCTTCCTTTGAAAAGCATCTATTCAGTTCTTTCCTATTTTTCAAATCAGGTTATTTTTCTTTTTGTTATTGAGTTGAGTTCCTCATATATTTTGGATATTAACCCTTTATCTGATATATGCTTTGCAAATATTTTCTCCCATTCCATAGGTTGCCTTTTCACTTTGTTGATTGTTTCCTTTGATCCATAACTTTTTAGTTTGATGCAATCCCATTTGTCCTTTTTTGCTTTTGTTGCCTGTGTTTTTGGGGACTTACCCCAAAAAAATCATTTCCCAGACCAATATCAAGACACTTTCCCTATATTTTCTTCTAGTAGTTTTACTGTTTCAGGTCTTATATTTAAGTCTTTAATCCATTTTGAGTTTATTTTTATATGTAATGTGAGATGAGTCCAATTTTATTCTTCTGTGTGTGGATATCAATTTTCGCAGCACCATCTGTTGAAGAGACTATCTTTTCCCATGTGTGTTCTTGGTAGCCTTGTTGAAGATGAGTTGACCATATGCGTCAATTTATTTTTGAACTCCTTATTCTGTTCCATTGGTCTATATGTCTCTTTTTGTGTCAGTATCATTTTTTTTTATTACTATAGATTGGTAATATAATTTGAAATCAGGAAGTGTGATGCCTCCAACTTTGTTCTTCTTGCTCAAGATTGCTTTGGCTAGTTGAGGTCTTGTGTGGTTCATAGGAATTTTAGGATTTTTTTTCCTATTGCTGTAAAGAATGGTATTGGGATTTTGATAGGGTTGAATTGAATCTGTAGTTCACTTTGGGTTGTATGGACATTTTAACAATACTAATTCTTCCAATCCATGAACAGGGAATCTTTTTCCATATATCTGTGTCTTCTTTTATTTCCTTCATCAATGTTTTATAATTTTCAGTGTACAAGTCTTTTACCTCTTTGGCTAAGTGTATTTCTAAGTATGATTTTGTTGTTGTTGCTATTGTAAATGGGATTGTTTTCCTAATTTCCTTTTCAGATAGTTTGCTGTTTGTGTATAGAAACACCACTGATCTTTGTATGTTGATTTTTCATCCTGCAACTTGGATCTGATTTTAAAGCTGAAGGTCTTGTAGACATCACGGATGGACAAGCTCTGCCAAATTTTATATTTCATGCCAATAATACCCCTTTTCTTTTGAGAAGTAATCTTTTCAACATATCTTCATGCGTTTTCTTTTTTTTTTTTTTTTCTTTTCCTGCTAGACAAAGTATTTGGGAGTATATTGATAAGTGTATCTGACTTAAAAGGCTATATTTTTAAAAATTAGCTTTATTCCTGTGAAGCCTAATGCACACTCTAAAGTAGATATAAGTAGTTTCTGTTAAGCAATACAAAGACATTTAAAATCACAGTGGACCTACATAGAAAAAGATGTATTTTAACCAAAATATCGCCACTAAAAATGAACTCGGGGACTCAGAAATTTGAGGTACATAGTTGGGATTCCTTTTGTTTCCCTTGAGTCCCTAGTGGTTCAAGAAAACTGCCAGTTCTAGAAACATTTCTCTTACTTGAAACTGTCCTTTTAATAACTGTTATTGAATGTCTATTATAAGCTATGCATTATGCTATGTATTAAGGTTTTTAAAAAGATAAGATTGAAAGAAATGCATTGAGGAAGAAATATTAATTACTTTGTCTCAATAAATATTATACCCAACATGCCCAAAATTTTCTAAAATCAATTAGGAAAGACCTGACTTAATGAGGCTTTACACTTACCTGCTAAATGTAAATTTTTAGATTTCAGATAATTAGGAAGTCTATGTTCACAATACCAAAAGAATACTTTCCTGGGTTAAACTGGGAAGATCAAGGTCTCCCAGAGATCAAGAAAAGCTTAAGTACTTCCTTTTTTTTAAAGTTCCTATAAAATTAAAGAAATTAAAAATGCTATCATTTGATTAAAAAACTGCAAAATATTTTAGATATTTACCTTGAACATGGTAACACTTTTAATTTAAAAATACAATGCAATATGACTGTGATAGTTGTAAAATTAGTACATGTATTCACAAATAATTATTACTTCATGGTCCATTAGAGATTATATGGTTCAGATAAAAGTACACAAGTTTAAAGTTGTAACATGAACATCTTTGGATTCACCTTTGACCTCTATATAACAGTATGTTTGTGTGCACAACCTCATTTGGAGAAAATGTCAAAAGACTAATTTATAAACTCATTTAAACACAGAAAGTGTAAATGTGAGATCACACTGAAGGGCCCTGTGACATGCATGCCCTGGTCAAAAAGGGAAAAGTGGCTGATATTTTGGAGGTGTCATCACCTGGGACCCTGGCATACATGAGAAGAAGTATTTTACTTTAGAAATACTCCTGTCTTTGAGGATGAAGACTAACTTCCCTCTGTGCATTCCCTCTCCTCACCCACAAACCAAAATCCTTCCTGCCATTAATCATGACAATCCTTTTTGATGTAAATAGAAAGTATTTTATTACCACCCAAAAAAGCAATATACTTGGCCTATGACACATTAAGTTGATGCCCAATCAGAGGAGAATGTAATACCAGGGTTAGCGGAAATAGATATCTGGAAACGAAATAAGGAAGGAAAGGAGGGAGAGAAGGAAAATGGAAGAAGAGAGGAAAGAAGAGGGAAGGAAGAAAGGAAGGAATGAAGGAAAGGAGGAAGGGAGGGGGGAGATAGGGAAGGAGGGAAGGAAGAAGGAGGAAAAGGAAGAAAGCAATGTCATTTCTCAAGGAAGTGAGGACAGGAGATCTTGTCTCACAGGCAGAAGCAGAAACGTGAAAAATCTCCAAGGACCTTTCTAACACAGACACTGAATCTCTGGCTTTAGCTTTTCCCAACAATGAAACGATAGGAGAATTCAGGGCCCGGGCACTGCTCCGGCATAACTGTGGACAGATTTCCCCCCATATGTTTACAGAATTCCAAAAGTACAGAAATAGCTGTTGAGCTCTAAGCAGTTTTTGTAAAATTACCCCAGCTCAGAGATGTTTTCATTCTACCCTGGGGACTCTTTGGTGAAATCTAAATAAGTGGAAAGATTCAGCTATTTTGGAGTTTTCCTTGTGCTAAATAATATTCTGTAGATTGGATTAAAAGCAGAAAAAAATGTAGATATTTTCACATTCACATAAATCAAAATGGCTGAATGTTTAAAAACAAACAAAAAAGTGCCCTCAGGCTGAAACCAATTATGGAAATTCTTAGCCAAAAGGGATAATTTATTAGATAATTTATAATGAGCACAACACACAAATGAAAACTGGTATCTCTGACCTCAACTACCACAAACACTATGATGTTTTCTATCTACAAAAATGATCACAATAAGGTTTGTGGAGGCCCCATGCAGGAGGGTTAGGCCAGGGGTCCACAGGAGCCCTGTCTGTCTGACTGAATCTGACTCTGACTCCAGAGACAGTAGCTTCCCAATGTGACGACTGTGGGGGACTTTTCTTTCTTCATTGATTCCATTGATTGATTTCACTGGCTTTTAGGAGATCACTTTTTAAATTAATTAATTTGCAAAAGCACAATGAGTAAACCTTCTTCACCTGGTGAGTTCCCTCTCATTCTTCAGAGAGCAGCTCAGACATCACTTCCTTTGAGGGGTCTTCTCTGACCATAAATGCCCAACAAAAGCAAGCTGAATATTATGTATTACAACCTCTAATCAGTATCTGTCTCTCTCTTAGACTGGAATCCCCAGAAGTGCAGAAATAATGTCTATCATACTCATGGTGATGGCCCCGTGCCTAACCTTTAGTGGATACTCAAAAAACATTCATTGAATGCATGAAGGAAAGAAAACTAGCCCTAATAACTAGATAATATAATTGCATTGGTAGGAAGATTTTGACTGCAAGTAACAGAATACTGAACTGAACTTAATAAGATGCCCAGAGGTGGGGACTTCCCTGGTGGTCCAGTGGTAAATACTTTGTCTTGTAATGTAGGGGGTGTGGGTTCGATACCTGGTTGGGGAGCTGAGATCCCACATGCCTCGTGGCCAAAAAACCAAAACATAAAACAGAAGCAATATTGTAACAAATTCAATAAAGACTTTAAAATGGTCCACATCAAAAAAAAAAAAAAAAAAGATGCCCAGAGGTGGATGTTTCCAGAGTGTGTTAATTGGGTAGCTCGACCATGTCAAGGCACTGAGTCTACTTCATGGTCAGGCTCTTGGTTTTCCCCTCATCATCACAAGAAGGCTGCCACAATCATGAGCACTCATCCTCAAATAACTGAGTTTAAAGCCCGTAAATATAGAGAGAAGAGATCACTTCTCAAACATCAGTCTTATTAAATAAAATTGTGGAAGCAACTTAAATGTTCATCAACAGATGAATGGATAAAGATGTGGTACATATATACAATGAAATATTATTCAGCCATAAAGAAAAACAAAATACTATTTGCAGCAACATGGATGGATCTGGAGATTGTCATACTGAGTGAAATAAGTCAGACAAAGACAAATATCATATGATATTGCTTATATGTGGAATCTAAAATAATGGTACAAATGAACTTATTTACTAAACAGAAATAGAGTCACAGATGTAGAAAACAAACTTATGGCTACCCAGGAGGAAAGGTAGGGGAGAGGGATAAACTGGGAGGTTGGGATTGACATATACACGCTACTATATATAAAATAGATAACTGATAAGAACCTACTATATAACACAGGGAACTCTACTCAATACTCTGTAATGACCTATATGGGGAAAGAATCTGAAAGAGAGTGGATATATGTATATGCATAACTGATTCACTTTGCTGTACAGCAGAAAGTGACACAACATTGTAAATCAACTATACTCCAATAAAACTTAATTTAAAAAAAAAGAAGAAAATTGCTCCTTGGAAATCTTCTGAACAGACTTCTTCAGTTCCCGATGACCAGCATATGATCACATGCCCTCAGACCAGGGGTCCCCAACCGCCTGGGCTGCATACCAGTACTGGTACCAGTCGCAGCCTGTTAGGAACTGGGCCACACAGCAGAAGGTGAGCAACGGGCAAGGGAGTGAAGTTTCATCTGCCGCTCGCTCCCCATTGCTCCACATTGCTCGCATTACTGCCTGAACCATCCCCCGCCCCCGTCCGTGGAAAAATTGTCTTCCAGGAAACCAGTCCCTGGTGCCAAAAAGGTTGGGGACCGCTGACTTAGACTACCTGCAAGGAAGGCTGGAAAAACAAGTGTCTGGCATTTTCCATGTCTATAATAAGGGGAGGGCTCTGTGAGCAAGAAGAAAGGGTGAACAAGAAGCTATCAGGCAGCAATCAAGAGTCTGCCAGAGGGGCCTATGGTTGTATTCTTTACTCGCCAGTATTTTTTTAAATGTGTCATTAAATGTGAGCCCCGTGTGCTCTAAGAACATAGGAAGAGCATGTCCTGCACACAGCTTTCCCTGGTCCATGGGTGCAGGTAAGCATGTGAATCCAAAAATGTTTCATGTATAATTACATCCAGGGTATGATAGAAAAAGAAAAACCTGTCAACATGATGATCTTGAAGATGATTTTGAACTCCTATTAGATCAGAGAAATGTACAGAAATGTATCCTGTTTCATCTTGCCATCTATTGGCTGATGTTTTTCAACTGCTGGGCTGCTGTGATTGGCTGCTGGGCACTAGTGATTGTCATTAGAGCAAAATGGTTTTGTTGGATCTGGAGAAGTAGTATATCATGTTTTATTAATTTTTTTATTCCCAATAAATGTAAACGTTGCTTTCATGTACTTACCAGATCAACCAAAACACTCAGTGAGCACATTAAGTAGACATTGTTTGGAGGACCAGAAGGATCAGAGACTGCTCCATGTTAGGTATGGCATCTGACGTCTCTGTGCAAGTGTACTGAAACCCAAGATTATTGAGAAGTCAAAAGATGCAGAGACTCAGCTTATTGTATGACTGGAGTATGGGTTTTTATTTAAGTGCAGATGCTGGAAGCAGATCTTATGTCTGTTACTTCCTCTGTCCTGTTAGCACTACTTCTAAACCTGGTTTAAAAATTCCTCAATTCACGGCAAAGTGCTGAAATAGAATTCTGTTTCAGCTTTGTTGGCAGGAATTTGACATACCTGGGAATATAAGCAGCCTATACAATTGACTTGGAGATGGAGGATGAGTTCCTTCTTCAACTCAGAAAGACAGGAACACGAAGGCCCCACTCAAGGTTTTCCCAGACCCAGAAGGTTAGTGACTTCACTGTTCCCGGGAACCATTAATCAGATCTGCCAAATTCATTCACTGGTTGAAGCTCAAACTAGTCTTGTCAGAGTGCAGCAATCATGAGCTGTCCTCAGCATGGGACAATTTTACACACCATGCTCCTTGGGATCACCTGAAGTTTTGAGCAACCCTCTGGAAAATCTGCCTGGTGGTTTGGTATTACAGGAAATTCTTACTCTATTTTGTGGCTCTTTCACAGGAAAAACATGTCAACTGTATTGTTTAGGTTTTTTTCCTAGCTGCATCATTACTTATTATATTTTATCTTCTCTTAAACCCATTTCCTGTATTTACACACCTTGTTAGTTTCAAAAGTTTAGAACTCTACATCTCTCAAAGAATGCTATTCCTTTTTCCTTCCAGCCTGCAAGGCTCCATAGCCCTGGCCCCTCCCACATTTGCAGTGATTTGCATGTTGTCTGTACCTATGATATGATGAGCCTCTCAGAACACTCACACGGATACCAATGGATGTTGGTTTGTGCACATGTGTAAATATTAGATACGGCAGCATTCTTTTGGAAATTAGGAAAAGGTTTAATTTTGAGGACTTGGCATTTCTCAAAGTCATGAAAATGTCTGATAGAATTAAAGCATATTTAAGACACATTAAAAAGAAAAAGCCAGGGAAAGGTATGCAGTACGTTGTCTCGTGTTGTCCAAAGGCCATCTGCAACAAAAGTAACTGAGGAGCTGGTTATGAAATTGCAAATTCTTGATCTTCTTAAATGTACTAAATCAGGCTCATGAGGGGTGGGATTTCAAAATATGTGCTTTTTGTCTCCTTCTCAAGACGATTCTCACACATCGTTGGAGAGCTGCTAGCATAAGACATTTCCAACCTATCAATTTTTCAGTCAGTCTGAAACAGGGGAGGTGAATGGGTCATCAAAATGAGGCAAAAGAAAGATGTTAGTTTCTAAATACCATACTGGTCATGGCTATCACTTAAAGCATCCCTGTATCATGGATTTCTTTGGCAGACTGGGGAAGCCAATAATATATCCCTTCTCAGATTAACACTTTCAAAATCACAAAACAAAACACATGTGATCATAAAGAAAATTAATTATATTAAAGTATACTCTATCTATGGGCCCCTTGGGGATCTGTGAACACCAGACTAAGAATCCTTGAGTGAAGGGACAAAGGAACCCAGTCAGAAACTGCTAAGTGGGAATGACAGATCAGATTTGGTTAGATGCTATCTGAGGCTTGCAGTCTAATTTAGGATTAGTTTCAGCAGGAGAATCTAAAAGTACTTCAGAGAGAAGAGGCATTGAAGATGATAATGAAAGTGTTTAGAGATAGAACCCGTAGCAAAAGGGTAAAACACATACCCCGTCTCCTCTGTCTTCTGTTTCTCTCTTTACACTGGATAACTCCTCTCAGTCTGTAACAAACAAAAAATACTCTTCCATTTAAAAGTCATACCTTCGTCCTACATCTCTCTCTGTCTATCATGCTACCTCTCTCCTTTTTTTTCTTAGTGAAATATCTAGAAAAAGTTATCTGCACTTCACTCCCCTCTCACCTATGATCTGCCTTCTGTCCCCATTCACTGTTGCCGTTGTTTCTACCAAAGTCACCAACATCTGACACTACCGACCACACCCTCTGTTTACGGCCTACTATTTTAGCTTCCCAGTTCCCCTTTTCCTGGTTTTCTCACCACTGCAGATGTTCCTTTTCAGTTTCTCCTCCATTGGCTCCTATTTCTCCATCATCCCTAAAATGCATCTCCTCACCAGTCTGCCCTCAATCCTCTTTCCTTCAAACATTATCTGCCCTCATCACTACTGCCACACACTGCCTTGTTTAAGCCTCCATCTCTACCATTGCTTTATAGCAGAGGTTGCCTAACTTGCCTCCCTGTCTTCAGCTTCTTCTCCAATCCACTCTCTACCCTCTCTCAAGGTGGAGGCATTTCTCCTCCTTTGGAGCTGACCCTTCCCTTGTTTCACAGCATTCTTTGCCTTTCTTTTCCTCCCAAATGTCCTCTTGGAATCCACTTCTGTTTAAGTGAAATATCTTTCTGTGTGTCCCTGGAGTTCCCTGAAACCTAAGCGAAGCTCTCAAAATTGCCCCATCGATGACCTCCCCTGGGACTTCCTTGGTGGTCCAGTGGTTAAGAATCGGTCTTGCAAATGCAGGTGATACCGGTTTGATCCCTGGTCAGGGAACTAAGATCCCACATGCCACGGGGCAACTAAGCCTGCGTGCCGCAACTACTGAGCCAGCACAACACAACTAGAGAGTCCGTGTGCCGCAACTAAGACCCAATGCAGCCAAAAATAAATAAATAAATATTTTTAAAAAATTATCTCTCCTTCTAGACTATGAGCTCCTGGAGAGTTCATAGGACTTAGCCTAGGCCTTTCCTGTCTGTCCTCCCATCACACATAGAGAGGGGTTCAAATGTTCTTCATCAAATTAGGAAAATCGCCTTAAGAAGAGAAGCCAAAAGACTGATATGAAAAATGAAAACATCAATCAATCTATCTAGGATAACCATAAACTACTACCACTCATTCTCTTCCTCTTTATTTTTATTTTTGGCCACGCTGCATGGCATGTGGGATCTTAGTTCTCCTACCAGGGATCAAACCCATGCCCCCTGCAGTGAAAACACAGAGTCTTAACCACTGGACCACCAGGCAAGTCCCTCTCTGCCTCTTTAAACAATAAATGCAGTGAGAATGTTTATACAATGATATAGAACAATAAAAGACGTGGTAGAGAGAAGGAGATAGTCAGTTAATCATGTCTCCCATTTAGACACAGTGAAATAAAAAATCCCTGAATCCCCTATCAGCTGCTAACTGCCATACTAGATTCATCTCATTCATTCACCTTTTTATTCATTCAACACATAATTTTGAGTACCTCCCATACTTGCTAGTATGCAAGGCATTGGGAATTCAGTGGTGAACAAATATTCAGAGTTCCATCTTCAAGAAACCAAGAGTGTAATGGGAGAGGTAGATAATAAAGAAATACATGCTTATAAGCTGTGATAAATGAGTGAAGGAAAATTTTCTTGAAGGATCGATGGGACAAAGGACAAATACACATTCTATTTCTACAAGGTCTCTGGGTCCCTGCAGAGTTGAACTTGCCCTTGTCTGAGTCTTAGAGATTTCATTTGTCCTCTTTACTAAAGGCTTAATCTAGAAGTAAGCTAAGAAGTTAACTCTCTCTTCCCTCTAAACATTGGTCTTGACCTTCCAGATAGAACATTCCCACAGCATGAGGAATGCCCCTCTCCCACACTGGAGTGAGGATATCTTTCTTCACATGCTTTATTTCCTTTACCTGAATCCAACGTGACTTTTCATGATCAAGTCCGCTAACTGACAACATGGTAGGGGAACAAAAAAGCGCCCCATTTAGAAAAATGGCGCAACCATTATTTTCATTTCCTTTATTCATCACTCTGAAAATGTTATCACCTCCTCAGGCCAAATGGCGTCATTGGCTAAGCCTAGTTTCCTTGAGATCCATAGCAAACTCCTTCTCTTTGAGGTGGGCATGACAGTAGAGGAGAAATATTTGTGCCCCCTTAGTTATTTCCTAGGACAAATAGTCAAGGAAACTAGGACACTGTTCTTGTTCTTTTCTTTCCTCCTTCCTTCCATGCATCTTACTTTCACCCCAGCCTCCTGGAGCTAGCATATATCATACCAAGGAAAGGAAAGAGAGAAAGAACAAGAAAGAAAGGAAGAAAAATTCAAACAGAAAAGTGGTAAGTAGAAAGGATGGTTTTTCATTAGCCTTCTCATAGAAAAGAATAAATTGAAACACTGACATTGAGATGGCAGGTGTTACCAGCCCACCTCACCCCCATCTATCACTCGATTGAATAAATGTTTTTTGAACACCTGCTGTGTACCAGGATTGTGCACAAGTCCTAATATAATAAGTCCAAAGAATTCTAAAAAAACATTCTGTGAGCATGGGAGGAGGTTACTGGCATATATGCCCCATAATTGCCACCATGGATCTAGGCCAGTGGTTCTCAACCTTGGCAGTATATTGTCACCAGAAGAGATTTTTTAAAAAATAGAAATGCCCAAGCCCCACCTTCAGAGATTCTGATTTATTGATCTTGGATGGGCCCAAAGCAACAGTAATTTTTCAAAAGTTGATTTCAATGTGCAGCCAGGGCTGAGAGCCATTGGCCTAGGCTGGTCAGACCATTCTGAAAGGTAACCAGCCCAATCTTCCAAAGCACAAGGAAGGATCTCTTTTCCTATACACAACTCACATTCTGGAGAACACTCTGATATTTTGGAGGAATTGTTCTACCTCCCAGGTCCTCTCCTCAGGAACTAATCTTGACTTCCATCATCTCCATACTTCTAAGCTCTCCTGTGGATGCAATGCATGGGCAGTGTCCTCTGTTCAATAACGGGGTTCTCCATTGGCTGTATTCCCAACCAATATTCCTGCCCTTCTTCTCCAAGTCCTTCCCGTCACAAATAGTGTATATCTAGGACAGGTTGAAATCTTAGTTTCTGTTGGTAATCTATATAATTACATTACTCAGCTACCAAAACTACTCCTATAAAAAAGAGTTAGGAGATACTTTTTTCTGAGCCAGAAAGGTGGGACGGTGACACTCCCTTGGTTGCAGTTGGGTTTGGAAGGAGCCCTTATTTGCATGACAATGTCTCTGAAAATAATAGTCCCACCTCCTTGCTGGGCCTTCCTTCTTGACTGAACAGGCGTCATCAGGAAACAAAATCCCATCCTTGATGATGGAATTGGCACTGGCTTCTAAGTAGGCCAAAGAATTTGGAGCTTGTCTAACCAGAAATTCTTACCCACTCCCAAAAAATGCATATCCTGTTCTTCCAAAGGATGGTTAATTAGCACCTGCCTCTACTGCTAAACTCCTGTGGGATCTGCAGTGTTGCTTTCATAGTTCCTCTGATCTGTGTTGGCCACTGCATACTAATGAACCATGTCAGTCACATGATGTGCCACCTGATCTACCAGAGAGGGTGTCGCAGGACTCCTTGAATCTAGGTGTGACTACCCCAACAAAACCATTAGACAGTGCATAAGAAAGGATGCAGCTGGAACTTGGCCAAGAGCTTAATCCAATTAACTTGACAACCATAGGTTCCTTTCCAGAAAAACTAGGGAATATTGAAGTTAAAGAAACCTTAGAAATTACCTAACCCACATGTTGCTTACATTTGGGGACTCACTGCCTCTGATTAGAATCTGCTGAAAGAAACAGAAAATTGCATGTACAATTTTTCACAAGACTTCAGGAGGTTGGGTCACAGACTCCATCAGCTGGGCCCATGACCCCGTATTGAAGAACCCTGATGTACTCTTACCCCCTTCCTCCAACACACACACGTTTTGTAGATGAGGACACTGCAATCCAAAGAAACATGTGATTCTCTAAAGGAGTCACAATCTAGTGGCAGAGACACAAGCACCAAATCTGAATCTGGTCCCTCAGGATTTACCCAAGACCACTGTCCTAACACTTCTTTAGAAGAGGTTTTGGGGTTTATTTTTTATGAGACCACTGTCCTTTGTCTTAGGATTCCTATTCACACACTTTCCTCTGCCTGCAGGCTGGGCCCTATTGGCAAGATGGGCAACCATATCCCTTTGACTGGGCAGGCTCTTTCTCAGGAGTAACCAATTAAACTACTCAAAATTCTTCCAAGTTAAAACCTTGGGACTGGAGAGCTTTAGAAACCCATGTCTTCACTAGAGCACCACCTGGTGGAGCATTGCAATAAATCCTACTTAAGCAAGCGGGAGATGCCTGTCATGCAAGGAGCAGCCTTCACCATTTCTTCCATGTTTGATACCAGGAGAGCAGTTTTATCCAGATTTTTTGCTTAAGAGTTCTTTTAAACATTGCCAAATAAAACCAGATTCAAAAATTACGTGATTATTCCAAAAAATCAAGTTTTTGTTTCCTAGCTCTTTACATAATCTTGATAATCTTGTTCTCCTGCTTTAACAACATATAAATCCAAAAGCAAGGATAAAAAGGTTTTCTCTTGGAATAATAATTGCCAACGCTATTTGACAAACAGAAATGACCTCAAGTTGGTGATGTTTTCTTACATCACCATTATCTAGAGGCAATGGAATGCTGTTTCTACCTCTGCCATCTAGGAGCTGCATAATCTCAGGTAAATCATTTAATTGTTCTCATCTGGGACATAATCTGAGGCAATGATGGTGGCACTTACTAGCTGTATGATTTTGACACATCATCACTTAAACTTCCTGTATCTCAGTTTCCTCTTCTCTAAAATAAGGAAGACAATAATATCACTCATCTCTTAAGATTATTGTAAGGATTTAATTATATACTTTGTTCAGTTATGTGACATTTTAGGTCCATGGCATGATATTGGCTTTGTAGGAAGAGCTTATCACAGTAACTGAGACATGATCAATACACTTTCCTAAAGACATTGGTGGTTAGGGAATTTATGAAATTATACATATCAAGCACTCAGTGTAGTACCAGGTTCATAATACATGCTTAATAGCTTTTGTTTATTAAAATTCAATGGAAATAGTGGTTAAAACATAACCTCACAGATTGCAATAGCACATCTGAAATTGGCATAATAGTAAGACCTAGAAAATTCAGATGTTAGTTGAGGGACGGGAACCAAGAGACTATCAAGTTCACTCACTTACTTTATAGGTGATGAAACTGAGGCTCAGAAGTACTAAGGAGTTGTTCAAGGACACACAGCTATGACAGGAAGTTCAGAACAAAAATCCAGGATCCAAGCTTTCAGTTCTGTTTTTTAGCAAGACAATCAAATGAGTAAAGAAAAGAAAAGACTTTGAGGAGCTAAATGCACAGTACAAGCCTTTTTATTAGTCGGTTTAAGTGGATCTCTAATCTTCAAACACTGGGCCCTATGTCTCAGGCTTCATCCATGGGCTGAAAAAACCAAATTCCCAAAGCCCCACCTCAGTGGCCATCAGTCAGACTTCTGCTATCTGGAAAGCCCAGGACCAATTCTCATCTGTGTGTGTGATCAGACCTAGCTGCCCTGGCAGCATCGGGGCTCCAGGACACATGGCACAATCCTACCCGAGAGCTGGGACCTCCTTAGTGACTGGAAGTCTCACACTCCTAGGATTGGAAGAGCAGCAGACAAAACACATAACCTAGCACTAGCATCATTAATACTGGAAGATTTGCCAGGAAGTTTGTGTCAAGGTCCTCACACTCTTCTAAACCCTGGGACAGATCTCGAGAACAGTTCATATGGTCTTTTGATTTTGCAAATTTTTCCCAAAAAATATATTACTCATAATCAATTAAGGCTTCTGTCTCTTTTTGTTCTGATTTTTTCTCCATCACACTTCCTTTATACTGGGTGATGTTGAGTGTGTGGGGGGTTTGGGGATCTACATAAGGGAAAGTTGAATTGAGGCTCTATTTAGTTTTAATTTAGTGGGAAATAGTTAAGTGGTTCACAATCACTTTAATGATGCACATACATTATTGTTTTCTACCGCAGTGTAGGAATGGCCTCCTGAAACATTCTCACAGCCCATTATATAAGCTGGTCTAGTGTCATGACCAGAAAATATAAGACCCAGGCTGTGCAGGTCATGTCATAGTATAAATGAGTCCTGTGGTATATGGTACCTGACACAGGAGCTTTATGGGAGATGGAAGAGAAACAGGGCTTTATAGGGAGCCCTATGTGGACTGGTGAAGTTATAAGTGGAGGATTCCATTCTCATTGAGAACTTGTCAAAATGCAAGTTCACTCCTATCAGAATACACCCAATTTTCCAGCATATACAATGATAAGTGCACTTATATAATTTTTTTCTTCTTTTTTGATAGGAAACAACTGAAATAGAATTTATCAGAATCTCTGTGTTTGTAGGGCACAACCTGGTGGCAGTACTAGAAAGAATGGGTGTACCTAGGCATGAAGTGGCATGTTACATGCATTTCATCAATAATAAAGATGAAATTTTTATCAACGATGCCAGCCTAAAGACTAAATTATCCTTCTGATCTCTATATGAAAAAATATTACCAAATCCATTGCCATATGAAGAGGCAATAAAGGGAATGTAGCCATATGTGAGGGAAGAAAAGTGTAATGCAGTTAATTAAAAAACATTGCATTGCTTTTTGTGATTGTATGATGTTCAAGACATTTTCAGCTGTCTAGAATTTGTAATTTATGGTGCTTTAGTATTTGTTTTAATAAATATCTACTTTATAGCTATTTTTATGATCATTTCTTTCTCTCCCTTGGCCCCTGAATAAAAACATTATATAAGCTTCAGCTCCACAAAACCTGTATGTGTATTCCAGGCAGGGGCAAAGATAAAGAGAGAGGGGAGAAAGGGAGGGGGAAGAGGAACAGACAAAGGCAGTTAGAAGGAAAGGAAAAAAGTTCCACAGGGAAGAGAGTCAATCTTGATGGGATCAACCAGTTTGAATGTGCCTTGACCTGTGAGTAGGTTTCTTACTCCCCAAAAGACAAATGACCATTAACTTTTTCCTGTCTTTTCTTTATATGTGATTTTCCCAAGAGGGAAAGGCAGGGAATTCTGGCTGTGAGTTCATTTTGCCAGTTTGGATACTTTTAAAGACATGGAATAACATCCATTTTATTTGGCCCAAGGGCTGGATAATACACTATATTCTCCTGCAGGCATTTTCTTTGGTTGACTTTCTCAGGGTGAACAACCTCACATGCTCCATTAACTAAGGTTAGTAATTGTCCTTGTGGCTGTGCAAGAGTCAGTAGGATTACAAGGCATTCCATGAGAAGAGCTGCAATGGGACAAAGGAGATTAAGCTGGCAAATTAACAAGCAAACCTTCAAAACTACAGCTCTATAGAATATTAAGAAAAACATGTAGTAGCATTATCATGCCTCAGTTTCTACTGGCTTTGGTAATGTAGACACATCTCTCAGATTTATTCTGAAGAATAATTTACCTAGTGTCTTTTTTATTGAAATTATGAAATGTTCCCTTCCTGAATTCCCTTGTGCTCTTTGAGATGTTATTACCAATGGGGAAAACAGGATGTAGTTACATAATAAAAGTATGCACCTCCCACACTATTCTGCTCTTACCAAGCAAAATTATACATCTGAAAGCCCATGCCTAATGGGAGGAATCTTGCCCAAATCATACTGGCTTCACCTGGTCCCTTATCTCAGCTCAAATTTCTCAACTAATTAGGAAAAAACAGAAAAGTCATCTTGATTCTACAAAGTGGCCACAAGCCTGGAGACACTGGCAAAGATGCAATAAATGGTTTGTTGCTATTACATGAAAATACATGGTAAAATAATATTGTCTTTCTATCAAATTTATGGCTTCAGTACTTTAGAGTACTGAAAGAAAATAATTTTGCAGCTCAACACTGCAGCGTACAAAGCGTTAATACTGCGTGGCATTGGGCTGATAGAAGATTGCAAAGCATAAGATTTTCAGATATGAGCAATCATAGGGTAAAGAAATATAAAAGGATAGAAGAAGTGTCATCCTTTGGCCTGGTGCCAGGATCCGAGACAGTTGCCATATGGAGCTCTGAATCTACTCAGCAAAACTCAGTGTTGCTCTGAAGTTCACTGGATATGAAAGGAATGTCCCAGCTTGACAAGAGAAGGACACGGAAGGCCTCCTCAGGGACTTCGAATTCCATGCCTGTGGTTTCTCTGGGAAGGACAGTTTCATGCTTCATTATCTTCCTTAGTCATGGCTCGCTTGATTGCAAGAAATGGAAATCCATTCAAACAAGCCAAAGCAATGGAGCAATATTCAGCAAAGAGAATGAATGAACTGTGACTGAACATAACTACATGAATTCCACAAGCAAAATGTTAAGCAAAAGATTCCAGAGACAAACATTGTTTGTACTTTAGGATTCCATTTACGTAAAAATGAAAAACTAATCTACAGTGTGACCACCAAGAGGAGGCCATTGTAGGTGTCTGAGTGACTTGGACAAGAGTGGAAGCAATAGAGATGGAAATATGTTGATGGTTCTGGTGCTTCTTAAAAGAGAGGTCGTGGGCCAGGAAGGCAATGTAAGAGCTGTCCCCCCTGCACTTTCAGGTTTCCTTCCTTAGCCAAAGTAGGAAGTAGGGGTGGTGCTAGGTAGCACCTGCTGGTCCAGGGAGTGGGGGGTACCTTTCTTATCAGCACTAACTTCTGCCACTCCTGCCCTCTCCTCTCATTTGTCAATCAAGTCATGATCTCCGAAAAAGCTCATTTGTCTACAGCCCACCAAATGCAGTGTTCTGTACTGAGGAAGTGAGAATCCTTAGAGAAACTCACAATCCAGTAGAGGAAACAGAACACTAAAAAGACAACAAACAGAAGTAAAACAAGCACGATTTAATCATCTCTTCTGGTTAAGAAAAAAATCAATCTGGGAAAGTTACACCATATTGAAGGAAGTGAGAGATACAGACAAGTATGTATTAAGGCTCTCGCAAAGATGTTAATAATTCATAAACATTTAATAAGATTTCACAGTAAATATAAATCACTTACATAGCTGTATCTTCTCTTCATACATGGCTTAGAGTATGGGGAACTATAAAAGACCACATGAAGGTGAATAATGGAATAGATAAAGGGATCCTGGAGGAGAAAAGTGGGAGGCAAGAGGGGTCTACAGCTATGGAAGTACCCAGTGGACCAGTCAGTGATTGAAAGTGAAAGGTATACCAATAACTTACACAATCTTTGCTATCAATTGTATGAATGCTCTGTTAACAGTCAACATTTGCACCAAGGCACCCTCCCACATATTATGACCAGAGTACCTAGTTATATTTGGGTGGGAAGTGGCAGGCCAGGGGTAAGGGTTTGAAGGTAAAGTTTACAACAGATTGTTAAGTAGTGACTTAACGTGGATGAAAAACCAGATCAATTCTCTAGACCCAGTCCTGTGACATTCTGCATCTGGATGTCTTTTAAATCACTAGCAGAAAGAGGTAACTCTTCAGAAGCAATAAACGTTTGCAGGCAGACAGCAGAAAGTGAAAGTTTAAGAATGAATATTATAACTAGTAAAGTGGGTCATTTGCTTGTTTGCTCTTAGATCCTCTCCCTGTCCTTTCTCTGTAAACTTCATTTCCTGGACTCTCTTGCCAATTGGCTTCTGGCTTGGTTTAGTCAATAAAAGGCACTGGGGAGATTGAAGATCAGGGGTAAGTGAAAGCCAGGTTGTTTCTTCCCTTTTCTCTCAGCTTTAGCCAGGGTCTCAAGGAGTGGCTGTGTCTCCTCCTTAGTCTCTGTTCCTACCATGAAGCCTCTGCTCCTGGCTCTGATTCTTGGGCTCCAATAATACTAATTCTTCCTAGTAGAAGACCTAGTAGAAGGAACTTCTTGTCCTACTAGTGGTAACAGTTTCAAGCTGTTGCCTCACTGGCCTTGGTTTGGTTTTTCGATTCTTCCAACACCATTACAACTAGTTCCTTATGTTAAATTCCTTCTACTGGAGTACATTGCATAGCCTCTGTGCTCATGACTAAACCATGACTGATCCAACCAGAAAGCCCTTCTTCTGTTATAGTAAGTGTGATTAGCACACTATCCTCCCACAGGAATTTCCATCAGGAGTTATTGGAGGAAGGGGGCCATGGAGGAAAGTTTAGAATTCCACAGTAACTGTTTTCATATTTTTAAAGAAAGTTATGCAGTAACAGGAGAGGCATCAAAGATCACTGGGGAAAATGATAGAAGAGTTGGTGAGAGGACCAAGGGACTCTAGATTCTTCTGTCCATACTGAGAAAAGGAACAGATACCCTATAAAAGAAACCTGTGGGGGACCATTAGGTACCAAAAGTATACGCCTTTGTAAGATGCGTAAAAGCAAGTGGTACAGGAAAGGAATAAACTAAACTGTGACTTGGAACACACTGGGCAAATGTTGTGAGAGTAGAATGACTTATGTGGTGGAATACAGGAAGATTACAGACAGCTTAGAGGGCCTTTTCCTTGAAGTCACCCATAAGGAAGGGCTGAGAACTTGAAGGCACTGTTACGAAGCTCTCCCAAACTGTATATGTCCCTTTCACGGCTGCCATTGACAGACAGAGAGCTTCCCAACCTGATTACAAATCCTCCATTATAGGGAGGAAGAGTCCAAAAATCAGGCCCAATAACCTCTTTAATTTGTGGTCAGTCTCAGGCTGACTGGCCTGGTCCTAGGCCTGTTTCCCTACAAATCCATTCTTTACCTTCCCATTGATCGGCTCTTTATCTTGGAAGGAAGGAATTGATCCTATCAAGCTGATTTTTTCAGTATCCCCAGCAGGTGCCTTCTAGATGAGTTTGGGCAATGAGAGCCATTACTGGCAGGTTAGAGGGAGAGAGAAAGAGAGAAACCAGGTGATTTCTCCCCCTCCTTCTCTGTCTTGGGCAGCACCCCAGCCAAAGGCTGCATTTCCCTAGTGGGCCCAGTTCTTTCTACATAGTCTGCTGTAGTCCTATCTTCCACCATATGATCCCAGTTTTTGGGTGCCAGTAAAACTACCTCTGTCCTTCCAGCCTAGAGGTGGTAGAAGTTTCCAAATGTTGTTATTTCCAATTTTCAGAGTCCATCACTTGCTTAACTGATTTCTTGCATTTTATTCTTTCTGTTTTAAACACTCAAGTGGTTTCTGATCCTTAGTTAGACCCTGACTGATACACTAACCCTATAAAGATGCTACACAGGCCAGAGATAATTAGGACAAACAGAGTCCTACAGGTAACTACAGCTCTTGATCCCCGATCCAAAAAACCAAGTTCATACATTTTCCTGAGATCAACTGCATGGCTAATTCTTCTCCTTCAGTCCTCCAAACCAGAGAGCATCAAAACAAGTTGTGATAAATTTTCACATTTTACTGATTTTTCTTCCTATATCTGAGAGCCTCAAATTGTTGTTTTGAAATAAATCTTTTATTACTTCTCTATTTTATGAGTAAGGGCATGGTGGAATTTCAAGGCTTAGAACACTTAGGCAGTTGTAGGTCTGTATGGCCCAGCAGGTCAGATTTTAATATTATTATGAATTGACTTTTAATTTAATTTAATTAATTTTAATTTCTAAAATTTAAATTATTTGTAAAATATAATATTCAATAAAACAGATGTTTTTTTTCCTTTAGGTGTACAGTTCTATGAATTGTAACACATATATAGATTAATGTAACCACTACAACAACCAGGATTCAGAAAAGCTCCATCATCCCCCCAAAATTGTCATGCCATCCCTTTGTAGTCATACTCTCCATCTACCCGTAATTTCTGGCAGCCACTGATTTATTCTTCCCACTCCAAAGTTTTCTCTTTTTTGATAGTTTTATAAAAATAGAACAATATGTGATGTTTTGAGACCGGTTTCTTTCACTCAGCAGAATGCTTTTGAGATACCTCCATGTTGTTACACATATACTAGCTTGTTCCTTTTTATTACTGAGTAGTATTCTATCGTAAGGATGTGCCACACTTTATTTATCCATTCATTTGCTGAAGGCTATTTGAGTTGATTACATTTTGGGGCAATTATGAATAAAGCTAGTATAAATATTCACACACAGATTTTTATGTGAATATAAGTTTTCATCTGTCTAGGGTAAGTACTGAGGAATAAGATTGCTGAGTTATGTAATAAGTGTATGTTTAATTATATAAGAAAATACCAAACTATTTTCTAGATTTTTCCATACCATCTTGCATTCCCACCAGCAATGCATTAATATGAGATTTTCAGTTGCTCTGCATCTTTGTCAGCACCTGGTATTGTCAGTATTTTTTAAATTTTGGCCATTCTAACAAGTATGTAGGGTATGTAGTGGTATCTCATTAGAGCTTTAATTTTCATTTCCCTAATGGCTAATCATGTTGAACATTTTTTTTCATGTGCTTATTTGCCATCCCTATATCCTCGTAGGTGAAGTGTCTAAGTTTTTTGTCTATTTTTAATGCAGTATTTGTTTTACCGTTATTGAGTTTTGAGAGTTCTTTCTATATTCTGGAATATATGATTTGCATATATTTTCCCAGCCCATGGCTTATCTTTTCATTTTTGTAATGGTGTCTCTTGAAATAATTTTTTTATAAAGTCCAATTCATTTTTTTTTCTTTCATGAATTGTGCTTTTGGTCTCACGTCTACAGATTCTTTGCCTAACTGCCCACTTTGTTCCAGGCCACAAAGATTTTCTGCTATGTTTTCCTCTAAAAGTTTATAGTTGGCTTAGACATAAGAGTCTGGCCAAAATGAGCAAAAGTATTCTGTGATGGTCAATTGGCTATATGGAATTTGTAATTAAGATTATTATATATTTTAATTATTTTAACTTTTGTGCTGCATATCCTTTATATCAGTAAAATTTATAATAAATGTGTGTGTGTACTTTTTTTTCTGAAGAACTGGTTGTTAAAAACTTACCAGCACTGTCTTGAGAGCAATGCTGTGAGCTACACACTGGTGTCTTTAATTATGGATTTTGCATTTTCGTGCACCTGGATTGTAGTTCTATGTATACCATTTACTGTGGTTAACTTCATGCAAGTCACTTAAACTTTCTAGACCTCAGTTTAAATATATATAAAATAGGTAAATTGGCATAACACTGACTTTGCATGGTGTTTTACAGACTGAACCCTCTAGTTTTGTGTAGTGCTTAACAATAAACTTTCAACAAATGGTAATTATTTTATATTGGCCTATTTTTCAAAGCCTAATGTTCATAATGATCACATTGGATTATTTAAGAAAGGTTCTGTTTCACTCAATATATTTTATTTAAAAAGACAAAAAAATAAGCAATATGTTTTAGATTGGTTTTCATCCAAAGTAGTTGAAATAAAAATTCAACTGCTTAGGCATTTTAAAAAGGACATAGTATATGGACATTGCTAGAAATTCGCTTGGGTAACAATCACAGTTTATTTCTGTATAGCTTTATGGTTCCCAAAATGTGTTCTAACACACCAGTCTCATCAGGTCTCCACAACCAGAAGATCCCTGTTGAAATGCTTAGCATTTCTACAGCTATTACCTGATCCAGCCAGGATCTCTTTTTGTTTTGTTGCAAACCAGAAACACTTTTCATTGTCTTTAAAAATAAATTTAAGTTGCCCTAGGACTTTCTGATCTCAAGAAAAGCTGACCAGCCCATGCGCAGTCTAAGGAACTCCTCTGCTGTCCTATTGACCTGTTACCAGCAGGCTGGTTGCTTTTCCTGTTTGCCAGTTGCCTTTCTACCAAAACAGAGCCTTCCCTCAGACATCCTTTGAGCCTCACTCTAAAGTGGGAGCAAGATAACAGGAAGTGAGGGAAACTGGTTTGTGCTGTGGTCGACAGTACAGAGGTTAATGTGTCACTAAAGGAAGGTTCAGAAAGAGAACATCTAAGATAACACAGTCCTTCCCCATGGTTTAGAACAGTCCCAGTGCTTTTGTGCTAGTTATGCTTATGCAGAAATACTTTCCTAATAGTTCTGCCAAACAAATGCACAAGTGTATGCATTTGTTTGTATTTCTGTTTGTATTTGATGTATTTGTATATGTGTTCATAACCACACCCATTCACATACATATAACATGTGAGTCTGTGTTTAAAAGACATTTCTTCTGCGTCAAGGCCAAAAGGAGTCTCTACTTGATGTGTGTGCTTAATAGAGTATGTATTTAAAGACTTGCTTTGCCCCTGGGCAATAAAGACTTAGCCAAGGTATACTTTGCTTTTTCTTATACCAAATGTCTGAGAAGAAACTAGATACATCATTGGACAATGTATATAATGCTCTAGATGTGACATGGTCAACTTATTGTAATGTGTAATAAAAAATGGGATATGAATTATGGAGAAAATGTTGTTTCTACTTGACTTTGGAATTGATTATGTGAGTAATTTCTTTGGCAATAAATTATCTGTCCCACTGGACATCTTCATCTGATTGTGTAGTTTGTCATTGTCAATGTCCAAAACTGAACATAGATACCCAGAAAAGAGCAAAGCAGTGCATGATACAGTGGGATCAAAATCACTGGGGCAGTTTAGCTTTTATAAAGCAACCTAGAATTGCATTAGATTTTTAGGTAACTAAACTAAGAAATAATTGAATGTGTAGACACCTAAAATTTGCATGGTTTATCAGTGAAGCAAATTACCCAATCATTACTTATGTAACTGAGATTTTGGTGCCAACATTGGATTTTACATCTATTCTAATTAAATTAAATTTTGTTAGTTTAAGCCTACTCCACTAACTTATTGAGATCTTTTGAATCTCCATTCTATTCTATTTCAATTTTGTGTTTTAAAAGATGTTTGTGTTTTAAAAGATGTTCATTATTTTGTCTGTTCAGAATTCTCCCTTTTTTAAATAACAAAATCTCTTTCTTTTCTTTTTTTTTTCGAACCACTTTTCTGTATTCTTTATCCAGGTAGTTTGAGAAGAGCTGACCCAATGCCCTGGCTCCATAGGTGGATATGTGATTTTGATGTGGCTCATCAGAATATTCCATCCTGGCCACTGTTATTGATTCAAGATTAGATGTATAATGAAGTCAGGCCGAGTCATCTCAGGGCTACTGCTGGGAATTACTCTTCTCTGAAGTTGCTAACCTGATAGGATGTAAGCATGGAGTCATGTGAGTCATCTTTAACATCAAGAAGTTTATATAAAATGAAGTCAACAGAAAGGAAGCAGACCCAAGAGATTGTGAGAAAAAAACAGTATTTTTATCACATCAGTCAAGTTTCATAATCCAAGCTGTGCTTATAACCCCACTGCTGAAATTTTCTGGTTGAATTTCTGTCACTTGCAACTAAAAGAGCCTTAACTATTTTTTCCCCCACTCAAGTGCTTCATTATCATGTTGAACTAGAAAAGAGTACAACACTCTCTGTCAAGAGCTCAGTCTTTGTTGAGGTTCAATTCAATGTTGGTTTTCATATTATTCTACCAGCTCTGAACACAACATCCACCAGCTTCCATTTTTCTATCTTGTTTCAAGGATTCCATGACACTCTCACAAGGACCTTGATGAATAAATCACCTACATAACATCTACTTGTCTAAAAACAGGACAGGAATAAAGACGCAGACGTAGAGAATGGACTTGAGGACACAGTGGGGAAGGGGAAGGTGGGACAAAGTGAGAGAGTAACACTGATGTATATACACTACAAAATGTAAAATTGATGGCTAGTGGGAAGCTGCTGCATAACACAGGGAAATCAACTCGATGCTTTGTGATGACCTAGAGTGGTGGGAGGGAGACTCAAGGAGAGGGGATATGGGGATATATGTACACATATAGCTGATTCACTTTGTTGTACAGCAGAAACTAACACAACATTGTAAAGCAATTATACTCCACTAAAGATTTTTTTAAATTAATTAAATTATTGTCAAAAAAATAAAAATAGCAATAAAAATAAAAACACTTTTAAAAAATGAAAGAGGCAAGCAAGTCATGAATCCAATCTGTTTTTCAATTGTAGAGGAAAATTGCCAATTTTTTTGCAGTTTGGAATCCTGTTTTCTTTCCAAAAAGCACACTGATTTCCTTTTAGAGAATGAACTATAACCCTCTATGTCTGTAGCCTTGGCAGACAGGCAAACCTAGTTTCCTGCCTCAGACCATGATTGCCTAGGGGTGCAGATCATTTCTGTATCTGCCTTTACAGGGGAAAGGGACAGGCATGTGACTAAGTTTGGCCAATCAGAGCTTCTCTCCTGAAATTTTGAATTTTGAGTAGTTTACACCAGGATGAAGTTATGGTTGTTTGCTCTTTTTAACTGTGGAGCACAGACCAGGCTTTTGTTTTTTGTTTTTTTGTTTTTTTGTTTTTTGTATAAGGTGGGCCTCCAACTTTCTGTTGCCTACAAACTAACTGGTACATGAAAGATCATTGTTTTCCTAAGCTTTCACCAACTTTCTGTTTAACGATCGAACCTATAAATTTTTCCAGGAATTCCTTTAATTGCTCTAAACAATCTTCTTCTCTCCTTGAAAATGTATAGATATTTGATCTTTCCTGTAAGAAATCTTATTCATATAGAAACTTCTTTCATCATCCATGGCTTCTCCAAGGCAGATGAGAGAGATTCTGCATACCACATGTTGCCTTAATACCCCTGAATGGATTTCACTTGAAGATTTGAGTTTGTGTAAAGAAATTGGATAACTTCTTCCTAGGTTCTTCTCTAACATGACTTCAACTTAGAATAGTTTTTTAAGCCCTTTATACCTTAGAGGTTATTATTTTTGTCAAGAAAATAAAGGAGGAGGAGGAGAAAGAAGAGTAGAAATGTTAGCTATTGCTCAAGCCTGGAATAAACGTCTTTGCCTCAGTCATACTGAGTTTACCACTTACTTGTTCCTTAATCTTGAGCATACTGGCTTAGTCATGGTAACGTGCAAGTTATTAATCTATGAATTAGAGATAGTAGACTCTACTTTTCATGGTTTGCTAAAGGAAATGCAAATAGTAGAATTTCACTCAAGGCAAGTTTCTGCCCTCCTGTCTTACAGGCAGGTCATTTGTAATTTCTGCCTTCTTGTCCTTGCTGCACACATAGTTCTGAAGACCTTTCTCTTGTATTTGGCATTTCCCTAGCCTGGGCCAGAAACAGGCATTACCTCCTTGGTATTTGTTCTTAGTTATGAGTTCTGATTTCAGTGAGGAGTTCCCTAAAAACTTGGACAGAAGAGGAATAAGCTTGCCAATGAGAGTTTACACTATATAAATTTCCTAATGATGGATCAAAGCAGAGATTAACAAAGTCATCTTATAATGCTATAATGTCACTTGGGTCTGTGGTTCCCACACATTGGGATTTCATAGACAAGTAAAATTTTTAATGAAATAAAATCCAGGGTTTGTCACATCATAAATTTGCCAATGAAGGACATTAGAACTACAAATAATAAAATATCATGGAGGATGAAATCCCTCTCTCCAGAAATCAGGGAGTAAAATGGCTGATGCTAAGTATTAAATTAACTCCTAACAAGCTGTTATGTCAGAGTTTTGCCTAGTCTTTGTATTTCTGGAAGAGCGATAAGGGGATATAGCTGAGCGTGGCCAGTTTCTTATTGAAGGAAGTCCAAGCAGTCACAATTTGAAGATGGGTGTGGGCAGGAGGCTGAGGTGCTGGTGACGTAAAGGAAATGACCCTGTTCCACATAATAAAGGGAAGATCTAGTGACCAAGCTTGTTTGTAGAGAGGCAACCCTGCTCATTATGGGGCAGTGAAGGAATTCTTTCCTTTGTCCTTATGAACTTAGTTTCATAAGTTTTAAGCTGGTTGATGATAGGTCTAACCTAGTATGAAGATGTACTTTGTTGGACCACATGTTACTTTAAAAATCGAATGCTTTCAGACATGTATGTATTTTTCAGCTCCAAAACAATTATATTGTTTTGTATATTATAGCTGTTTCATTTACTCATCAACATTGTCTTTTTGGCGTTTTAGGCATATGACTCTTCTACCCTTAGTTTACATGAGGGACCAATAAACTACATCTGTAAAGGATCAGCTAATAAATATATTAAATTCTGTGTCCATATGGTCTCTGTTGCAAATACTCAACTTTGCCATTGTAGCATGAAAGCAACCATAGCAACAGGTGAATAAATGGGTACAGCTGTGTTCCAATAAAATTTTATGTACAAAACAGGCAGTGATCTGGGTTAGGCCCCAAGCCCATAGTTTATCAGATCCCGGGTTTAGACTATCATGTTTTTGATAATTAATATTTGATCTTGGAAGATGTTATGTATCTTTGAAGACATATGTGAGTATGTGTGCAACCAGTCTGATTGGTCAGTCAGGAAGAATGAATGGATGTATCTCTAAGTCATTTGACTGGACTTAGAGTGTCAAAGACCACCTTCAACACTTTACTATAGCCCTGACCTCAGGGTGGTATTTTAAACTGAACAAATCAGACATATGAAAGTACACTTCTATTGGTGGAGATCATATGGAGAAAAATCTATTAAAAAATAGAATTTAGAAAAAGTAGTATTTTGAAGAAAAGCCTCAGCTTGAGATAAGGAGAGTAACATTAGGTAATGCACGTGTCCATCAAAGAGACTACATAAAGAATTTAATTTACCAATAGCTTTTCCCTTGAGTCCAACAGATAATCATATTTAATGAGCAATTTTATGGACTTTCTTTAACTGTTATTATTTTTAGAAATTTGTAATCCTTATAAAGGCTCAATTGGAGTTCACCAATATTCATTTTTCTCCTCTTTCGGCACACAACTAAATTACAATCCCCTTATAGTAAGGACCCCCTTGCAGTCAGGTGAAGGCTGTATGATTGAGCTCAGATCAATGGAATGTGGGTGAAGTGAGGTATGCTCTTTCCAGGACAGGCTAATAAAACATCTGCTATTTATGTTCCTCCCTCATTTTCCCCTTCTGTAGCAACCTCAGAGTTGAAGATGGAAGAAGCCTGAGCCCCTGAGGCACCTCATGAAAAAGACTCAATCAGTAGAGCTTCCCAGGACTTTCCATAAGTGAGAAATACAATTTTATTGTGTTAAGCTGCTGAGATTTGAGATGGGCTGTTGGCAGCTGACCCACCAGGGCTAATACATGGGTAAGCAGCTACAACCTGGTGTTTTCATAGCATGGAGAATAAGGGAACAGACGAAGAAGGAGAGAGAACTGTGCTCTGTGACCAGAGAGAGGCAGCCCAAGGAAGTGCACTACCTGTGATCCACCCCATCATGGTCCACATGGGTATGGGAACTGGGCAATGCACTAAGGAGCAACTGACAGGTGGAAATCTGAGGACAGACACTTAAGAAAGGTGACTCTTGAAGGGAAGAAGCTGATGTACAATATGTCTATATATAAATAATCAAACTGAGATATGTACTTTGGAGTTTTTGTATATGTGTCTTTATTTTTCTTATTTTTCCAGAGACTACTGAAAACTTTATCATGGAGGAATTTCTGTTCAAAGAACCATTTGAAAACCATCACCCCAGGATGACTGAATGGGTTTTTCAAAATGATGTAGTCAGTCATGAAAACATGGGCTAAAAGAGAAGCAAGAAACCATCATTAGTTATGGCTACAGTAGCAACATCTAAGGAAGAGAAGGTCATAATCAGTCATCATTGGCTGTATCCCCTTCCACTAGCAAGAACATTCTTAAGATGAAAATGGATGTAGGAAGTGGTTAATCATTGGACTTTGGATGTTCTGATCCTGTTGACAAAAACATTCTCACTGTAAAGTGGATGAATCAGGCTATCTTAGCTACCATTAAATATTTAATTCATCCAGTTCCTCTTGTTCTGATTCCAGAATGTGCAGGTCATGATGACCTCAAAGTTTCTCACTTCTCTACATTTATAGGATTCATCGTAAGTTGCAATTGGCCTTTTAGTTCTATGCCTTTGGATGAATTTAGATAACTCATAAGGTGGAATAAAAGTTTTATACCTCCATCTTATGAACTTGGGTAAAATAAGTTTGGTTCGGAGACATGGAATTATTTTTAATGAATTAGCAAGTTCAGGTTCTTTAGTTTGCAAAGATGAGTGCTAGACTCTAGGCTGTGATACTTCTACTAAGAAAGAAAATGTCACCCAATGAATATTTTTAGCAGACAGCCTTCCCTCTCATTTCTTATGGAAAGCATACATCATACACAGCTGATATGAGCACTGTTCTGATTTGCATTTCTATTGTTCTGTCTTTTCATATGGTCTTGATCATTAAGGACGCATCAGGAGAGGGTAACAGAAAACCTAACTTTAAAATTTAAAAACTCCAGAATTAAGAGCCTATCTGACACAGGCAATCCCTGTATGTCTTTTGGCTCTGTCCTGTCCTCTGTGTTGGCTTTACCCTCATGGTTGCAAGATGGAAACAAAGAGGCTGATGATCGACAGACCCAGAAATATCCAGAGGCAGAAGAGACTAAGTTCTCCTTATATATCTTTTTAAGAGCTGTAAAACCTTTCCCCGGAACTTCCCAGCATACATCTTCTCAAATTTCACTGGTCAGAATTTTATCATTTGTCTATGCCTAAATTTGCATTAAAAATAAGACCACTGTATGTGACTTAGAACAAGTAGGGTCCACCTTCCCAGGGTTAGAGATGGAGCCAGCCTTACCTGAAGACCTTGACCACAAGAAATAGGGTAGAAATCTAAGCAAAATCAGAATTCTGCTATTAAGGAGAAAAATGGATGGTAGGTAATGTGGTAGATGTCTACAAATATGGCCACAAACAATACCTTGCATGTAATTATCACTTCTCTCATCAAGAAATGGCTCTATGTCCCCTCCTGTGGAATCAGGGCTGGCCTTGTGATATGCTTTGACCAACTGAATGTAATGAACTCGCCATCTGGGACTTAAGAATCCTGGACTCTTTCTTTTTCACTCTTTGGCAGCTTTGTGTTACAGCTGCCATGTAAATAAGCTTGAAGAGAACTTGTGAAGAAAGAAAGTTCCAGCCATCCCCCAGTTGTTCTAGCCACCTAGGCTGAATGAAGCCACTAAATTTGCTTCATTCAGTCACAGATGTTCTAGTCCCAGGCAAGCTCATACTTGAATTTATTTGCATGAGTGATGCCAGGTGATGCCATATGGAGCAAAAGAAACACAAAGAGATGAACCCAGCCACTGCCTAGAATTACAAGAAACAATAAATGTTGATTTTTAAGCTACTAGGTTTGGGAGTGTTCTTTTCACATAGTAATAGGTAACTGTCTTAGTCCATTTGAGCTGCTATAACAAAATACCTCAGACTGGGTGGCTTATAAACAACATAAATTTATTTCTCACAGTTTGGAAGCTGGAAGTCCAAGATCAAAGTGCCAGCATAGTCAGGTGAGGGCCATCTTCTGGGCTGCAGTCTTCTCATTGTATTCACAAATGGCAAAGGGGGCAAGGGAGCTCTTTCTCATAAGGGCACTAATTCCACTCATGAGGACTCTGCTCTCATGACCTAATCATCTCCCAAATGCCCCATCTCCTAAAACCATCACCTTGGGTGTCAGGTTTCAACATATGAATGGATGGGGTGGGAGGGGAGTAGCTATGCTACAAACCATAACAGTAACCTTGTAATTATCCCTCATGTTTCTGTATTCATAGGGAACTTACCTGTGCCATCACTTTTTAATATATGTACAGCTTTTTTTTTTTTTAAGGTCACATCACTAAGAACATTTAGTTACAGATATATAAATGTTTGTTAATGTCTTTCGCTTCTCTCAGCCATGTTCTTTTAGATTGGTGCATATTTTCAGCCCTATAGATGGAAGCAAAATTATGTCTTTTTTGGAATATACATTTCTGGGGACTCTGCATTTGAGAAGAGCCCAGCTATGTTCCTTGGAAAGGAATCTGAGTCAACCACAGCCCTGGGCAAAGGCAACCAGTAACATATCTGCACACAGAAGGCACTCGTTCATGCCAAAAATGCCAATTGAGTTGAAATCACCATGGTGCACTGCCACCTCCCTGTCTGTGCCCCTATTTCACCTCTGGTGGGCATTGAGATGATAGAAATCCTTATGTTGTCCTTGGCAGTGCAATGGATACATAAACTTTTTAAAAAGCATTTTGATGTTTGAGATAGATTCCTGATGGATAAACAGAAATGGCTTGTAAATTTAGGATAAACCTTGTTAAGAAAGATAAGTTATGCAAATTTAGAGGCCATTCAGGTTTCTGCCTCACTTTACAGAAAGTTGCAAAATGAAAGATGGCCAGATAGACCTGGTTTATGAATTCAGAGGACTAGAAAGACCCTGGGTATACCATCCTCTTTACAATTAGGCAGTTCAAAATCTACACCATGTAGATAGATAGCAGACTCTCCTTGGGAGAATTCCAAAGAAGGAGATACCATCATTTCTCCATGTAACTCAAAGAATTGTGAAAGGAGACCCTATTCCACTCCATTTCCATTTATCCAAACTCCCAGTACAAAACCAAGCACACACAGCACATGTAAGTGCACACACATACACAGGTTCAGACAAGTTTAACCCAAATTTTTAATGCCACAATTTCAACTCGTGTTATCTTTCTTTGGACTTCATAAACAAATGAGCAATCCTCCCTACCTTCTTGCACTACCTGTAAAGAGCTCAAGGACGGTGGACTTCTACTGCAGTGAAAACAATTTCAGCCTAACACTGGGGACTTGTTATACCACCTTTTGTAAAACGCAAAATGTAAAATGCAAAAGATTACCCACAAACTCAGTTCTTCTCTAAATCATTGCATTATTACATGATTTATAATCTCTCTGAAGCTCCTCTTCCCAGAGAAATGATAAAGCAGTGAGTGCCTTAAAGGTCAAAATGTACAAGAAACAGAATAATAAATGGGAAGTAAGGGAAATTCTAGAATGGTTTACTTCTTGTGCCAACCTGGGTCCCAAGTCACAAAGAAGAGAACCATAGGCCTAAACAAAATTCTTTTACAAAATTTATTGTACCCATTATCTTAGCAAGGGGCGGGGGTGTTCCTTTTGATAGTAGGTATTAACATATTCAGTTGAAATATTAATTTAGTTATTAAGTCACTTTTTCCTATTCCTGGAAAAAGAACAGGAATAAGAACACTGTAAATTATAACATAGAATTACGACTGTCAAAAGGCTTATGTAATGTTGGTTAAGTGAATCCATGTAATTCAGGAAGGCGATTTCATTTATCTTGCTTTGAGGCATGAGCATGAAACTCTGAAGAAGAGTGTATGCCCCTAAGTCCATAGGGGTGTCATCCCCTGAAACCCATAGTTCTTTATAACTGTGAATGCTGACTACAAAAGATAAGTCTATATGATGATTATGTAATGCAATATGAACAAAAGTCGTGCCTCTCAGATTTTAATGTGCATACAAATCTCCTGGGGATCTTGTCAAAAAGCAGATTCTGATTCAGTAAGTCTGGGATAGGACCCATGAAGAATCTTGCTAATAAGCTCCCATGGAAACATGCTAGGCTACCTCTAGAAAACATCAACTGTTCTGTTGAAAGTGAAATCTTTAGTCAACTACTTACAGGTAGATCATATTTTTCACAGCTTCAAGTTTCACTGTTCCATTTATCTGGGCCTATAGAATTAATACCCATTTCTTCATTAAACTTTCATATTTCATCATGTCGTTGAAAGAAACAATGCCTAAGAATTTGGAACAACAAGAAGTAATTATAATGATATAATAGTAAGTGACGAAGATCTTAGAAGCAAATACTACCTAAGGTACACAGACAACATTTTTAGAACACACATTTACGAATAAAATTGGAGGAAAATTCAGTTAAATGTAATAAAGGTAGTATTGATATATGGATGGTAGTATGGTGTGCACGCATGCTTTTTTGTGTATGTCTATCTTTATTTTTTTCATTTTCTTCTAACTTTATTGTATTTCCAAAAAAAATTAGGATAGGCCAATTTCTGTGACACAAAAAGCCTCTCTTTCTAGAAAGTTAGATTAAACCATGTTGATGACAGAGGAGCAGTGGTTTTCCTTATAATTTTGCAGAAATAGGTAAAGTTGTTTGGATACTTGTTGACAAAAAGGCTACAGACCCAAGAGAAAAAATTTTTTTTTTCAATAAACTTCACAGAATTTTTTAAATTATTGGAGCCTTTATTCCCTTAAATCTGGAAAGCTTTACTTGAATGATCCGGGAAGAAAATACAGAGAAAAAGGAAAATTAACCAAATCTGCTTGGTTTTTATTATTCTCTTTGGGGAAAATCATCTTTTGCCATGACCTTCAACATCAATGCCAGAGCCCAGGCAGGTAGTGGGAGGGGCACTGGAGTAGTGCAGCCCTTGGGGTCTGATGGCCTCAGTTTATGCCCAGCTCTGCTATTGTATTTTCAAGATTTTTGATTATGTTCAAGACACTTTATTTTCTCTGAGGTGGTTTTCTCATCTGTTAACTAGGGACAATAATAGTGTTTGCCTCAGAAGGTTGTTGTGAGACTTGTCAATGTATGTAAAGAACTTAGTGCAATTTCTGCTTCATAACTATTACTATAAAAACAAACCTTTATTTGAGCATGAAAAATGGAATGCTGTTTGCAATGGGTAAATTACAAGAGGAAGAAAAGAAATGTGGTTGAGTAGCATGTTTCATAGAGTTCTAGAACATATGCAACTTTAACCTTTAAAGTTTATATATATTAAAATATATATGTATTAAGTATAAATATATTAAATGTTTAATGCCATACTTAGCTTGTGAATTTCCTGACGAATTTAAAATATAATACAGTCATCTTTTTTTGGTCACCGTTAGTACTTCACTATGTTTTGAGGTCCCTGGTAATAAACATAATTTTATGTTTCTTTTTGTTTTCCGAACAGATTTTAAAGATCTTACTGATGCTCTGGTAAATATTTTACAACTGGCTCTTCAAGGGGAAATAAAGCCCTGGTTTGAAGTGTTTGCCAAATTCCATGGGATAAATATTCCAATCATGGCCAATTTCAACCCACGCATGTAATGTCACTGAGCTGGGAGTTGGAAGTTGGGAAGAAATGCGAAGTAGAGCAGCGTTCTATAGTATCTCTATCACACAGACACAATAGACTGAATTCATCTCAATAGTTTAGATTATGGTAAAATGTAGTAAAAAATTAACAAGAGATAGATAGGTTTTTGAGAATTCATTGCCTTAGTCTTTAACATAAGTTAAGTGTAGGTTTATGTGATTTAGTTTTTAATAATGGCTGTGTTTAACAACCAATTCTCAAAATTCCTGAAAATTTAACAACTGGCTTTCTTGAGCCACTATGGGCTGGCTGTAGCACACCATCCTGTGCTAATTATTGTACAGGATATGAAGATGAATGACTAAATCAAGAAATATTCAAGCATTTACTGAGTGCCCCATTCTGTGGAAGTCATGTCCACAAACACTACTCCACTTGTACATACATGTGAGATTGAGGCAGGTCATTATCCCATTTTATTGAAGAGGAAACTGAGGCCCAGAGGTGTAAACAAACCAACCAAAGTTAGGGTCATGAAGGGGTAGAGAAAGAATCACAGGTTCCAAAAGGCAGCAAACAGGTAACGTAACAAATAGAAGTGAGCTAGGTTTGGTGTAAGAAAAATCTGAACCTGAGCATCCGGAGGTGGGTGGGGCTATAACAAGAAAAATCAACAGCTGGCAGTTTTAAACCACTTAGGAATTTCCAAGCACTATACTGGGTCTTTGCGTGTATTGACTCATTTAATCTTCAAAATAGCTATGAGGTGGGTATCTTATTAAACCCACTGTCTAGATGAGGCAGTTGAGACTAAGAAGGTTGTCTAAAGTCACGTAGTTAGTACTCCGTAGAGCTGGAATGGATCTGCCCGTCTGCCACTGGAACTCACAGTCTAATCCTCTGGGAAAGCTTCATTGAAAAGGAGCAGCTGCTAGTCAGCTTGGGTAATTGTTATATAAATAGGTGGGCGTGTTGCCAGACCTTCCAATTTATCAGAAAAAAAAAAAAAAAGATGAAAATCTGGATTTTCATGTGAAATAGACTAGTCTTTACTTAATTCTGAAAAATTCTTGGTTGGCAGGTTTTTGATATCCTACCATATGGATGTTGAACCTTCTATTTCTATCCACCATGGCTGTTAACATTTACATATGTATTTCTTTATCCTTATTCATTCCTGATACTTTCTAACAGAATTTTTCTACTTCATCTTCTGGCTTAATTAATCAATTTTGGCCCACAATCCAATCGATCAATTTGATTCTCTACAGCAGTGTTTCTCACACTTGACTGCCTCAGAATCACCTAGGGGTATGTCTGAAAACACAGATGTTTGGGTCCCACAACTGGAGTTTCTGATCCAGTATCGGGTGGGTACAAGAATTTGTAATTCTAACAAGTGTCCAGGTGATGCTGATGCTATTGTTCTGAGATCACCCATGCTTTACTACAACACTTTTGTCTTTCATACTTCCCATTTACATTTCCATTTTCCTTATAACTGCTGGTTTTTCTTCCATATTCTCAAACCCTGTCATACTGCTTTGAATGTATTAATTTTACTTATTTTTAAATTTTATTTCTTCCAGTTTTATTGAGATATAATTAACATACAGAACTGTATAAGTTTAAAGTGTACAGTGTAATGATTTGACTTACATGCATCATAAAATAGTTTCTGCAATAAGTTTAGTGAACATCAATAATGTCACATAGATACAAAATTAAAGAATAGAAAAAAAATTCCCTTATGATGGGAACTCAAGATTTACTGTCTTAATAGCTTCCATATATAACATACAGCAGTGTTAATTATATTTATCATGTTGTACATTATATCCCTAGTACTTATTTATCTTACAACTGGAAGTTTTTACCTTTTGACTGCCTGCATCCAACTCCCCCTTTCTCCACCCCCCCCCCCATTTTACTTATTTTAGATTCTTTTTCTGTCTAATACATTAATTCTATTTCATTTGCTATAAGCTGTTCAGGAGTTTTGCTTTTCTGGGTTTTTTTTCCATACATATAATCTCCATATATACATACACATATATTTAAATATATATATTTCAATATAAGTTATATATATGTATGTATGTATGTGTGTGTGTGTATGTATATATATATATATATCTCCTCTCTTCTGTGGTCATTTCCCTGGGGAGTATCAACAGTGTGTACTTAGGGGAGGGGAGAAGGGCATGCCCTAGCTTGTATCCCTCCTAGTGATTTTAGAGCATGGACTGGGGGATGCATCTCAGAAACGAGCCTGAAACCATGCCACCCTTCATTTGCCACCTCACCACCAGGTGATTTTGCCACTGGGATCTGCACTTTCTTTTCCAAGGTGCTTGTGAACGTCTGTTACTTCAATGTGTCTTGGGGGATGGGGGACAGGAGGAGAGAACATTCAGTGTCTGTAGGTCTGATTGAGGCTGCTATTAGTCATCTCTCATTTTGGCCCAGTTGAAGCCAATCTAGATTATGATGATGAGTTGTCCATTAATTTTTTTTAAAAATTTCTTGGTAAGTCAAGATTTTGGACTTTTTGGTGACTTGGTAATATCTTAGCAGGAAATTTGGAGAGTTTGCTTTAGGTGATGTAGTCAGAAACTAGAAGTATAGATACTTAGAATTTTCAACTACTTTTAAAATTTTGAAATCTGTACAATAGTTTTGCGTATCTATGTTATTTAAATCAGATCTTTAGAATCCAGGAAAACATTGACTATTAAATCTTTTTCCATTAGAAAAAAAATTTTTATTTGGTGAAAACATTTTCAGGACCAGTAAATTAGTACATAGACATAAATTTCTCATACATGTCCAGAACAAGGAAATCAGTGAATGGGGAATTCCTGTTCGTGGAGGTGACAGGAGGGAGTGGTGATTATTGGAGCAATGGAAGAATACAGATATGTTGGCATTATTTCCAGCCCTATTCCATGAATATAGGGCTAATCAGTTAACACCACTTTCCCTAACAGTGAAGCAAGACAGACATAATTTATCACCTACAGGCTCATGCTGTTGTAATAGTTCTGATGACTTCTGGGAAGACACGGGAAATTGCTTAACCTTGTTAGTAAAGAGCTGATGCATATTTGATTCCCATATGTGCTTTGGACTTATAAATCACAGAAGTCCAAGTATCACAATTTTCTAATGGAGAACTTTGAAATGTTGCCAGACACACACATCATGATATTGAATGCAAGGGTGAATTCTCTGGGACAAGTGCTCAGGGCACCACACGCTCTCCGTTTAAACAGATTCATGATACAATGTTTCCTCTATCATATCAGGGCTGAGTGTGTTGTGTTTGTGGTAGATTGCAAAATCTTCTTCCACTTTGTGGTAGATGCAAAAAATAGCTACAAATTCCTCCCTGCTCCATATCCACATCTTTTGCAATGTTACTTTTGTAGCTCCTGCTATCAATGGTTGGAGTCTTCCATCAGCCCTGAAACTGGGATGGTCTCATGACTTGTTTTGGCCAATGGAAGAGTGGCAAGCATGATGCAAGCAAGGGCTTGAAAAACACTTATGCATTGAAGGTCGCTGTCTAGATTGTCTCAGCAACCCTGCCACCATGGGACAAAGACTCAGCTAGTCTGCTGGAGAACAAGTGGCTACCTGGAGGAGAATTGAGGCACCCTGGCCAACAATCAACAAGGAAGTTAATGCACAAATGATCCCAGGAAGGATCAGCCAGACCTCATCCAGATCAATAAAACCAACCAGCTGAGCCCATCACAAATTTAAGACATGCAGAATCAGCTAAAAAAAATAGTTTGAAGTCACTGTATTTAAAGTTATTTATTATGCAGCAAAAACTAACTGGGGACAGGAAAGCTAATATGGAGACAGAAATGTGCCTGTGAGAAATGTTTGAGATTTTTCTCCTTGGGGGACCCCCCAATATTTCTGAGAATATTGTCTGTAACATTCAATAAATGCATGTCAACTAGAATGACATCTCTATGAGGACTGGATGCTTCCTTAATGTATAGTGCAAGGTTTTTGTGGGTCCTCTCTAAGTGTTTATTGAATGTGTATTAATGTGCGAATCTGTGTAGATATTGTATTTTCCCCTACATTGTATAGAAGTTTCTTTAGTTAACCGCCCCCCCCCCCCAACCTGCTGTAGCTCCTTGGAATTTAGTATTTCCAGGCATACCAACCTAACGTCAAGCTGTCAGTACATGCAACTTTTTGCCTTAAGCTCTCTCTTGCCTCCAAACCTGCTCTGCCCATGTACAGGGAAGGCTAGAACTGCTGGGTAATCAGTGCCCCCAGAAGCACCCCTGTATGAATGATTAATGAGGGTTGGCAGGTAAGTATTCCATTTCCCCCATGGGAAGACTCTGAGTGCATGTTTTACAACATCTCCAGAATTCCCCAGGATTTTAATCTCGTTGCCCAGAGTATAACTTGTTTGATAATGTTTCCTTTATTGTCTTTTTTTTCTCCTACCAGTGTTTCTAGGGATCATTTCCAGATAAATCATTTGTGCTACAAACTTTGCTTCTGGATTCTACTAAACTAGAAACATGGAGACCCCTGGATCTCCAGGTTTGTTCTTTCCTATACTTAGAAGAATAGAAAGCTAAAGACTCTTATCTTTTGGAAATAGAAGGTACCTTAGGCATCTGTTATACATGGAAAGGGTACACATCACAGGTATAATGAAGACATATAAAGGTCCCTCTGTGACCCCAGAAAATCAACAATGCAAAGACTCTTTTGTAATTATGAAAAGTTTGAAAGGTCCTTCAGGGGAAAAAGAAAGAAAGAAAGAAAGAAAGAAAGAAAGAAAGAAAGAAAGAAAGAAAGAAAGAAAGAAAGAAAGAAAGAAGAAAGAAAGGAAGGAAGGAAGAAAGAAGGAAAGAAAGAAAGAAAGGAAGGAAGGAAGGAAGGAAGGAAGGAAGGAAGGAAGGAAGAAAGAAAGAAAGGAAGGAAGGAAGAAGGAAAGAAAGAAAGAAAGGAAGGAAGGAAGGAAGGAAGGAAGGAAGAAAGAAAGAAAGGAGGAAGGAAGGAAGGAAGGAAGGAAAGAAAGAAAGAAAGAAGAAAAAAAGAAAGAAAGGAAGGAAGGAAGAAAGAAAGAAAGAAAGAAAGAGAGAAAGAGAGGAAGAGAGGAAGAGATAGAGAAAGAGAGAAAGAAAGAAAGAGAAAGAGAGAGAGGGAGGGAGGGAGGGGGAGGGGGAGGGGGAAGGGAGGGAGGGAGGAAGGAAGGAAGAGAAAGGAAGGAAGGAAAGAAGGAAAGAAAGAAAAGAAAAGAAACATTGATACATTGATGCTACCTAAAGAATATAGACTTTTGGAAAACAGTGATGTTTTCCAAAAAATATAGATCTCATTAAGAGAAAATAAGAGAAAGGAATATAACTTTATTGTATGCTAAGGTCAATGCAATAAAAGGCAACTGATTTTTTTCCTCAAAAAATTGTTTATAAGGTTCTTCATTTTATAATATATAGAACATCAACAATTTTTTGCTTGGTGGTGTTAGACATTTCATAATAGATCTTTGAAGATATACAGAGAGATGATTAGATATACCTATCGTATACAACAAGAACAAAAGTCAATTATAAATTTTTATTTTCGATTAATGAATTTGATGTAAGAGCTACTTTTTCCTTATCTCTCTAAAAAATGATCACCTGCCTGCCAATATCTTTAGTTTTTCCTATAGAGCTAAAATCCTCAAATGTTTTAATTAACCAGCTCTGATACTGATTTAAAGTTTCAGTTACTAAAGGAAAAAACAAATTGATTACTTTAACTTCATTGTGATTGTCAGTTCTTAAGATCCCTAAACTTCATGCAGAAATAGGGAAGCCAAGTTGGATTTCATCATGGATCTACCCATATTGCTTTGGTTGTATAGGGCTGGAATCAGTAAACCAACCTTTGAAAGGCCTTAATTCCAAGGCCTCTATTCTCAAATAACATTATTTTTCACCAAATTGGCTATAATTAATTACTACCAACATGAGGGGTGAATATACTTTTCTTCCAAGGTATAATCTCTTTATAGATATAACCCATCTTTGTATTCTCCAACCTACCCATCCTCAGGCTCCAACAGAATTTATTTTCTATACACTCATTTGAGGACATAATCACTCATTACTTTATATTTTTATTCATCTCTTGCATGTCTAACCTTACCCAATGACATTTAAAGGTACTTAATAGAAAGACTATATTATATACATTTTTAAAAGTATCCCCTGATTGCACCATGAACAGTGCTGAATATACTGTGGTAATTCAAATTTTTTTCAATTGAGTTAAATAATGTTTTCCATAATTCCCTGGCCAAGTGTGAAATATACACTAGGTGAAAAATTGCATTGATTGAATGATTGATTGATTAAAATACTGACAATATCTAAAAGTATTAACCTCATCATAATTTATCCCAGTGACATTTATTCTCATTAATTATAGCACCTTTCTGGGTAATGGAAATGTCATGTCCACTTCTCAAGCAATTCCAGCATAGCTGCATTAACTACCCTCCTTTAAATCATGCCAGAGCTTGTGTTGATCAAATAAATAATGGCCCACATGGACATGGCAAAGCAGCATGAAAATTCTACTGAGAAACACAAGTCAGTTATCAAATATTAGAAATGTTCAGTGAAGGGGAACAATGTTATGAAGCTACATATATGGCTTTTTTTAAAAGCAGAACAGAAAATTTATTTGTTGTTCAAGGAATGGGAAGGGAGAGCCCATGCCATCAGAATTGGGGAAAGGGGCAGCGATTTCCAGAAACAGCCAGAGCATGGGTAGTCCTTTGGGTTCCTTTGCATATGGCAATAATTGTGCCTAGCAAAGTGCAAGTCCCCTGTCTGGGTGGAGATCTCAGCATGCTAACAAGGCAAAGGTAACTTTCAGACACACTGGGTCTCATCTGTGCAGGTGCTGCCCTCTTGGTCAGGCTGGAACTGGTTCAGGGTCGTTGACTGTCACCATCTTGGCCCTATCTGGCTGTGGCTGGTTCTTCAGTTTTGCTTCTGTGGCATCTGCCTTAGTTTCTGTTAAGCCAGCACAGCTGTGGGCATGGAAGGACCAGCAAAGCCACTGCAAAGGACACAGAAGGGAAACAGGTAGGTTGTCCTGAGGCCTGACTGTAGAGACTCCAGCTTGGGCATACAGCAGGTGCTCACAAAGTGTCTAGGGATTTGGATGCTTTGACCTGAGCAAGTCTCACACACATTTTGATTTGCCTATCAATTTCCTTTTCAAACTCCCCTGTGAAGTGTTCAGTGTGAAAATTCTCTCTTTTTATGCTGTGTTTCAAGAGAATTTGGGAGGTGGGATGGAGAGACTAGGTGGAAGCCTACTTCTGAAATCTTTCGGAATTTCAAACTGCAAAAAAAAAAAAAAAATTGAATAAATTGACATCATTATACATCAGTATTAACTCTTCTTAAAAATACATAAAAACTTACAATCTTAGTAAGAATAGTGACACTCAGAAGCAGAAAATACATTTCCCTTTTAAACAAAAAGCAAAATTATTATCTAAACATTCAACAAATGACAATCTGATACATATACATTCTTATACAACTGATTATACAAGTAATTATAAATCAACTTAGCATTTCCAGATTAAGAACTGTCCAATAACAGTCCCTTTATTTCCTATACTAGTATTCTCTTTACTCAAACCATTAAATGTTCATTTTATAATATTATGACAATATGAGCAAACATTTATTGTACAGTTACTAGACACCAAACTTTATTCTAAGTATTCTATAATGTATCTTAAATGAACATCTATATATATGAACACCCCAAGGAGGTAAATACTATTTTTTTTTAATTTTACATATGAGGAACTTGAGGCACAGAGAGGTTGGCTAATTGGCCCAAAGTCACTTAGCTGGTAGATGATGGAACCTTAGGGATATAATAGTCGGAAATCTATAAGCACTGCACGATTCAGAAACCAAGGTCTAAGGTCTAGTTAAAAACACTGAGCATACTGATGTGTAAACTAGGACAAGTTAACAACTCTGTGAAATTCATTCATCCTGCATCTACAGTTTAAGAGTGGGATGAGCTGAACTTCAGGGTCCATCTAGCACTAACATAAGATAAACCTCTATATACACAGTCTGTGCACACTGGGAGCATGAGCATCTACATCAGCAACAGTTACTGACCAGCCTTTGCATCCCTGAATAGACTCGCACTGTCCAACATGGTAGCCACGAGCCGCATGTGTTATGGAACAGTTGAAATGTGGCTAGTCTGATTGAGATGTGCTGTAAGTATAAACTACACACCAAATTTCAAAGATATATTACCAAAAAATGTAAAACTTCTCACTAATATTTTTATATTTGTTTTATGCTGAAATGATAATTTTTGGAAAAATCGAGTGAAATAAAATGTATGACTAAAATTAATATCTCCTGTTTCTTTTGACTTTATTATGAATTTAATTACTAGAAAATTTAAAATTGCATATGTGGCCCATGTTATCTTTCTGTTAAGCAGTAGTAGCTTAGATGGTAAGTGATGAAGTGGAGGAGGGTCTGATGTATAAGTGTTACCACCGAGTCATTTTACTTGTGCTCATTTAGTTCAAGGTAAAATAAAGGGAGTTTTGGACTAAGAAATTCTGAGTGCTTTCTTTTTCAAAAATGGCTTTTCTTTGGTAATAAACTGACTTTTAAAAGACTTGTGACAATATTAAGGCAATATAAAATATTGAGAAAGTATAAAATCTCTCTCCCCCTCTCCTTCCTTCTCCATCTTCTTCTTCATCTTCTTTTCTCCCTCTCGCTCCCCCTCTCCCTCCACCCCAATTATCTTTCTTCTCTGTCCTCTGTCTTCTTCTTTCTTCTGTGTATGTGTGCTAATAAATATTAAACGCTTGGCTCTGGGAAAAACCTGATTTATACAGTCTGCCAAGTTCCATAGTGTAAATACTCCCACCATGACAGATTTCAAACTGCCAATGCAATGTTGCTAAATGTGCAGTTGGGGAGAGGTGTGCAGTATTGCACCATTGTATATCATTTCTACCATACAGATACAATAGATAGAAATAACCTCAAGAACACATATAAAATTTAAATGTAGTAAATAATTATGAAGTGGTGAGTTATATGTATTTTGTAACTTTGTTTTTAATACAACTTATTTAATTGTAAATTTACCTAATTTAATTTTTAAGAACAGCTGTGTTTAACATTGACTTGCTAAAATAAAAAGAAAAGAAAAGAAAGAAATCCTAAACATTCAACAACTGACTGTCTTGGGAGCCACTAGCTGACTCCAGCCCATCACTGCTGTGGCATTTACTTGAAAATCAGATGCAAAGGAACAACACTTTTTCCAAGACTCAAAAAAATACCCTCAAATTTTCTTACTCCCAGTCACTCAACTATCCACAAAGGCCCAGCCTGGTTAATGGTTATCATTTATAGAGATACAGTAGTGGAAGGAACAGAAGCAAGTTGTTCAGCTGAGTCTAATCCTGTTAATCTTGGTCTCACATAATCCATCCCTGAGAGAAACAACAGCATACTCTTTAAGAGCCCTCCAGACCAGAGTCTCAGCCCTAGGTGGTAACTCTCTAAGGAAGTTCCTTCTTACAACTAACCCAAATCCTTTTTGCTGCAGTAGAGGCTCATTCACTCTTTAGTGAAGGTGAAAACAGCTGGTTGCCATCCCCTGTGTTATAACCTTTCATGTAAGGAAATGAAACACCCCAAACCAGCTTCCAAATCTGTTCAGCTGTAAAAACAGCCTCTTCTTGAGCAAAAACAAACAATAAATTAAATGGAATTGGGAGTTGAGAAGTGCTGCATATTTCACTCCAGGGAAACACCTCGGGCCAGGTTATACCCTCGTCAGCACCTAGTGATCAAAGGCACATTTTCCCTGGAAACAAGTTCAAGGAGTGAAACAGATGGGATTATTAATCAAGTTGCTGTTAGCCTTTTGGGCCATCTTAAAGAACATCCTTAAGCAGGGGGTGTCCTGGGCTTTATCTTGTAATAAGATTGTAAGATTGTAAGATCTTGGCAAGATGCATGTTGCCTTGTATGCTGATGCCTTGCTTGCTATGTCCAAGACATTTTTTACGAAAGAGAATGCAATAAATCAGAGTAGCTGCAGAAGCTACATCTTTGGCAGTACAAGTAGGCCAGTAGAAGCTAAAATTCCAACTAATATTAAAAGCTATGCACCTACATTTTAATGCTAAGGTTCTTATCTATCTGGAAGGAAGTAAAACGGAGAGGCTGAAAAATTGATTCCGCAGTATAGAGCTGGCCTAGCAGGAAACAAAGAGGGGCATCTGGAAAAGAAAGGAAACAGTAGCCGTCATTCATGTCCATTCATGGGAGAGCCATAGCATCAGGGAGAGAACAGAACCATGAAGTTGTGAAACCAAGGACATACAGGAGATGAGTTTGTTGTTGTAGCTGCCCTGCACTCTGATCGCTGCCTTTGATTTCACTGCAACCTATGGCTGTGGTTGTATTAGTGCCTGATTTATCTGCATGTTCTCAAGCAGATGTGGGCCTCTTTATTTTGTGCAACTCAAAGGGATCATGCCTTTTCCATCTCCACTTCTTACCCTACCTCATCATTACTTTTCTGGTCTGAGTCTAAAAGCTCAGATTTCAAAGCCAAAGTCAGTCCAGACCAGCCACATTTGTCCTTGGGCTGTGTCAAATCCACAGAAAGCAAGAATAGACGGAGTTTCTTTTGGTTGGATTCCCAAACTAGGCACTGTTGGGAGTTGTTTACTGCAATCGAAGTTCAGCCCTGCTTCCATCCAAGGAGTCTGAGAAATTCTGTGATCCTGACCCACAGGTGACAATGTCACCTCCTCTGTGGACACTAATTTGCCCTCCATTTCTTGAAGGTTTCCAGTGTGCTAAGAGGAGGAAAGGGTGGAAACATCTTTTTCTAGGGCCACATAATTTAATGCCTACTCAGCCACAAGGCACATCTGTATACAATGAGCTAGGGTACCCAGGAACAGTTCCCACAGAAGTGCAAATCAAGCTCAAATGCTTCAATCAAGCACACACATCTGCTACAGCAGAAGTAAAAATGGCAGCCCACAGTCCAAGCCTGTGTTGGGTGGTGTTCACAGTATCTGTTTCTTTTTTTATTTGGATTCATTTAACAATATTTTAAAACTTGAAAGTTCCATTTATAAATCTCCATTTCTAGCTTCCCCAGAGGATCTTGCCACACTGTGCCACATTCCAACATAGTGAAAAGTGGTCACAGCTGAGTGGGCTTGCCCCCTCTAGACAGGATGTGCCTCGGTTCATTGCAGTCCTCACTGCTCCTTAGTATCAAAGTGTCCATTGCTATTTATCATTGCATTTGTTCTGCTAGGTCCCTGTTTCCAGACTTTCTTTAGTCTATGTATTTCCTACATGTGACTGGCCTGAACTATTTTAAGAAATGAGAAGCAAAGCCATGCCTTCTATGAGGCAATAATACAAACAAGAACCTGATTTTGAGACCAAAGAGATTTAATAAGGCCAACAAAGAAAGGGAATGTCCTGGAAATAGTGCTATTGCTTGGCCGTTGACTTTCTTGTTATCTCTGGAGTAAGGGTTGGCAGAATCTACTGATTATGAAGGTTTGAGGATTATGCAAGGAAATGAACTAATAGACTTGTCAGTAGTCTTCCGATGCCAGTCCAATGATGGCCTTTAGCTGCTTGTTTTTTCTTTTAGCATTTATTTTCCATCATTATTACAATGTAAGTTTGTTATAGAGTTTGGGGAAAAGAAAAGAAAGAAGTCTCCCTCTCATTATATCCTGCCACCTCTTCTTATGAACTACCATTGTCTGTTAATTATGAATCCTTCTGGAAAATGTCTAGTCATCTATACACATTTATATCCATTGTTTTACACAAATGGGTTTGTGCTGTGCTCATTTTTACTTAACAATATTAGTACATATATCCTTCATCATTCTCCTTGAAAGTGATCTTTATTGTTTTTGTAAAAATGGTACACATCTGTAGTAATTCATTCAAGTAATAAAAACAAAATAACAAAGAAATTTTTAAATTACTTATTATTTCACCCAGAAACAATGGTTACTAACATTTGAAGATCTTCATCATAGGCATCTTCCTACATATGTCTACAGGCTGAAGGATGGATGGATGGATGGATGGATGGATGGAGAAATGGGAGGGACCGAAGAAGGAAGGCAGGGAGGAAGGAGGGCATCAGATTGGTAAATCAATCAATAGATAGGAAAATGGGATCATGTTATGATGGCATTTTGAAATAAAAGCTTTAACTGTAATTTTTCTTGATTAAAAAATGAAGAAAAACAAAGCTAAGGAACTATTTAACTTCAGAAAATAATGTTTCTTTACAAAATGGATCAGTTCCTAAATTATTTCTCTAAAGAAACAATGTGAAAAACATTATGTTAGATAGTATCTATTGACTCTCCTTTGTGAAAAAATGTGGAAGCTAGCATTCCTAATGTTATTATGTACGTTGTTTTTTATATTTGAGTTTTATAGTCTGTTCTGCAACAGTAATTTCAATAGTTGTTTAGTTTTATTTTATATTTAAATAGCACCAGTGCTCATCACCACCTATCTTTTATTGTGGCTGCTCCATTTCTAATTTTTTAAATATTGATTCTTTGATTTATTGACTGAATTAAATAATCCAATAGGTGGTCTTTTTTCAAGAAGGGCTCTTGGGTGTTCTATTATATGAATTATTGCCTATTTGAAAATGTTCCTGTGTTGACTTTATACTTGAAGGACAACTTCCTATAATTCTCAGCTCACATTTTTTTCTCAGAATCCTGTGGACTTTGTTCTACTATCTTCTGGCATTGAGCATTTTCTGTGTAGATTTTTAAAAATGATCTGACATCTCCCCAATTAGTGATTGCTTTTTCTGTCTAGATACCCATGAAAGTCTTTCCTTATATTTGTGTTTTAATAACTTCCCAATGATTTATCTTATTGTTGATTATTATATCATTTTTGTTTGGGACAATATGTACCCATTACATCTGAAGATTCAAAACTCATGGGAAATTTTCAGGAAACTAAAGACACACAGAGGTTAAGTAACTTGCTCGAGATCACATAGATCATAATAAATGGTAGGGTCTAGATCTAAATCCAGCTGTCTGATTCCAGAATCCAGTCCCCCAGCCACTACAGTACAGTTCATCCTGATGATGTAGTGTGCTGGATACATCCTTTCTAAGCCAGTTAGTCAGCAATTTACTTCAAGTATGTCTGCATTTGGCAGGTACTGAGCAATTTAGACAGTGCCCCACCGTTTGGAAGTCACTGTTTAGAGAAGGGATGGCACAGTAGGTTTCAATCATCGCAGTGCTTCCCCTCCCCCCATTTCTCTCACCCCAGCCTTGGGCAATGACAATTCTACTCTATTTCCACAAGTTTGGCTTCTTTAAAAAATTATTACATTTCATACCAGTAACGCATTTATTTTGCAACGGGAAGTTTGTACCTCTTAATTTCCCTCACCTATTTCTTTCCTCCCCCACCCACCTCCCTTCTAGCAACCACCTGTTTGTTGTCTGTATCTATAACTCTCTTTCTGTTTTGTTATGTTTGTTCATTTTTTCCCCCTCTTTTTGGAAGAAGAGAAAGGAGGTAAAGGGAAGAATGGAAAGACAAGGGTAACTGATCAAAAGGAAGCAGAGAGAAATAAGCAGAGGGGTCTGATGCAGACTGATACGGTTCCTGCTACTACACATGCCAAGGGCCGCAGAACAGAACTGGCTTCATCCTCTGACATCCCCTCCCCTGATCCCTAGCAGTACCAGGTTTCCTTAAGTTCTGGACTCAGTACAGCAGCACCAAGAAGAGAACAGATGGTGCATAGGTACCTGACAAGGTCAGCCCTCTAGAAAATCAGCCTAGGTGGCAAATCACACAGTGTGACGAGCAGCACTGACCAGGTTCCACACCCTAACTCTCTCCTGACCTGTTTAGATGCCCTGAAACCTTGAGAATTACTCATTTGGGTTTACATTCTCTCTACAAAAGTCATTTATTATCAGGAAATGATAAACCTTTGCCACCCCTTGACCTATTAAAAGAACACATAGATTCACAAAGAAGAGGCTTTAGAAAACAACAAGTCTCTCCTCTCATTTTAGAGGCAACGCAGTTGATGCTTGATTTTTAGATTAGTGAACTGTGAAATTAGAAAGCAAGGGACATAGAGGTATTGGATACAGGAGCCTGAAAAAATCTGAGTATGAACTGAGGAATAGCTGGTACAGGGTGGCGGTTGCTGTGAGTGCCCTAACCAGATCTCCTTTACTGGGTGGGCACACTCACCTCCCAGCTGCACTGAACATTGGCTGATAATGGCTCACCCTCTACCCCCTCATTCCACCTTCTCTAGAGAATTGCCATGAACCACAAGAAGCCACCTTGCCTAGGACACTACGTGCCCTTCCTAGGGCAGCCCACAGCTAATGACTGACTGACAGGGATACAAAAGATCAGCTTCCTTACATCAGGGTGGGAATATTTCTGTGGTATGATTGATGGCCCTGTTCTCCCCATGGAAAAACTGAATCAAAGCTTGTTCATGTCTCTGCTCAGCTCCTACCGCTGCCCATCCTGCTTCTTTTACTTTCTTTCTCTTCAGAGCACTCTCTCAGTAAATCATATGTTGCTGAATTTTTGTCTTGGACTCTGCTTCTAGGGAAGTCAACCTAAGACAAACAGGACACTGACAGGGAAGGGGGAGCAACTAAATTGTTGGCCAACTGAACAGCTATCCCGAAGGAAACTTACAGCTCCATCCAGTTTAGATTAAAATAATTCATTCATCTTTTCCTTTTCATTATCATTACTATCATTAATTCAATTCAATTAATAGCAGATCTTCTGACTCCAGACATTGCTACCAAAGATCACCATTGATTTAAGAGATAAGTAATACTGACCTTCTTTTTATTTTTTTGTATTTTGGTTACCAAGAATAAACATTAGTAAAATATAAGGTTTACAAAGCTAGAGCCACATCTCAAAAACCAATCTATAGTCAAAGAGCCATGCTCTTTTAGTCAGCAGGAGCAAGCACATACGGCAAGTTAGGGGCAAGTCAGCAGCATGTCTTGCTGCCATGACAAAGAATTCTGAAACCCAGTAGCTGAAAGCAACAAAGGATCATTTGTTGCTCAGGCTATGTGTCTATTGCAGGTCTGTTAGGGACCCAAGCTAACAGGAGCGGTCTCTACATGGAAGACAATTAATCAGTATGATGGATCACTCTGGAACTTAATTACTCAACTCAGAAGTGACAATGTCACTTTCACTCACAACTCATTGGCCAGAAATGGTCTCAAGGACAGTGAGACATATTCAGTCAGGAGATGTAGTAGCTACACCAAACCTACATTCTGACCCTTAGACGAGTCCCAAAAGAAATCTATCCATCTAGAAATTTCCCTGCCATTGAGTTGTACTCCACTAATAAGCACTGGTTGAATCCCTGTCTTGTGCCCAGTATCGTGCTAGCTATAATATGGGTCACAGAAATGTTTAAAACATTTTATTTGTCTTCTAGAAGATCCCAGTATAACTGGAAGATGAAACAATAAAAAATATATAATAATACAAAATAGGGCAAAATTATATGCCGAATCATGTGATGCCCAAATCAAACCTATCACTTTGGCCTTTTTCTCCGCCTATATATGGATAATTTGATCTACTACACCAGCACTGCCCAACAGAAATACAATGTGAGACATATTTGTAAATTTAATTCTTTTTAATCTTTTTTATTGAATTATAGTTGATTTACAATGCTTCAGGTGTATAGCAAAGTGATTCAATATATATATATATATATATATATATATAAAATCTGAAAAGGAATATATATATTCTTTATATCTATATCTATATATATATTCTTTTTCAGATTCTTTTCCATTATAGGTTATTAGAAGATATTGAATATAATTCCCTGTGCTACACAGTAGGTCCTTGTTGTTTATCTATTTTATGTATAGTAGTGTGTATCTGTTAATCCCAAATTCCTAATTTATCCCTCCCTCACCCCTTTCCCCTTTGGTAACCATAAATTTGTTTTCTATGTCTGTGAGTCTGTTTCTGTTTTGTAAAAAAGTTCATTTGTACATTTTTTTAGATTCCACATATAAGTATTATCATATGGTATTTATCTTTCTCTGTCTGACTTACTTCATTTAGTATGATAATCTCTGGGTCCAGCCATGTTGCTGCAAATGACATTATTTCATTCTTTTTTATGGCTGAGTAATATTCCATGTGTGTATATGTGTGTGTGTGTGTGTGTATATATATGGAACACCCTTATCTATTCATGGACATTTAGGTTGATTCCATATCTTGGCTATTGTAAATAATGCTACTATGAACATTGGGGTGCATGTATCTTTTCAAATTAGTTTTCCCAGGAGGAGGATTTCTGGATCATATGTTAACTCTGTTTTTAATTTTTTTTAAGGAACCTCCATACTGGTCTCCATAGTGGCTGCACCAATTTACGCTCCCACCAACAGTGTTGGATGATTCACACTTGTAATTTTAAATTCTCAAATAGCCACTTTATAAAAAGCAAAAAGAACAAATGAAATCAAATTTAATCATACCTTTTATTTAACCCAATATATAAGAATATTATTATTTCAACATGTAATAAACATAAAAATTACTAATGAGATATTTTACATTATTTTTTTCATAATAAACCTTCAAAATCCAGGGTGTGTTTGACCCTGACATCATATCTCAGTTCAGACTAGCCCTCAATTGCTCACACAAATAATAGCTATTGTGCTAGACAGAGCATTTCTGTACAAAAACCAAAATTAACATAATTATTGCTAACCTGCTTGGCCAAGACTTTTTTTTTTTTAACTGCTGGTATATGCCTGACGATTTTTCTGGATGGGTAAAATGATGCTTTTTCTTTACGGCCTATATTTAGCTTACTTTTACTCTGCAAAGTGATACAGTTGCATAAACTTAAAGCAGTTAAGACCACTTAGATTGTACTGGGATGGGAACACTAATCCACCCAAAATTAAGGAATTGAAGCAACAATCCAAAAACATGTTCTACCAGGGCTGCAGGTGGGGGAAGGGGTTAAGAAGAAGGGCAGGCACGTCGAGGATGTGTTAATAAAAGGCTGCTTGTTGAGACTTGTGGGAGCGGAGCCCTTTTCTTAAAAGGTTAAACAAAAAGCAGAGCCACTGTATTTCAGCAGGCTAATTACCGAGGGTGACTTTGACCTTTTCCATTTCTGGAGATTTATGATAGAACATTTTCCTTTGACATGGCTCAGGCCCTTTGAATCCAGGTTGAGTGTGATTAGGTGTGCTGGTGGAACACTTCCTTTGCATAAATGCATGTCTGTGTTCCCAAGCATAGTTGGAGTATCCGCTATGGAGGACCTGACACCAGGGTGCTGGCCGTCAACTCCTTTGCAACAGCCTCACTCTTCTGAGAACCACGTTTACCTTCGAGTTGAAGAAACATAGAAATAGACCATTTTCACAACAGAAACTTTTGTTGACAATGAGGGCTGTGGAACATGAGCCTTGAAAATTCTACCAGAGGCCAGTTAATCTAATAAAACTCTTGACATTAATGGGCTTAGCTAGTGGGAAAGTCTGAAATTCCTTCTCAGAGCCAACAGGGTCCCTTGGTGAGTGAGTCTTTCTGGTGGTTTTCGCTTTGGGCCCCAACATGTAAATTTCACACTAGATGTTCCATCGCTTCAGGACAGTGATTTACACTTGAGTTTTTGTTAGTTCTGATCAGCTCACCCTTCCAAGCCACGTGTCCAAAGTCACTGGCCTTAGCTGGTCGGTGTTGCCTGTTGCCTGGCTCAGTTTCTTGGTGCCAATAGAGTAAAAGGTATCTTTATAATTCCCAAGCAGGGGTGCTAATTGACTGACTCCACTCACCTTGTCATGCTTGCGAAACTAACAAAGGAGGGGAATCTGGTAGAGAGGTCTCATTGACCCAAATGCTTTCCCACTCCTGAAATTACATCTTTATAACAAAAAGGTAGCACTATTAAATTTAAAGTCTTGCTTGCATCTGCCACTACAGATGCCAGATTTTCTTTTCTCTGAAAATTGCCCCTTTCAGATGGAGCCAGCAGATCTTAGTTTACCCTCATATACCTATAAACCATTGGTCAGTCTTGTCCCTTATAGCCACATTCTGAAACCCAGCCTCAGGTTAATTGGTTTGTATTAATAACCTTGCTTAGCCATAATGAGAAAGGTAAAAAATGCTTATTTGGAAAATCAGCTGGTGTGAGAGGCTGCCAATGGGTGAGTTGATGGAGGCAACAGTGATTTAGGATTCTTTTGATCATCCTTACTTTTATTTTTTACTGAAATCCTGGAGTAAACATAGAACATGAAATAGAGCTAACTTCTGTGTTCATTATTCATTAATAAAGGGCCATCAAAGCTGATGGCAGGAAAGAAGCATGAACTTCCTTCTCTGATTTTGACTTTTAACATATCTAAGCTTTCGGAAAGATAAATGGAAGCAAATGTTACTTTGCTACTAGTTCCATTTCTCAGATCCACTTTTAAAAAGCTATTGAAAAGAAACTGAATCCAAATAAGAAATGAACAATGATGCCCGCATCCCCCCAGGGAGAAGCAGGGCATATGGCTATTTATAATAATGACAACTGACAGCAAGGGCTTTAAAAAAGGCTTTCTCTCCTGTTGTCAGTTTTGGAATGGAGTTGGAGGCAAACAAAGTCCTGATAACATTGGTGCATTGTTCCTATAGGTCCTAACCTCAGCAGGCTACATCAGTATCTTCTGTCTGAAGAAGTCACTTTCTTTTCATCAAACACATTCCAGAAGTCAGCGGTAAAAGCACTGACGGGGGAGAGCAGATTGATCCATTAACTCTCACCCAGTTCCTTGGCTGAACCCTCACTTTGCATTCCAGTTATAAAGACTTGGTAAGTTATCAAACAGGAAACAAGCTCTGAAAGGAATTGTGTCTTTCAAGCTTCTTGCCAAGGCTCCTTCTTGTTGCCTGTACATCCTGGAAAGAAAGAGAAACTTGCTTCCCAACAGTTCTCTGGTATTCTCAAACCTTGTGTGCCTAAATTATGAGGGACCTTGTTAAAATGCACATGCTGACTATGTTGTGGTGGAGTCTGAGAATCTGCATCTCTGTGCTTCCAATAAACTCCCAGGTGATACTAATACTTCTGGTACATGGGCCACATTTTGACTATCAAGGAGCTAAAAAACACTTCGGGAATCTGAAGTGTCAGAAGTCAAGATAGCTGAATTTCCACTCATTTGAGCTCTGGCTTCAAAAGTTATCCAACTATGCATTGCATATGCTTGCCCAATGACATCGGGTTGGATGCAGTGGGAATAAATACATAAGCAACTACAAAGTGGGTGGTTATTCAAACACCTACTGCTCAATTATTATGGCAAACAACACACTACAGCTTTAAACCCACAGGCCAAATGAGAAGGTGGAATCCAGGCAAGGAAGTTGCGTGTCTCCAAGTCGAAAAGATCACTTTTGTATGAGCTGTACTCAAATTCAAGGCTTAGAGAGGAATAATTATTATTATCTCTTTGCTAAACTCTGCTTCAGGGTGACTGGAAAGCTCAGGAGGTATTCCAGGTCCATCTGAGAGGACACCTCCACTTGGGGTGTAGCCTTTTAGGTGCCATTCCATGTGATGAAAATGAAGATCAAGGGTGATATTTAAAGCAAAACAAAGTTCTGCCTTAACAGAACCAAACTTGTGGCGAGTTGTAGCTCCTCCCCACAGTCCAGGGTGCACTTCTCTCTCGACTGAAGGGCCGGAGTGACTGCTGAATTGAGGTCTCATCTTCTCCAAGTAGAGTGATCTCCTTACCTTCAACTCTAAACTCTCTAAGAAGGTTTGATGTCAGACAGTCCTGGAGTACCCTGCATACCAGCCATGTCATCTTGGACATCATACCTCCTTCAAATGTCATTTTCTCTTCTGTAAAATTGGAATGATGAAAACCTACCCCAGAACACAGCTGTGAATCCTAAATAAACTAATGTACAGATCAAGTATGTCTAGCATAAATAAATTAATAAACCAATAAATGCACCTGTCCTCCAACTGTTGAAAAGAGGGGAAAATCTTTCAGTCTCCAGAGTGGCTTGAAATTCTGTTTGTAGTCCATTGCTACTAGGAGTAGAGCAAGGATTCGAAATGCTGAAGGATTTCATTCAGTGGCTAATTTGAAGGCTGGGAAATATTTTTGGAGAGAGAAGACCATAATTTAAAGTATCCTGACATCAATAAATATTTCCTTAGCATTTAGCTGTAAGAGCTCTGAATCCTCCATCTATTCAGAAATTTCTAATTTCAAAATAATATAGTGCTTTGGGAGTTTGTGAATACACACAAATGTAAGAAAGACCAGGTGCCGTAGTAGTTTTCCACACTTCAGGGGAAGTGTACACTATTCATTTCTTTGTGAAATAAGGAAGACAGGTTGATCTCCAATACCCCTTCAGCCCTGCACCCCTCTGATTATATTTGGAAGAGGCTCCAAAAGGACATTAGTTCTGCCCATGGAGTGAGATTGGCATTAGCATGACCCACTGCCCACCCACCCAGATGACAACTTCCCTATTCACGGGGCTGTATTCCTAACTAGGTGCAACACACATCCACCTCGACCAACTGTTTTCAAGTTCAGATGATTCTGAGATTACAGAACTGGATGAAGGGCTAAATTGATATTGCTAAATATCAATATTTGTTGAAGTGGCTAACAACTCCTCAAAATAACTTCCAGGTAAGTACTACATTGAAAGTAAAGTTTCACTTTTCTGCTCACATCTGACTCTGGCACAAACACAAATCCTTTGTGTAGATGGTCTGCCCCACCCCTTTTCACCCACTATTATAGAAAGATCCACTGTATTCACTCTACTTTCCTATGCCTACTCCAGACTTCACACTGAGATGACCAGGGGGACATCTGATTACCTAGGAAAAAGGCCACTGAGATGATTTGCAAGTAAACATCTTAAAATGACAATAGCCTCAATTTTCTTCCACATAAGCAGTCTCCTTACCTCCATTCCATTCCATCCTCCACCCTGTGGCCAGAATAATATTTTCAATAAGCAATGCTGATCATGTCACTTTCTACTTAAAACCCTTCATTGGCCCCCTGGAATAAAGTTTGAATGGCACACAAATTTCGGCATGATCTGGCTTCTTTCTGTCTAGTCTCTCAAACACTGCCCACCCTTTCCCCTCCCCTGCCCAGCACCTGCTTCTCCACTGCTAAGCCCAGAGGCACTCTGGACTGCCCTCAACACACACCCAGTCTCCTGCCTGACATAATCTTTCCTGTCCTGCCCTCTCCCCCAACATGGTCTTACCCTGTGGTTAATTCTGACTCATCTTTAAGGTTTCCCCTTGGGACAGACATTCCCATTTCCTGGGATCAGTGCCTCTCCTATGCATTTTTTAATGTGTCCAGTGCTACCTACTTACTAGCTGTACACTCTCTTCCTAAGCTACTAAGGATCATGTCTTACTATCTATTATATTCCCAGCATCCAGGATGTTGTATGCCACATAGAAAGGGCTCTGCAAATATTTGTCAAATTACTGAATGAATGCATGAATGAGTGGAGTACTTTCTATAAACTAGAGCAGTGATTCTCAAAATATGAGCATCAGTTTCACCTGCATACTTGTTAGAAATGCAAATTCTCAGGCTCTGCCGATCTGGTGAATCAGAAATTTGGGGGGTGGGGTCCAGCCATCTTTATTTTAACAAGCCCTCTAGGTGATTCTGAGGTGTGCTAAGGTAGGAGAACCACTGTTTGAGAGCAGTGGTACTCATGTCTGGCTGCACATTACAATCACCTGGGGTGTTTTGAAAAATGTTTGAACTGTCCTCCCTCAAGTTTTGTATTCAGTTAGGTTAGTGAGGATTCTAGAATACCTTTTTAAGGCTCATCAAGTGATTCTGATACACAGATGGGATTGAGATGATCACTGTCCTAGATTTTCCCAGTTCCTCTTCTTTACACGAACATAAAATTACCTGTAAAATAGGCATTGGTCTGGTGCCACTCTGCCAGTGCCTCTGGCCTCCATCAAAACAATGCAATGGCTTTCTGTGTCAGATCCAGCACAGCAGCCCAAATCTCAGGATTCAAAGTGTGCTCCATGGGACCAACGTTTGCATACCGGGTAGCTTGTTAGAACACAGAATCTCAAGCTCCACCCAGACCTGCTGCATTTTAACAAGATCCCAGGTGATTTGTGTCGACATTAAATTTGAAAGGCACTCGCCTGAGAGAGGGTGTTGAGTATGGGTTCAAGAGCACAGAATTAAAATCCCTTTCTGCAGGTCTGTGTAGTTCAGGTACACAAAGGCACATAGTCAAAGGTATTTTGTCATAGATTTTCAATAAAACTTCTGCTCAGGGCCAGAAATGAAACTCTCAAGGTCAAATGGCTTCACCAGTAAACAGCACGGAATGGACTTCATGAGTCATAGATTTTGTTGATGACCGTTGGGTAGAAAAGTCATTTCTACACAAGAGTGTTTGAAAAACTGGGTTATTTGGGAAGATCTACACATACACAACTCAAAATAATGAATCATGGGTGCTTCTAAACCAATCATATTTATTGAGTGCTTACTATGTACCAGGCGTCATACTAAGTACTCAACACATGTTAACTTATTTAATCTTCCCTAAATCCCCATGCAGCAGGTGCTGTTAATTATCCCCATTATGGAAATGAAGGAGGCAGAGGCATGGAGAAATCAAGCACAGCTTAGGAGTATAACCAGTATAACTGAAATCCAAACCCATCTTTGTCTGGAATCTGTGCTATTAACCACAACACTATGTTCAACAATTACTCTAAAGGAGAAGGAACAATGACCCCAAACAACTGCTTTTTTTTAAACATTAGTATAAAAGCCCCTGACTGTTCCTCCAACAATTAGAAGGGCCAGAATTAAATAGAATGGTTGCTGTGCCAACCCACAGAAGTCAAATATAACCAGGCAGCAAATTAGAGTAAACATTTAGGAATCCCTTGCATGTGGCACATGACTCCACCCACCCGTCTTGGCACAAGCAGGATGTTGATTATATGGATCCCGCTGGCATTTCATGTCCTCATGCGAGTCATACAGAGTATCCTCCTTACTGCTGAATGTGAACATGACCAGACTTATTTGAGTAATTTGGCACGTTATGCTGATGACTCAATAGTGCAGACCAGGGCAAGAGCTCCCACGCATGCATTCATTCTTCCATCCCCCTTACCCTTTTCATTCAATCACCTGGTATACATGGATGGAAACAAGGTGTTTGGCATGATAGAGCTGAAGGGAATTTTCCCAAACCTGGGATTTCTTGAGGCTAGACGTAACCAGTTGGCCTGGAGCCATCAACTGCAACTGGTGAATAAGCTCTGGGAATACAGCTCATCTAAACAGTTTTTGCCATGCAAGATAAGGCAGAGAAGGGAGGAGAAGGCACCGAGGTGCCTATATTTGGAGCAGAATTTATACCCTACATACGTCAATCAGTTTGTCTCATCTCTCCTAGCATTCCATTCTACTGACTGTCCCCCACTGATACAGTGGGGGTTTCACACGTTAACCCAATTTGTAAGCATGGGAGTTTCCCACGAAAACTCCCTTGGCACAGGCCAGAGGTGGAAGCCTAAATATTTGTATGGTCTTTCTTTGTATATGGTTCTTTCTTTGTATTGAGTCGGAAGCACTAAAGTTGCCAGGCAGCCTCTGTTAAGAGAACAGGGCTGTGGTCACAAGAACTCAGCTGATGTATGTGGATGGAGTAACTCAGACATTCATATCCGAGTTTGTGTCCCTGGGAGCATATTCTTAATTGAGAACATTATTATTAATGTTTCTAATTCATACCACAACTTTCTTTGGAATAACTGAAGGGATCACGTGTAAAATAATAAACATTATTACTGAAAGAAACAGAGATAATCTTGTCTAAGCCCTTTGTTTTTTTTTTTTTTTAAACATCTTTATTGAAGTATAATTGCCTTACAATGGTGTGTTAGCTTCTGCTTTATAACAAAGTGAATCAGTTATACATATACAATATGTTCCCATTTCTCTTCCCTCTTGCATCTCCCTCCCTCCCACCCTCCCCATCCCACCCCTCTAGGTGGTCACAAAGCACCGAGCTGATCTCCCTGTGCTATGCGGCTGCTTCCCACTAGCTATCTATTTTACATTTGGTAGTGTATATATGTCCATGACACTCTCTTACCCTGTCACATCTCACCCCACCCCCTCCCCATATCCTCAAGTCAGAAAGAGAAAAGCAAATACAGTATGCTAACACATATATACAGAATCTAAGGAAAAAACAAAAAAAAGCCCTTTGTTTTGTAGATGAGGAAGTAGGGATCCAAATTACTTGGCCATTTTCCAATATTATGTCATAAATGGCATTGAGGGTAGAACTTGGGGTTTATGATTTCCATGCCAAATACCAGTTTTTCAACTGGGTTAGACCAAATCTGGCTGTTCAGAATCATCTAGAGATCATTTCAAGGTACAGACCTCCTGGCCACACTTTCAGATGTGTTGATTTAGTAGGAATTTAGAATATGGTCCAGGAATCTGTATTTTAAGTAGCTTCCTGAATATTTTGTTGCACAGTCAAGAATGAGCTAGACTGTGCAAAATAAACCTCAGAATCAGACTTTTCCTAAATATAGGAACAAAAATCATGATGTATTCTTAGACCTTCAGATTAGCAGCAACTCTTTTGATTGGGTCTCCAAGCAAAGCTTCATAGAAGTTGACTTTCCCAACAGTGAATTTTTTTTTTCTTTTTATCAGAACATCTATGTGATCAATGTAGGGCCATTTCTGTACTCATAAGCTCAGAAAAGTAAAAAAAAATGATCTAAAATCCAATAGTTAATCAGCAATAAACCTAGAATTAAACCAGAATCTTCTGTGTATTCTTTTTCCCCTCCCCTAAGCTAATTTAGAGGAGCCATCCTAGAGTTTATGATGCAAATACAAAATGGATGATAGAAGAAATCTCTCCAAGCCCCAGTGAATGAATACTCTCCAGTGTTAGGGACTTTCCTCCAACCCCCCTTTCTCCTTCCTCTCCCCTTCCTTCACAGGATGGTGAGGACTGCAGAAGGCATTCATAATAATTCTATTTATTTATTGGGAGGCCATAGCTCTGCCTTTAAATGACCATTGGTCAGTAAGTAGGTGGGTTAGATAAAGGAGACCACCACCACTCATTGCCAAAAAGATATAATTTCAGTTTTCAAAGTCCAGAGACAACACTCCTAATGTCTTTAAGAAATGTAAGATCTTTAGTTATTTATTTCTATATATGATTTATGTGATAAACTTCACAGAGTTGGATTCTTAATAATGAAAGCATCACACTTAAAAACAGAAGATTACACAATTAGTTCAGTAGTGTTTGTTATAGGAAAATATCTTAGGAAAAATTGTGGGATGTATAAAGCCTGTCTTTGGGGGCAGGGGCTCCAAATTCCCATTTCTGTTCAGGAAACTTCCTCTGCTCCATCTCCTTAGTCTTTAAGAACTTTTCCAAGAAAGACCAGAAACTCATTAACACCCAGGTGTCAGTGACTGACAACAGTTTGGAAGGCTATAGCACTTAAAGTAGCTTTGAGTTATGGATTATGAATATTCCATGCCCTTTTCTTTTCTGACTTTTTGCTTTCTTTTCCACTTCGGGATCCTACTGCTATTTAACAGTATCTTAGCAAGGAGTTAAAACACAGTCTAGCTCATTTTTTCCTCTTTTGTTTCTGGTCTGGGGATTCAGGGGGCTCTGCAGACCCCAACTCTCCATCCAGAGCTCCAGAATCAGAGAACACCACTGAAGCTGACCTAATCAGTTCATTCTCTTCCCTGGTCACAGTGATTGGTTCAGAGGTACTACTGCAACTAGGATGGGCCAAACAGAGTGAATCACAGGACTTTTTCGGAGGGCAGAGAGATGTGGAATTCTGGAGCAAAAGTCTTTCTCTTTTGTGCTGGACATGAATGATGAGGCATGTAGAGCTCCAAGAGCTGCTGGAATCCACTGGAACATATGGAGGGACAGAACACATCAGAATACAGATCGGTAGTAAACTTAACTTTTAAAAAACTCTTTATTTTAGCCTATTTGCATTATTATTTTTATTCTCTGTCTTTCTCTTTCTCCATCTCTTTGTCTCTCTGTCTCCCTTTCTCACGTCATCTTTCAACTGTGTATCTATCCATCTATTTATCTAACTAAATTATTTGAGAGTAGGTTATAGTCATGATGCCTCTTTACCTTAAAATACTTCATCAGATATCTCCTAAGAAAAAAAGCATTGTCTTATTCCCTTCTGTAACCACACTGCAATTAATAAAGTCAGGAAGTTTAACATTAATACAACACTTATATCTAAATCCACGGTTCATAATCAAATTTTGCCAATTGTCCAAATATCTTTCATAGATACATTATTTTTCCTGCTCTAGGACCCAATCCAGGGTCATTGCACTTTATTGATATTGCTTTTATACTTCTTTCATCTGAAACAATTTCTTGTTGTTGTTGTTGTCTTTTATAACATTGACATTTTTAAAGATTCTAGGTCAGTTTTTATTAGAGTGTCCCTCAGTTGGCATTTGAGGTAGGGATTATTTTAAACATGCATATGTTTAATGGAACTCAGTGCATTTGTGTATATTTCATGCAAGTTATGGATATAGGTATATTCTTCATGCACACTTTGATTATCAGCAGGATATACAGTTTGTAAAAGTAGGCATATTTTTGTAAAATATTACGTGAAGAAGGGAGAAACAAATTTGCAATTTTGAAAACAATGTAATTTGACAGCCTATTCTCTACATTTCCCCCCAAATACCAACAAATTGAGGAAGACCAGGAATAATTTAACACCTATATTGAGTGTGACACACATTTACATGCAAATAATCAAGAAGTAGCTATATTTCACTGTACTCTCCAATGAAAGGGACAGGATCAAAATATTAGAAAAAGGGGATTATACAACCAAGAGGAGAGATCAGCAAGAAATATGAAACACAGGGAACAACATAGCATCCGAGTGGCCAAGTGGGAAGCGTTGTAGACTATGCGTCAAGAAGCCAGGATGCTGGTCCTAGCCTGGCCACTCACTCTCTGAGTGATCTTTGACAAGGTGCCCTCACTCTGCAGCACAGCTTCTTTATCTAGAAAACAAGGGGGTTAGACTAGATGCTCTGTTATGCTCCAACTCAGTGGGTCCCTGACAGGTTCATATCTGCATTATGCAAACTCTGATCCAATGCCAGACTGGGCAGCAGTTCAGAGAAAGAAACTTATCAACGTGAGGAACAGTGATGGGAGGTTCCTGAGAGAGATGTGGGCGGGGACAGGGGCGGAGGCAGGAGGGGGCTCAGGAGGAATAGGAGGGCATTTGGTGAGTGGAAGGAGAAAGAGGGTGTGCTAAAATGGAAAGCAGTCCAAGTGAATGCACAGTCTCAGAAATGAGCACGGAATGCTCTTGAAACAGACCTGCCTGATTAGAGAATACGTGGGAACTAGAGACCTAAATGGACAGCAGCTCACATTCAACCGTCACCCTCTCTATTGTGACCACACATAGGACCAGGGAAATGTTCACTGATGCACTTTGTAATGATGCATATGTATGTAAAAGTGTCAGTGGATTCTGTATAACTATTAGCTTGCAATGACTTCATGAGAAATACTTTCACTCCACTTTGTGCCTGTGTCTAAGTAGGCAGTTGCCTTATATGTAGATGGCAACATTTCCCACTACCCACGCCTCCCATCTGAATCATCTATCTTTTCACTGATAAGAAATACAGTGCTGTCCAGACAATTTTGTCTTGTGCATTGTCATTGCTGCTGGTGATTGGTTTACTCAGCCATGGAGATTATGCCCTTTGTTGAAAACTGATCATAGGGACATTAGCTCCTGTAGTCTTTGTTAATTCTTTGAGAGTAACTAGTATTTCCCCAATTTTACACATGCTAAAATTAGGCTCAAAAGGATTTTATGAACTTGCCAAGAGCTGAGATATGAATCTAAAATTATGCTTTTAACCTCCATGTTGATTTATATACAGTATTTCCCTTGATCCTTGTAAAAATGCTTTATTTTGCTGAAATACCTTGATGAGGCGTGGACGCTGAGGAAAGGATCAGCTGTTCTCAGAGATGCCCTGTCTCCACAAGCAGGTCTGTCTAGCAGATTGTTGGTGCCAACTTCAGTCAAATACTGGGAAGGTTATTTCTACAGGCAAAAAGGTGATAATCAGAAAATGCCAATGAACTGGTTACAACTGTTGCCAACTAAACAATATTATCGAAACCGTTCTTGAAAACTATTTGCAGGTAGTTTGAGATGCCTTGACATGTATTGGGGACCAGAAAGGTGATTTTTATGTATCTTGGCAAAAAAAAAAGTCTGTCCTATTTTACACAGAGATCATGAACCAAGGTTAGGCACAGGCAGCAGAAAGCATGAAGAAAAGGAAAGTATTTACTTAAAGGGGATAGGTGATAAATTCCACATGCCCCCTGCTGTAGTTTTTGAATGAGTATTATTTAATGGTAGCAGTGGTTATGGGCATGTGTGTACTTGGAGAATGTGCATGCATGTGCATACACTTGGAGGGCTTTTATTTTTAATGTTTCATATCCTTTGTAGTGTTTTAAACTTCTGTAGACTTAATGGAAGAAGATTATAAGTCTGCATGTATCTTGGGGTAGAGTTGTAAATTGTTGATGATGGTTGTAAAGTTTGTTCTTACTTGTAAACACTGTTCCCTTTCTTCCTTTCTCTTTCTTCCTTCCTTCCTTCCTTCTTTCCTTTCTTTCCTTTCTTTCCTCCTTCCTCCCTCCCTCCCTTCCTTCCTTCCTTCCTTTCTTTTTTCTCCCTTCCTTCCTTCCTTCTCCCTCCCTTCCCTCCCTTCCTCCTTCCTTCATTCCTTTTTCTTTGTTTCATTTTCCAAGGTGATGAATTCTATTCAGTGAAAGATAAAAGTGACCAGAAAGTATTCTGCAGTAATGCACAAAAGTAAAGCACCATTCAGTCTTTCAGAGGCATCAGACCAAATCCTGTGATGAAAAAAAAAAGGATTCAAAGATTTTATTTTATGTTTAATTAAATGGGGAAGACTTAATCATCTTCCTTATGGAACATTCTATTGTAATCAGAAGATGTGGGAATGCTATACTTATGTCTTCAATATAAAATGTCAACTTCAAAATACACATTACTGGGTTTTAAAAAATTTGATTTCTATCCACCAGAAACTGATGGGATTTTAAAAAATGTATTTCAAATTGAATTTTTGTAAAAGGAGTTGTATTTTTCTACTGATTTTTATGGTAATATTGTAGATCTGTTCTTGCAGAATAATTTTGCCCATTATTAGGTGAACGTTATCAAAATCTGTATTAGTTTCCTATAGCTGCTGTAACAAATTACCACAAATTTAATGACGTAAAACAACATAAATTTATTCTCTTACAGTTCTAGGGGTCAGAATACCAAAAACAGATTTGCTGGGCTGAAGCTGAGGTATTGGCAGGGTGGCTTTCTTCTCGAGGCTCCAGGGAGAATCCGTTTCCTTGCCCTTTCAAACTATAACCTTTATACATCTCAAGTCATTTAATGCTCCCAGTAGCTGAGGTAGGTCAGTACATTTATTTCCACTGTTTACAGATGAGATAAATTAAGTACAAAATGGTAAAGTCACTTGTTCAGAGACATGCAGAAACGGGGCAGAGATGGAATTTGAATCCAGACAGCCAAGGTCCTAGAGTCTGTGCTCTGAACCCTACACCACACTTCCTTTTCATCATAAAATCTCACCAAATTTAAGACCATAGAAAACATTTTAAATTGCTTATCTAAAGAAATACTACTTAGGACTAAATTAATATAATATTTTCAAATAATGCAGGGGATATTTTAAAATTTGACATAGTTGATTTAAATATGTAAGTGAAAAAAATCTAAATTCTAAAAGATAGAAAATATAGCAGCTGTAATAACATTAACCAACGAGTCATTTCCTCCTTAGCATCTATGATCATAAGAGTAAACTGCAAAAGGAATTTATTTGGAACAATTGGAGAAACAATAAAAAGCTCCAATATAAAATATTGAAGGCATTACCTTCAAATAGACAAATGAGTGAGTAAATATAAATATGCAAATAAAATTTGTGCATTATTATTTGTATACAAACTGGTACCGTTAGTGTGCAATAAAGTACTTCATTTTTTTTACATAGGTCAGATTTTCTATATAAACCTGTTTTCACAGTTAATTTGACCTTGATTATTTTTTTTCTAAAAAGGATGGTAACATCAAACAGTGCTGGTTGAATTATCATGTATGCTAAATTCATGGGTCCTTATATTCTGGGTTACACTGAGGCCCTATTTGCCCATTGGGTTGTAAAGGAACTCTGACAAGGGCATCTTCAAACAACAACAAACCATGTAATCTCTTTGTTACTAAACTGGTTGACATAAAACATTTTGGTTAACTATATACGTATATAGTTCTTTGTGAGGCAACAGTGGCTGTATTTGACTAAGTTCTCTGTAATAAATTTCTGAATCATCCCTTAGCTTCTTCATTTATGGCATTCTCTCACCTCCTAACAGTACAGTGCAACCCCAAACATCTTCTGCTATCCACTGATTCAGCATAGGAAGACGTGCTCTGGGGTCAGACACTAAGCTTGATGCTAAGGATGGGTAAGACGTGGTCTCTGTTCTCAAGCAACTCACAAGCAAGGGAGGAAGCTGGTGAGAAGACAAACACTGTGATATGGCCTATAACAGAATTATGCACAAAATGCTATGAATGTTTTCCAGGAATATTGTTTAAGGAAAGTCCTGGAGCCATATTTTCCAGAATGAGTATGAATGTTGAGGGGCATGGCATCTTCAATGGTATGCCAGGAGCACAGTGTACCCTCCAGGGTTTGAGGGGTCAAAGGGAGACAGATTATGAAGCTCCTTTATCTATGCTAATAAATCTGAACTTGATCCATTTGTCAATTAAGAACCATAAAAGTTTTTTTTTAATTGGAATGTGACATCACCCACCCTAATATAACCCACACCAAGATAGCTTCTGCTACCCCAGATAAAAATTCCTCCCCACCTCCACTATATTCTCCTCCCTGAAAAATCTTCTCAAGGCAGCTGAAGAAAATCTGGTCTCAGGGATCCCAGAATTCCTCGATGAACATAAGTCAGTGCAGAACACATGAAGCTTCAAAGGCCCATTAGCAGGGCTGTCGCTTCCTCTCTCAGTGGTTTTACCCTGCTCCTTGAAGTCTTAGGAGTTGAGAGAGCTCAAGACTCTACCCTCTTTCAACCAGAGCAGCTTGCTTTGATTTGTTAAATGTATTGGCTTTCCTCCACAAGATTTCTTCTGGGAAGAAAAGAAACTTTGAGTGCTGAAATAGACCTTCTCCCACCATCCTCAGTCAGCGGCAAGGAGAAGTACCTTCCAGAGACCTGGTGTCTAGTTCTCACTCCATCACCAGCTAATGGTGTGTCCCTTGTCAAATGGTTTGAAAGCTACAACTGTAGATCATTTTTTTTAACCTGGATTCATAGAGTACTAGAGCAGGGAGGGATTTCAGAGACCCAGAGAAACTGAGAGTCTTGCAGAAGTTAGTGCACAGCAGTGGCGGGGGAGACTGTTTTGCAAGGTAACAAACCTGAAGTGTGTCTACATCTCCCCATCTCCACACCACTTCTCCCCACTTCCACTCCCACCAGCCCATAGCCACCACAATCTCTTGCCTAGACCACTGCAAGAGCCTCCTATCTGGTCTTCCTGTTTCTAACCCTGACTGTTCTTAACGATGGCAGCCAGAGATATCCTATGACAACTTCAAGAGCTGAGATAAATGAGATCTGTATTATCAACCTCACAGGGTCAAAGGAGCAAATGAGTTGGAATCATTCTTTGAAATATGGAAAACACTTTCTGTTTTATCTCTAACCCATAGTTTAGAATAATAAAATAAACCTGCTTGAGAAGCAAGGGGAGGCTACTTGGCCTCCCCAAATGTTTCAAGGGGGGCCCTCTCATCACTCATCAGTTCTTTCCTTTATTTCCTCTTCTGTGATCACCTCTAGGGGAAAAAGGGACACAAGCTTTGCAGAAAGGGTAGCAGACCAAGTCCCTCCAAGTAGGGGAAAGAATTATCACTGGGAAACAAAACTGAACACTGCCATCTACTGGGAAAAAAAGGCACACGGTGGAGAAAGCTCATGAAGCAGGTGAGGATGAGAAGAAATCAGGAGAGAAAAGATATTGCTTAAGCTGAGTTGCTACAGGGGAACAGCCTGGAGAAATGAAAGGAAATAATAAAGGCACAGGAGGCACGGTGGAAGCAGAAAGTGCAATGGATAAACTTAAATGGTTCTTGGAGGGCACCTTTCCCACTTGTTTCATTTTGCAGGGGAGAAAGTAGAAGCCCAAGAGATTTAAGTGACTTGTTTGCAGTTATTCAATTATTAAGTAATACCACCAAGACTAGACCCTTTGCTCAATTCCTGGTGCACTATTTTATATTACGCTTCTAACTAAGCAAGCACATAAACAAATGCAGAGACTATTGTATCTACATTTATCTTACTTGGGAGTTATTCATCTATCTATCTATCTATCTATCTGTCTATCTATCTATCTATCATCAATCTATGTAATTACTCACATCCCAGTTTGTTGCAGAAGGCGCTCAGTGGGTAAATGAGAAGGAGATGATGACTGGCACCAAACTCATGTATGGATGAGGTGTACAGAGAGGAACTGGGCATATAGACAGCATGAGTTCTGAGAGAGAAGGGCCACCTGAGCCTGGGAATAGAGGAAGAGATGAAGAGCTGGGCCTCACACTAACCTCATAGTAAATAGTGTTCACTGGAGAAAGCAGCTTCCACTAGTTATCCTTTGTTCTTTGATGAGTACTAATGACTTGGACTAACCTCAGAGTGACTGCATTATCCCAAAGTGGAGAAAGCCAGAAAATGCCATTGAACCTATGTTCAGAATATATTCAGCTTCTGCCTACTTTTTCCCACCTACACTGTTACCACCCTGGCCTGTGCCACCCTTACCCCTTGCCTGGACCATTGCAATAGCTTCCTAACTGGTCCCCCTGCTTCTAATCTTGCCTATTCTTAACAATGGCAACCAGAGTCATCCTGCTACAACTACTGGGTTTAAGACCTTCCAGAGCCTCTCCCCTTCCACCTCACTCATCAGTGAGAGAAAGTTAAAGCCCTTATGAAGTCATGCAAAGTCCCACACATCTCATCCCCTATCGTCTCCTCATCGCTTACTCAGTTCCAAGTATACTGACCTCCCTGCTCTTTCTCTAACCAGATGAGCCCACAACTAAGGGATTTTGCACTGGCGTTTCCTCTCTCTGGAAGATTCTTCCCCTAGGTATCCACACAGGCAACCACCTTACTTTCTTTAGCTCTTCATTCAGATGTCATTTTTCTCAATAAAGCCTACCCACATTTAAAATTGCACACTCTCAATCTCTGTTACTGTGCTTATAGATTTTTATAGCACTTTCAAACATATAATTACTTACTATACTGCTTATTGTTCATCATCTGTCTCCCCCAGCTATAATGTCAGATTCTTGATGGGAGGGCTGTTTATCTCTTTTTTGACTAGTGTGTATCATGTGCTCAGAAGAGTGCCTGGCATATATCAGGCACTCAACACATTTTTGTTGAATGAATAAATGAAATATAACAATGATACTTGCATCAAGGTTAAATTTGCAAATGCTTCTCATCTACATCATTCTCCTCAAAGCTAAACTATACAAGAAGTTATTTAATCAAAAGTCCTTTTATTTTGTTGAGAAGAAAACAGAGGCTCAGGAAGACTAAATGACTAGGATTCGGTGACAAGTCTTCTGATCCAACACCATATGTACTTCCATCCATTTTCCTTGTCTCTCCAACGATGTTATCAAGTTATGAAAGCAAAGATCACACATTTTGCTTTTGGTCCTCCATAGTATATACCAAATTCCATAACTTGGCCTCTAACAAGCTTGGTTAGTGGATACTCAGAAAAGTTTAGACTGTCTTCTTTATGTAATATTCCCATAGTCCAAAGGAAATACACCAGCAAAGTTCTTAGTATTGATCCCCTATACACTTGTCTTCCTCCTCAGAGGAAATGCTTCTTTCTTCAAAGCAAAATAATTTAAATTCCAGCCCAAACTCACAGGGTTGCTCTAGCCCCAGAGTTCATTGTCCTCCCCATACCAGGCCATCTGTGGTCTACTGCAGTCTTCAACAGGACATTCTACAAGGTGTGAGTTATTCAGTCAAGGGCAAGGTGGAGGGGGTGGTGAGGTTGGAGATTGACAGTCTAGGGTGGGCACTGGGATTCCATGTCTGGTCACTTCAAAATCTCTCCACCAATCAGAGAAGTCAAATAAGAATTACTTCTAGTCATTCAGGGATAAGACCAAATATCTCCCAAACCAATACCTCAGAGTTACTAAAGTTATCTCTACATTAAGGAAGAAATACATTTCCCTAAATATAATGTAATTGGTCCAAGTGCTGCTCACAGTAGAAAGAAGCCTCCATCTGAAGATAAGTACACTCCATTTGTCTAGCCTCTGGCTTCTGGGCTGTGATCTGTAGCTGAGAATAAAGTCAGACTGCCTGGGTTTAAGTCTTGTCCTTCAGTCTTACAACTGTGTGATTTTGGACAAGATATTTAATTCCTCTGTGCTTCAATACCTTTATTCTTCAGTGAGAATAAAGATGGCACCACCCCAAAGAGTTGTTGGGTAGATTAAATGAATTGATGCAGATCAAGTTCTTATGAGAGCAGCTGGTCACTGCTAAGTCTCCATAAATGTAGCCATTATTACAACTTGCATTAAGAAGTGGTAGCCCATTTCAGCACTGGTTCTCAAATTCTTTGGTTGATTCTTCTAAATTACCAGTTTTCTGCATTGTAGGCACAATTATATTCTAAATGAAGACTTCTCCTCATTATTCTCTGTAAGGAGAAGTGAACCCATAGGAGGATTCATGATTCTCCTTCATGAAGGGCAATTTTCTCTTCCAGTAATAATAATTTGAATAATAAAAAAGACAGTAATGCATTAAGCATGCATTGAACACTTACTATGTATCAGGCCCTTGGCTAAGGGTATTACATTATCTCATGGCCTACGCTATGTAGCTTTATTACCCGCATTCCACAGAAAGGAAGACCAAGGCACACAGAGGTTAGTCACCTAGACATGGAGTGGTGGGACTGGCACTCCTGGAGCCTCAGGCTTCAGCTCCACAGTTACCGTTTAGTGACAAAGCTTCAGAAATGCTTCCAGATCTCACCCCTTCTCCTTAGGTTAGATAAAGGAGACTTCACTTTCTAATCATAATGAAAGCATTTTGATGTATGTCTAGAATTGATAGCCAAGAGGCCATTAATGAGAGTACTTGGAATTCAGCTAGTACCCCAACAATCAGTGACAGTTTTAGAGAGAAGCCAGGAGCTGGTGCTCCCCAGGAAAGCAAGAGAAGGGAGACAGAAGACCTGAGGGCAGAGAGCTTTACTGAGGTTGGAAACTGAGGCCAGTGCTGCTGAAACTTGGGTGAGAACTAGGGGGTACTTACACAGAGCCAGGTTCTGAGAGGTTCCCTGAGGGCTATCCCTGCCCATGGGAAACAAGAGGACAACAGAACTTCCTGGTCCCTGCCAACAACATAGTGAGAGCTGACTGCAGCCCAGAAAATTCAGTTCCCCCCCCAAAGCAGCCTAATCATGATGATAGTTGAGGTCCATGAAGACAAGCTCAAGGGGGCTTCGTGTTGGTGAAAAGAGATGAGTTTCAGTCTCAGGCCTCTTCTCCCTGGGCATGTAACCCAGGCTCTCAGTTGAGAAATAGATAGGTGAGGAAAAGAAAAAAGGGTCTGGGTTTCACCACCTTGATTGTGATTTTGGATGTATGAAGTTCCATGAGGGACTGAGCGTGTGTAATTAGTGACGGTCTGTGGCCTGGGTTGACTGAGTGTGGCTAAGGAGTAGTGACTACTCTGGAGAGAAACTATGAGCAGTAACAATGCCCTCCTCCAAGGGATGGAGAGATGGAGAACCACTGAAATTACCTAGGACAATGAGGCAGGACAGCTGCTCTGACTGTGGAAATGTAATGGGCCTTGGCCCATTTTCCTGGGGGATCTCTTCTCTACCTGAGGCCAAAGACTTCAGAGCCAGGGGCTCACAGCTCTTGCAGCAGAAGTGTCAGCAAGGAGAGAACAAATCCCTGTAGGCTTGGAAGTCTGTACTTCCAGGTGACTGATGTGCCCAGGAGAGGAAGGCAGAAACTGGATCAACACCATGACTGTCAGGAAAGACAGGAAAATATTACCTCCAGCAAGACAGTTACGGCAAGTGGCTTTGACTTGCCACACAAACTCCTCTGTCCAAATTCCACTCACAATGTGGAGTAGAACTAGGAAAGCTGAAGACTTGAGGGATGTCAGGTGACCTCCTCATTCTCAGAAGACATGGCAGCCACTTCAGGCATGTCCCTTTGCTGCCTGGGTCTTCCCTTTTAAGATCCCATTTTCTGGTCACAGAGTGTTCGGGCGTGGGAAGAAAAGGGTTTTGGAAGGAAGGTTGGTTTCAGATTGTGGATGGCCTAGTGGAGAAGCTGTGTTTCCATCAGAGGACAATGGGACCAATGAACACCTTTGATTGGATGACCCACAAATGACTTCAGTGGAAGAAAGAAGACATGAGAAACCAGGAGACCCTTTGGTAAGTTGGTGGTACCAAAGCTAGAGCAGGTGGTGGGTGCCTCGTCCTGGGTCCCCCCTCTTAAGGAGTTCAACTATGGCCTTTCCCTGGCTGCACCCCTCGCCACAGGGCAAAGAATCTGCAGGCCAAGTGGATGTACCTTCCAGGGGCCTACACCCCTCCTTCTAGGCCACACCCTGAGAGGCATCGTGGGACCTGGGAATTCCCTGCCCAAATAAACCTGAGCCTGCATGTGAACCTGCAGGGTCTCTTTCTTGGTTCCGTCCCCCTGAGGGGTGACTGGTATGCACAGATACAGGACTAAGGGGTGGCAAGGGGCTGCTGTTTGTAGGGGGGATGGTAAAGTGGGTGGGGTGTCGATACATATTTGTGGTCCCTCACATGACGACAGAGCCAGGGGGGAGGAAGACAAGATGCCAGCCATGGGCTGGAGGGCTCCGTCTTACTCTTGCTCTGGGCCCAAAACTGTGAGGGGCAGGCCTGGCTGACACAGCCCCCTGTGGGAGGCAGTGAGTGGCTGATGCAGGATGGCCACAGTGAAGGGATGTTATAGAAAGAAACGCTTACAACTTGGCTGCCTGCTGGGGGCTGCCCTGCTCTGTGTGGTATCTCTGAGACTGCTTTTCAGGTCCTGTAATTACAGGTCTGGCCAAGGGATGGGATGGGGTGGGGCTGAGGTAAAGTGGGTGAGGTACTTTCGGAAAAGGTGGTTAAGTGTCTGAGGCTGCAAAACACGGGCACTGGCCAGGTACACGGAACAATGTTTGGCAGAGAACAGGGGGTGGGGAGAGTCCGGGCTTCCAGCCCTGGCCAGGTGCTGGATCTGCTACAGACATGTGGGCATGCGTTCCCACACTTTCCATTCGTTGGTTCTCTTCGGGTGGAGGCTGAGGTAAGTGCACATCTGGGGATGCAGCTGACCTTTAGGGAGATGATCTCATCTCTGCCTCTTATTACTTGTGTTCAAAGCGGCTTTGGGAATCGCAGCCTTTTGCTCAGCAGCTATTTTAATAATATGATTCTTAGAAACATCCCTGGAGAATGCAACACACACCACCCCAGGCAAATTTCCCCTACCTTTTAGGAGACAAAATTCCTTACACCAGGGAGTGCAGGTTCAACGACAGTCCCTTGACTCCCTTCTAAGGATGCCAGGACATTGCTCTCTTGGCCTTACCTCCCCCACTGGTCAACATCTGTACCAGTGTTTTTGTGCTGGATTAGCATGCTGCAGAAAGAGAGGAAGTCAGACTCTAGGAGTCATTGTGTTGCTGCTGAAAAAGCACCCTGATAAATCCTGTGATCAGATGTGAAGTAAAATTTGGGGCATTTTTGTGGGTGCCAATTAGTCTAATTAGTACTTTTAGATCATTGTTTTTATTCATGACCGTGGATCATTATAATCATCTTCATTCTAGTTTGTGTTAAGATGCTGCACAAGGAGAAAATAAATTAAATCCTGAAAAATTAAGAACACAGGAGATTCTTTCTTTTGGAGAGATTATTATAGATTTGGCATTAAGTCATGTATTGAAACATCCCAGTGTCTTCAAGGGAGAATTCCCTGGGAACTCTCTCATTCCACGTGTGGCCCAGGATCCAAAAGCAAAAGGGCTAGCTGTATAGACTAACATAAAGACTCTGGTGAAGCGGGAGCAATAAGAGTATGCAGATTCAACGTGGGGAAGTCCAACTTTAGGGGAGAGGACGGGGGAACAAAACTTCTCAAAAGAGGTGAATAGTGACAGGAGCTACTATCAGGTGGATGGGAAGATTTTGGCCAAGCAAAGAGTTTCAGGGAGAAAGAGCAGGAGGTCTTAGTCACTAGAAGATAGCAAGATTGTTTCTTTCTGGTTCCACTAGATCTTCATGGTACAAATAAAAAGAATAAAGAGATGGGGCCACTGACCTAGGTAGCAGAGGAACAGTTGTCCCATTCCTGACACCTGGTACAGGCAAGGGGCAGGGGCTGCACAGTGGACCTGGGAAGGGACCAACAGAAGTCTTTTTCAGAGCAGTGGGGCACAGTGTAGCCTCCTCAGCAGCATGGTGGTAATTACAGTGTTCAAAGGAAGCAGCCATAATGCATTGGCTGATAGAAGTTCCCAGAAAGGCACAACTGTGAGTGCACTGTGAGTTGTGCAAGGGCAAAGACTGTCTGAGTTTAGATTCCCTCAGAAACTGGTAATGAGAACAAGTAATTGAGTACAAGTAATTTATTTGGAAGATGACCTCAGAAAAGAGGAAAGTGATACAGGAAGGGAAGGTGGTCAGTTTGGGTGTGCTGTCAGGCCAGTTACCACTGTGGGCAACTGGAGCTCAATTCCACTGGGCATCTCTGGGATACAGTGCAGAACACAGGTCTCAGTATTATCTTGCTCGAGGGACAAGAGAATATCCACAAACTCCCATCAATTTTTGGTTGAAGGATTCTCCTAGAGAGTTTTGATTTCTTAGCACTTTTGCCCTGCTTTGCACAGGTGATATTTTTATCAAGCTCCTATGACTCCAGGCCAGAGTTCCCAGTCATGGTGGCATGCATTCTTCTTCACACAACACTTTCTCTCGCTCTCTCTCTTCCTTCCCTGCCTCGCCCAAAACAGATCTAATTTGATTTCTTAGGGATATCCACTCTGCCAAGTGAGTAATCACAATATTTCTGTAACTCAAAAAGGGTGCAGTCACAGAGACAGGGGCCTGAGGAAGGCTATTTTCAATTTCTCTTAGATACACAACTTTATTCTTGACCAAAAGTCCACCCCCACCTCCATGGGAACTCACAGGTATGGGCTAAGTACTTCAGATGGTGTCCCTTATTAACCCTCACTCAATTCTACAAGTTTTCTGCCACTGTAGTGATCAACTCAATTCAGATATGAGGAAAAAGCCACCCAGCAATTCACCTTCAAGGCTGTCTACTCCCTGATCTGAGATTCTTAGTGACAACATTCTCCTGCCTCCAGTTACTCACACAGAATTCACAGTGCCTTTGTGGGATGGCATAGACACATTTGATGGACTGACTCCAAACGAAGATGACAGAGAAACAATAAAAGAAATATTCTTCTTAATATTTCTTTTAAAGTAAAAGGTTTTATAAAACTGTTTACATAAGGAAAACTGCCCAAATCACAAGTGTCCAGCAAGATGAATTGCCACAAAGCAAACACACAGTTCAGGCTTTGGCAACAAGGACAAGACCAGACCCAGTAAGACCGCTCCTTCCTCCTCCTATTTTCCATTGCCCTCAGAGGTAACCACTATCTTGACTTCTAACACCATAGCTTACCTTTGCATGATTTCAGACTTTATGTAAGTGGGATATATCACACTCTATTTGTGAGGTTCATCCATGTTGTTGCCTGCAGCTATGATTAATTCATTCTCATCATCTCATGTGTGAATATACCACAATTTACTCATCCACTCTGGGATTTATGGACATTTGGGTAGTTTTCAGCTTGGGGCTCTTGCAAATAGTAAATTTATGAAACCCTTTGTACATGTCTTGGTGCATGTGTGAATGCATTGTTGTTAGGTATGTATATAAGAGTGAAATTGCTGGGTAATGGGTATGTTCACTTTCAGGGGAAACTTGGATGCAAAAGTTAGGCTTCTGTCAATGAGCTCCCTTCTTTCCAGGATCTGACTGCTTAGACAACCCTCAGAGACCTTAAAACATGTTTGTTTGTTTGTTTGTTTTGTATTTTATATAGCTTTTCCAGTTTTTCTGGGCAGGAGTATTTGTCTACTACAAGTTACTCTCATACAGGAAGCAAAAGTGTATATTAGTGTATTTTAATAATCTCCTTATATACATTTATTTAATTTCATATCCTGCTTATTAATGTGAAAATAACTGTATAGACTAGTCTTACAAGAAAAAAATCTGAGTCCAAGTGACATGACTATTATTGTTACTCTGTGACCAACATCTTTTCTAACTCTGGCTTGTTTTGTTTGGTTTGTATTGATATTTTCCACTGTCCTTAGAAGGAGTTTATAGTCTGTCTTTAAATTTCAGACTTAGACACAGATGCACATTGGAGTGTTAGGTGTTAAACATTTGATTAGCACCTTCCATAGTCACTTTTGATTATGAACTGTCCCCAAATCACTCCTCTCTGGCTTTTCAAGAGAGAAAATTCTGACTTTTCTCTACTCTTTCCCATGGCCTAGGTCTCATGTTTCACCCCTTCATGTGTATCAGAATCCCTGGGGACTGCAAAAACACAGATTTCTGGGTGCTACTCTCAGAATTTCTAATTCAGTAGGTCAAGTGAGGCCCCAAAATTTGCATTTTGAACAAGTTCCCAGGTGATGATGATGCTGCCGGTCCAGAAACCACATTTTGAGATATGCTGTTCTGGTGCCATCTCTATTTTTCTCAAGTAATTTTGAGCTGTCTTTTCAAAAGAAGTTATTGTGTCTACTCCAGCTGTTTCTAATTTCCTCATGCTGGATTGCACCCATCAACTGGAGAGTGATAAAACATAGGGTTTTAAAGGAGCTGGACCCATGATCCTTCTGCATCAATTTTAAGAAAACAAAGCAATGTATAAATAGTTAAACAGGTTTTTCCCCAATAACTAGGAATCAAAAGCTCCTTTTCAACTGAGGGTTATATTTAGAGGAGTTTTCTTTAAATTTTGGACATATTTGGGAGGAAGGGAGTTAAACGGAAGGTTCCTGTACGACTCAATTCTCCCCCCTTCCATCATTTAAAGAAATGTCATTTATGACTGCAGGCCTGTGAAGCCAAATTTATTTATAATTCTCAGTAGCCCTCAGGTTCTGGGGCAATCTAAAGACACAAACCTTTCTTTGTTTTTAAGTGAAATATCTGTTGAATACACATTTTATGCATATTTGTCCAGATTTAGTCAAAACAACACAAACTTTCAGCTATCAGGAAGTGTACTGTGATGTACAGTAGGTAAAACAAACATGAGGTTGACTTCATACAATGGCATTCATGGCATTTTGTCAACTTTTAAACCTTTACAGCATGGAGTGTACAATAGCAGCCTGAGGTTTTCATATGCTGCCCTGTAATCAAAGCCCCTTCTACCTGCAATGGAAAGGGAGGGTGGAGGGACTTTTCCCTTGTGTCTGAGATGAACCAGGCAGGACTGTTTCTTGGTCTCACTGTGAATACTCAGGGCATGGCAGTTTCCATGTAAGGGAAAAATGACTGCTTTTCACAGAAGATAAATTAAGCACTTGGGTTAGAGTGAAAGCTTTAAGGTCAGAATTCAGATGATAAAAGAAAATGGAGGTTTCCCCAGTTATGTTAGAGGCTGAGTAAGAAGTGAGGTTTATCAGCTTTCCTGCAATGGTGCTAATGAGTGACAAGGAGTCTCAGTGGAGACATCCCATGGCTGTTAAAGTGTGTGTGAAATGCAGACAATTCATCAGCAGAGTGATCATCTTCTCCCCACACAAATGGAAAAGCCATTTTGGTGTCTTTAGATTTCTGATTAAAGCCCAAGGGGAAAAAAATGAGAAAAAGGAACTAAATTTTAGAACACCTAGTATGTGCCAGGCAATATTCTAATTTTTTGTCAAGGGTCATTCATCTGGTATAATTCCCATAATAACTTTCAAAACATGGTGCTTTGTTTTCAGGTGAGGAAACTGAGGCACAGAACAGTTAGATGACACAAGTCTGTGCCTTGGTTTCCTCATCTATAAACAAGGCTGATCAATGAAGAAATAGATGTTCAAACTCACAGTTGTCTGACTCCAACCCCCCACTTCCTCTGTTAGCATTGGTGTTGTTTTTCAGGGAGTACACTTGGTGATTCTTTTCCCAAAATTGGTGATTTTTTTTTCAAGGAGTATATTTCAGAATTTCTAAGCCAAGCATATATAGATTCAGAAAAACCCAAGGTGATTCTGAACCAACCTGTAATCCAGGGCATGCCTTATTGTTTTCTTCTCCCCTGAACCAATTAAACAATCACTGGATAAATGACAAAAGTGCTTTAGCCTAGTGAAAAAACACTAGAGTGGGAATTTGGAGATTTGGGTCAGCTCCGCCACTGATAACTATCACTTTTAGACAAATGACTGAACATATGTCCTTCATTCAGTCAATATTCCTTTATTAAGCAAAAATTCAGTACTATTTCCAGTGTTGTCAGCTCTGTACAGATAGAAGTTTGTCTAAACCATGCCCTCCACTCGGAAGTTGCCCACTAGTGAGGAATCCAGACCTGTAAACATGTTTGACATTCATAATGAAGTCTGATGGCATAAATTCCTATAAGGGGTTATGAGAATATGGTTCCAAAAGCTCTTGCATCTGCCTAGATGGTCATAGGAGTCAGGAAAGCTTCAGCAAGAAGGAAGAGGATTGAAGGAGTTTGTCAAGATAATAAGTAGAAGCAGAGGGGAGATTCCAGGATAAGGGAACAACATATGCAAAGGCTTGAGTTTATGTTCATAGATCTGAATGTCTTGACTGAGCTGAATCATAAAGGACATGGCATGCCATGCTAAGGAGTTTGAACTGTCTTTTGTAAGTGACGGTGAGTTGTGAAAGGTTTTGTAGGGCCATCAGGTAGTTAAATTTTTGATTTAGGGAAAACTATTCTTAGTGTTATTTTGTGTGAAATGAGACTAGAGGCAAGGAAATAAATTTGAAAGCTGTTACAAAAGTTCAGATAAGAGATAATGTCAGCTTGATCTAGAAAAGGAGTGAAAGAGAGAAAGGTAGGTACCAGCTCAAGAGACATTCTTAAAGCAGAATGAACATACAAGTCTTGGCAGTCAATATAATTAGAATTGTGAGAAAGATGATAGAATAAACTCCATGAGGACATGTATTATGTCTGTTTTGTTCACCATTATGTATGCTGTGATCCAGTGTGGAATTGCTCCATTAACAAATGAATGAATACATGAATGAATGAATGATGACTTCCTGGTCTTGGGCTTGAGTGACTTTGGTGAATGCTTGTACTATTATAAACAAAAAAAATTGGGTAATAACGGGGAAATTTGGAGGGTAAAAGAAATTGAGTTTAGTTTTGGATATTTGCAATACATATGTGAAATACACTTGGAAATTGTAATCTTGAGTTCCAGGGATGAAAATTCAAGACTGAAGATTATGGTTTGGAAGTCAGAAATATAGAGACAGTATTTCAATCCACTAGAAAAATGTATAATTACCCAGGCAAAATGCCCATCTCTCAAGCATTTGTTTAATGATCGACTCATTTATTCTACATATATTTACTGAGAGCCTACTTTGTATCAGGCTTTGGGCAAGGCTTAGGGAATAAATAGGTCTCATTTGTTCTCTTCCTTGAGAAGCATATCATACTTGGGGAGACACATAAAGAGTAAGAAAACAGACAAATGAGATAATTTCTGTTTGTCACAAGTACTATGAAAGAAACAAGTGGTTGAGCCAGAGAATAAAGACAAGAAGACTTCTTAGAGGAGATGACATTTAAATTTAGCCTTGTGTTAGTCTGGGTTCCCCAGAAAAACAGAACCAATAGGAAGATAGAAAAATAGATGGATAGATAGATAGATAGACAGATAGATAATAAAGAATTGGTTCTCATATGGTTATAGATGCTGAGAAATCGCAAGATCTGCAGTTGACAGGCTGGAGATCCAGGAGACCTGACAGTATAGTTCCAGTCCAAGCACAAGCTCAAAGGCAGCAGAAGACCAATGTCCCAGTTTGAAGACAGTCAAGCAAAGAGAGCAAACTCTCTCTTCCTCAGCCTCATTGTTTGATTTATGCCTTCAACAGATTAGATGAGGCCCACCCCCATTGGGAAGGGCAATCTGCTTTCCTCAGTATACTGATTCAAATGTCAATCTCATCCAAAAACACCTTCACAGATATACTCAGCAATAACGTTTAATCAAATGTGGCTTTTTTTTAACCAAAAATGTATCCTTTAAGTCTGTTCAGCAAGGCCTGTGGGTTTTTATGAATGTTAGTCTCTGTTTTACCCTCATCTTCAATAAGAGTTGTGGTCCAAGTAGAATCCAAGGTTAACAGTTAATTTTCTTTAGCACTTTGAATATATTACCCCATTATCCTCTAACATCATCTGTTGCTGATAAGAAATGCCTCTTATTTCATTTTTTTTCCCAAAACTAAAAACGAAAGTAAATCATAAAATTCTTTTGAAGATTGCCAAATTGGGCAACTGTGTCTTCTCTGAGCAAGGGAACAGTTATAATAAGTTTCAAAATTTATGGACTGCTTTACTCAACCCACCTGTTGAGGGAAAACATGTGATTGATTGTCTAAGATGCCTCTCTACCCTAATTGAAAGTCTTAGCAGGTGGTAGAATATGGACCTGGAGGTTTCCCTCCATATCACTGTGCTCACACCTTTTGAATTGGCTGCAAAACACTACTTGATCAAGCTCCCCATCACCTTGCACATCTAATCTTTGCTCCTCCTTGCTAACTGACCTTTAGAGAGTTCATCAAACTTATTAAACACGCTCCAACCCCAGGGCCTTTGCATCTGTTGTTTCCTCTATTCTCTTTCCTTATCTTCACACTTTGCCCCATTAAGGTATTTTTTTAATCAAATTTACATTATCAGTGAGGCCTTCACAAAAAATCTCACTCCAGAATTTCCCATCCCCTCCCTCCCCAGTTTTAGTCTTCACCATAGAATATGAAAAACATACTGTATATTTTATTTAAATTGTCTCTTTCTACTAGAATGTAAGCGGACACATAGTAGGTACATGATAAATATTTGTTAAATGAATGGATAAATGACTGGATATTTTTTTCCAAACAACACTGTGCTAAGTGGCTTATACACATCTCATTTAATGCTCAGAACAATTTTAACATGTAGACACTTCTATCTTCACTGTATAGATGTGGAAACTGAATAGCAGAGAAATCAAGTCACATCCCAAAATTCACTAAACCAGCAAAAGCTGGAGACTGACACCATGGCCCATGTTCTTCAAGTCTCTTCACCCTCATTTGAATTGAAAGGTTGAATTTCAAGGTTGTCCTCACAAACAGGGTGACACATAAAGCAAGACCAAATGAAGCACATTTCTAGAGGAGTATGTGAGTCTAAGAAACATGAATCATAGAACTCCACACTCAGCATAAAGGGAAGCAGATGTCTCTCCCTGGTTCTCAGTGCTATGCTGTAAAACTCCAAATATCCACAGTAATCTACCGTCAAACATTGACAGTGACATAAGTATATATTAATCATCTTAGAATTATACCAATTATAATATCGTATGTACACACTTTATAGTCACATCCTTAGAAAATAACCATGAGAAATATATCAAATATTCACATTTCCCATATGTAACAACACACAGCCCTGATTGTGTGTCTTTTCTTCCATACCCATACACTATCTGTGATTTGATGGACACTTAATGAGGTCTTGCTCCTTGTTGAGGGAAAGATATCACAGACCTTGTCTAAGGTAGGAATGACCTTTTCATCTTACCTGATTACAGACATCCTCTTGCCAACAATGTCTAAAGCTGACTCTAGGCAGGATGTGTTGGAAGAGGGGGGCAAGGGAGAGAATTCCTTTCCACACTTGGCTGTCCAACACCCTTGGGTCATACTGGGTCAAGGAAGTGAGCTGAAGAAGCGTATGACATTCCTGACCTCCTTTCATCTCAGAGACCCAGTAATGATGGCATCGAGGAAAATGAGATGTGCATTTATTCACACATTCAAGCATATATCAAGCATCTTCTGTATGCTCTGCTGTGTGCCAGGCACAATGAAGGCTACACTGCAGTATATAAAACATGATTTACATCCTCAAGCAGTATGATTCTCAAACAAGAGTGTGATCTAGATAAGTTTGTCAACTGGTAATAGACAGAAATTAAGTGATAACTTGAATAATCCAATAACAAACTGCACAACCAAGATACACTTTGGGTAGTCAGAAAATAACAACATAATTGCAGAGTTTTTGGAAAAGTTTTCACGGTGAATGTTTGGCTGGAAAGACAGAAAAGGATGTGGATTTGCAAAATGGAGAAGTCGAGTTACTTCAAGAGAGAAATAGTTTGATAGGCAAAAATTTGATTAGGAGAGGGAAATCCATTTACCTGCTGATGGAGAGATTATAGGGATGTTTAAATGTCTGCGTGAGAAACTGAACTCCCATATTTACACATTAATCTAGAAAATTATGAGAATTTTGTCTGAAGACAGGCAAAAGACTCATTAACCTTCACAATCAGGGTAGTTCTAAACTATGTTTCTAAATGTTTCACCTCAAGAAATAGTTCCATGTAGATATATCTACAGGAATTAATTAAAACACACCAATGATGTTATGTCTGATTCTGATTAAATATATTAATGAAACATTAATTCATTCCAGAACCTAAAGTGTTCTCATTGTCATAAGCCAAGAATGAACGTTATAAAAAACAAACAGAGGTTCCCTTTCTGACTGCACTCTAGAGATTCCTGTAGCAAACTGGGGGACATTCAGACTAAATCAATGGCATCCCATATTGCTGCTGTGGGGAGTCATGATTTGAAGCTGACTCTGATGTTTTCAATCTTACTTCTGAGAAATGGGGCCAACTATGGCTCTCCTTTCCTATCTCAGGGGTTATACAGAAACAACAAAATCATAGGGGAACACTTTAGAATGAAAGTAAGAAGAACACAAACAGTTATGACCACTTTGCCATGTCCTGGACACTGAACTAACCTCCTGCTGAGGACCATATTTCATTTGATCCTCAGTTCACCTTGTGCTAATTGCTCATGGATGGGATGCTATGGCTCATTTGTATTTTTTGGTTAAGGAGGCTTCCCTGATGGTTAAAAATGTAAAAATATTTGCCCACCTCCCTCCTGCTTAGTATGTGGAAGAAAAAAAAAAAACTACTGCTGACAATGGAGGATGACAAAAGGCTCCTAGGTACTTCTCAGTGTAAAGTCCTGAAATGTGGAAGATTTAGTAAATTAAAGAGTTTAACTGATGTGAGGAAAACTCTGGTATTTTATTTTTTGATGAAATTGCAGTTATGGCCCATTTTTTCACTCCTGAAAAAATGAAATACAGTAGAAGGGAATGCATGAAGATTACAGACAGTCTCTCAACTTTAGAAAGTAAGGTGAATCATGCTCTTAGGCCTGGTCCTTGAGATGCAGAACCTAAAGCAGGGTTTCCAGTGCACAGAGTTTCTTGCAGGGTGGGGGAGGATGTGCTCAGAGAAGGAGAACGAGAGAAGCAGGACAGGGCAAGAAAGGAGTTGAGCTGGAGTTTAGCCTCAACCTAAGCCCATGGGGACCTCTGGAGTGTGACCTGAAGAGCAGAGTTTGTCCTGCGTTGGGAATGGCCTCTTTTACTCACATGTCCATCAGTCACTGGCTGTCAGCTGTTCCCAGGGTCAGGGGAAGGTCCTGTAACCTCTAAGGTAAGGTGTCTCAATTTGGCTGAGGGCAGTTCCAGAGAAGGGAAGAGCAATGAGCCTTTAGCTGCCAGTTCTCACAGCAACTGGGGGATGGGCACAGCCTGGTGAGGGCAATCTGAGTGGGGAATGCACAGCACCCACGCAGTCACTATTCCCCAACAAGCAGGATGGGAAATACTTGTTGGGGCTAGGGAAGGCTCCATGGAAAAAGGAACACTTAAAAGTGAGTCTTGGGGCTTCCCTGGTGGTGCAGTGGTTAAGAATCCGCCTGCCAATGCAGGGGACATGGGTTCGAGCCTTGGTCCGGGAAGATCCCACATGCCGTGGAGCAACTAAGCCCATGTGCCACAACTACTGAGCCTGCGCTCTAGAGCCCACGAGCCATAACTACTGAGCCCGTGTGCCACAACTACTGAAGCCCGCACACCTAGAGCCCGTGCTCTGCAACAAGAGAAGCCACCGCAATGAGAAGCCCGTGCACCGCACGAAGAGTAGCCACCACTCGCCGCAACTGGATAAAGTACGAGCGCAGCAACGAAGACCCAACGCAGCCAAAAATAAAAATAAAAAATAATTTTATAAAAAAAAAAATGTGAGTCTTGATGGATAAGTAAAACTTCAGTAGGCGGAGATCTATTTGGACAGTTTCTTCCTTGTTCTTTTGACATTGGATGGTAAACCCCACAGACATCACACACGAAATTCTGGTATTTGCAATTCCTCCTACGGCAGTGGCTAGTTACCCTCTTCTATCATTTCTCCTTTTCCATAGAACACAGTTGTAACCCGGAGGAGGCTTCCCGGCTGCAGGCCACATCCCTCCCCTTCCTTGCCGCTGGGTATGGCCACGTGATGAATTCTCATCAATGAGAAATACGTGGCAGTGATTTCCAGGCCAAGGCAGTTAGAAACAAATGTGCCTCTTCCATGCTCTTTCCCATTTCCCTCAACTGCCCTGTGGAAATTCAGAGCCGCAAAGTAGAGGGAGCCTGGTTCTCCATTCTCTGTGTTGAGAAGAACCAGCTGCTAATTAGAACCTTAGATGTGAGCCTTTATGCATTCTATTGAATTTAAGCCTGTATTTGTCACATCAGTATCTTAACTAATATTCCTCATCATTAAGAAATTAACAAAAATCATTTTGCCAGATGAAACTAGTTTCTCTTCTGATGCAATAGTATTTCTTTTCCAGTGGGATCTTGGATATTGCTCACTTTCTTCTGTGCATTTCCTAGAGTTTTGTCATGGACTGGTTACTTCCTTGTATTACATTTTAAGTTGCAGAAAATTCCATGTTCTATGTATGGTTGTTCACATTTTGTGATAAAAAGAATGACTATATCTATGGCATGTTAAGAAGGCTTCACTTTTTCTGATACCCTACAAATTCCTGTTGCCAGCCTTGGGGTTAGCCAGGCATGCATCGCTCTGTTTGTGTAGACTCGTAATGCTTTATGATACCAAGATAGTGGCTTCTGTGTTCTGACTCCAAGTTCTCTTGAATAAGGAGAGGATATTGGGAGACTGTCGAGGGGAGGGAGGCTGTTATCCTCTAGTATTTTGGCAAGAAGTGCTACTTCTTATTTGTGGATCCTACTAAAAATGCATGGCCACTTAGAGAGACGCATTCGGTCCATGATACTTGCAGAGAAAGAATTAGCTCAGGGATTTGACAGTTTATCAGTTTCACACTCACTGTTGCACTGACCATGTTGACAAGCAGTGAATACTATCATTCTGTTAGACTTGATACAGAGTTTTAAAGTTCCTTTCAAATTCACAGCAATTCATCCCTATCGTTCAGAGAAAGGAATGTGACAAAGTTGCCTTCAAGCTCAGGTACAAGCTAAGTAAACTGCATGGAAGAAAAATAATTAGAAATAGCTTAGAATGACAAATGTTTCACATTTATAAAGTTTGTGAGTAATTAAATGATAATGTCAATCTATCCATAAATATTAATTTTAAAGAATAGACTATACCTGTTATATATGCTCACTCTAATAAAACAGCATTTAATGGAGGTGGCATCTTTTTCCAGGTTTAGCTCAGATGGAAATGCAGTCAAAACATACTATGTAACACTAATAATCCTTGGAGATATAATTTCATATCTTATATTCAATCCTCATGTGAATTTCATATTTCATCCAGAAAGAGATAGACGCAGAGAAAGGAAATGAATCAAAGAAACCAAGCCAGTGCATATAACTGGAGTATGACATATACACATGAAAAACTGGCGATCCTGAGTCCAATGGATCTCAATTCCTACATTACTTTTAATATTTCTATTGGATTCTAAAATATATCAATAAAATAAGCTACTACAGCTGACCTTTGAAAATGCACGGGTTAAGGGTGCTGATCCTCCATCCAGTCCAAAGTCCACACAACTTTACAGTGGGACCCGCCCACCCCATATTCACGGTTCTTGCGCATCCACAGATTCAACCAAACTAGGATTGTGGAGCACTGTAGTATTTACTACTGAAAAAAATCTCCCTGGAAGGGGACCTGAGCTAGAAAAAAAGTCCAAAATCTTTTATAGTCTTCCAGGCTAGAAATTCTCAGTAAAACTAATTACATTTGAGTGACTTCTATTGAAGTTCTGAAAAAGAATTCTTTAACTGGAAGCAGATACTGTATTTTCTGCATCCCTTGAAGGAGGCTGTTATAATAACAATTTGCATTTCATAAGACACTGGAGTTTTGTCACAGTTTAACTTAACCACGAATCACTAAAAACAGGTTAATGTTCTTAACGTTCTCCCCCAGCTTCCACCCCTGCTTATCACATAAACCATTCCTTCAGACCTGTTTAGCTGTGAAAAACGTTTCCTAACACACAGGTTGTCTTCACAAAAGTCTCTCTGAGTAATCCGTGGTGTCTGAGAAATGTCCTATGACCGCTCTTTGACCCATTGACACAGCTGTAGGTTTTGCCATTTTCTTACTACAATGCCCTGGATAGCATTTCAAATGCACAGAGTCACGACCTCTATTGTTTGCCAGATGGGCTGTGAAATGTATGCTAATGTTCGTAATAGGATTATACAAGGTTGTTTATTCTCTGAAAAATAATATGAGCATTATCCTCTATTTTTTTCCCCCAATGGGTTTGCCCTTTAATAGGAATTAGGAAGTCTAATTTTGATTAAGTAAATATCGGCTTTCAGCTTTACAAATGATGGTTCATACTTTAATGGTATTAAGGGTGGAAAACAAGAAGAATTAGCCAGGTAAACTAAAGTACAAAGAACACACTATAATACAGAACCATGCATGACAACTTGCAGCATGTACACATTTAATGCTAGACTTGTGTACAGTAATTCAACTTAATTCAAATATGGGACAAAGGACTATATGTGTGCTAAGAAAGTAACACTTACAAATACAGAATACAGGGCATAACTATAGTGCCACTGTCCTTCAAACCTTCTGCTTTGTATATTCTCATTCAGGTATGATCCTATCTCTTTTCTTGGTCTGGGTCCCCACCAAAAACAGATGCTCAGTTTAGGATTTTGGTTCAGGCAGTTGATTTGGTAGGGGATCACAGGTCACACAGAAAAGGAGTGGGGAAGTAGACGGGTAAGAAAGACTGCCAATAAAGGGTGTGTGATGGAGTGGACACGGCTGTGGGCAACTGGGGTTCAATTTCACTGGCAATCATGTGAAAGACTCTGTGCCTCCAATGCCTCCAAAGAGAGGACAGAAAAGGCAGGTATTTAGTCACCAATTACTTTGTCTCATTGTTTGAGGGCCTCATCTCCCCACATGCAGTCCAAACATGGCCAAACTGCCATCAGGCCTAGAAATGCAGGAAGACACCGGCCTGCCTAGGAGCTCATGATAGTGAATGCGGTATGAGTTGAGGGGATGTGGGCAGGAAAACCACAGACTCTGCCACATATGCAATAGCCAATGTGTCCCCAGGAACGTGGCTACATCTTTGCTGTTGTATGCTGGAACGAGGGCTTGGGATCTCTTGCTACCATTCATTTATGGTGAAAGATTTTTGTATGCCTGGAGCTTTGGGCTGCACTTTATCAGTTTGGCCTCTTGGGGGTTGGAGCCTGGATATCCATTTTCTCTTCTGCAAGAGAGACATGAGAGATTTATTGCAAGGATTAAATCAGATAAAGGCTGCATGAAAAGCATCTAGAAAAGTGCCTGACATAATAAATGCACCAAAGACTTTCGGGCCCTATCCCCATTTTCCCACTCCTATTTCTGTGTTCCCTTTCCTTTATCAGTAACACTGTTGATGCATAATAGACAGTGTACCTATTTGGGTGTCACTCTCCCCAAATCACTCTCAAGTGGTTTGTGTCAGAGGTTCCCAACCACTCTTGTTTGATAAATTCACAAGAAAGATTCACAGAACTCAGAAAAGCTATTATACTCACGGTTATGGTTTACTATGGTGAAAGAATACAGATTAAAATAGGCACAAGAAGAAGGCACATAGGGCAGAGTCCAGAAGAAACTAGTCACAAGCTTCCAGTTGTCCTCTCCCAATGGAGTCGTATGGACAGCACTTAATTCTCCCAGCAATGAAGTGTGGCAACATGTGAGAAATGTCGCTAACCAGGGAAGCTCACCCAAGCTTTGGTGTCCATGGTTTTTTGGGGGGAGGTCAATCACATAGGCATGGAGTTGAACTTAGCTACTCCAAACTCCAGCCCCCAAGAGGTCAAACTGGTACAGTATGGTCCAAAGCTCCAGGCATATGAAAACCATTCACAATAAATCACATCACTAGAATAAACTATCTGGCATGGCCCAAAGCCTGAGATATGCAAAGACATTCTTATCAGGCAGGATACTCCAGGGACTCAGAGGTTATCTCCTAGGACCTTGTCAAGGGCCAGTGTGCAGACCCTTGGAATATGCAGGGTTTGGGTAATCCAAGTCTGCTGACTTGACCCTTTATGGCACAGGATGCCACATCTTCTCCCTGGCTCCATGGCATACTCCTTATTCCAGAGCCCATTAGTGCAGACAGTTCCCCAGAAGTCCAGAGGTCTCTGCAAAAGCCACTAGACTATGCTCCTCGGGTCATCCTAAGCCCTGTCTCAAGAATGACCAGAAGTATCTCAGCCCATAAGACCCTTATCAAGGCTCAGCACCTCTCACTGGTCCAACCTGCTCCACATCAAATGCAGCCAACCTGGACCCTCCTGGGATACAAAGGGTAGATAGATCATTCATGGACACACAGATGCTTCTAGGTCTACACTGTTCAAACAATAGCCACTAGTTATATGTCACTATTGCACACTTGAAACATCACTAGACTAAATTGACATGTGCTGTAAGGGGAAAATACACACCAGATTTAAGACAGTACAAAAAAAAGTAAAATATATGAATAATATTTAATAGCGATTACATGTTAAAATGATAATATTTCAGATAGATTAACTAAAATATATCTTTAAAATCAATTTCACTTTTTTCTTTCCCTTTTCTTAATATGGCTATGAGAAAATTTTAAATTACATATGGCTCACATTATATTTCTACTGGACAAAGTTGTTCGACATGAAAATATGAAATGTGGTATCCGAGACTCTAAGTACGCTTACAGGTCTTTTGACTGCCTCTCTGAACGTGACCATGCAGCATGATTGTTTTACAGATATATCATGGAAAACCACAGGTGGAGACAAATTGTTTCAGCTGATGGCTCTCAATGGACATACTCCAAAATAGAAGCAGTTTTGCAGATTTGCGCATAGCTGACACATAGCAAGCACACATATCAGTTAGCATGATTCAGATCTTTAGCCCAACTATTGTACTCTAATGATTTCACAGCGGTTTCCACCAGGTATTTGTAAGGTGGCTGTGCATCAGGCCTCTCTATGACATCTGACTTTATTATTCCATAGCCTTGAGGAGCTCTTGAGTGTAAAGCTATCACCAAAAAACCATACTGCCAGCAAGATCCAGAGGCACTTCAGACTTCCACTTCCAGAAAGCTATTGTACTCTACTTGGTGCCATTTTTTCCCTTGTAAAATTAGATTGTTGCCATCCTGGTGGCAGTCGTCCAAATCCCACACAGACACAGAACCACTCACTCTCCCCTCAAGTATCCAATAAATTATAGGTAATATCTCAAATGATCCAGAGAGCAATCAAGGGTCTTTAAAAAGTGTCTTCAGTGAAAGAAGAAAAAAAATTGGAGCACAATCTGCCTTGTAAAATCTATCAGTTATATTGTTCACAATAAAGAAGAGTTTTATTTTATGAAAGAACCATGATGGTCTCTATTCAAGTATGTTTAATTTCTATAGCCCCAAACCAACACGGTTATAAGATGAAAGAAGTCCAAGAATGGAATCCCACATCATAGTGTCAGCAGGGCAAATGTATGAAAAAGCAAAAGACAAGGTGGTTTCCAGAAAATGTGATTTTTATTTTTCCTATTAAATTGTATTTAAGATGAAGCTCTAGAACAGCACTATCAAACAGAAGTATAACACAAGGCACAAATGTGAGACATATTCAATTTTAAGTTTTCTATGAGCCACATTTTGTTTAAAAAAGTAAAAAGAGATATGTAAAATTAGTTTTAACAGTATATTTCATTTAATCCTATGAGTCCAAAATAAATCATGCAATCAACATAAAATGAATAACAAGATATTTTACATTCTTATTTCCATACTCTTTGAAATCCAGTGTATATTTACCTACAGCACGTTATAATTCAGCCTAGTCACATTTCAAGTGGAGGGTGACTTCCATGTTGCACAGAACTGGAAAATAAGCACCCTTTTATCCTCTAGTCAGTGGATCTGGTCAGAGCCTTCTATCTATTTTAGTAAATGCTATCATGTTTTTAGTTGAACACAGATTAGAAAAACTCTAGTTATCCTATTTGGTGCCATGATTTTCTTTCCCTAAATTGTGTTTGTTGAACATTTCATCAATTATTTTACATAAAACTTCTTGAATATATAGCATCTTATTAAACATTCTGATGATAGATTATCCCTACATTAAACACTAGGAAATGGGTTCACAAAAATTTGGCAACTTGCTTAGGGTCTCAGAGCTAGGAGCAGGCTGAGGGTCAAAACTTTAGTCTGTTTGTCAGTTGAGCTTTCCTGTGCATCACCCCAAATAGTACAAGGGTGAAAAGAGTAGTGGCTTGCACCCAAGGTGAATTGTAGGACCTAAAATGACTCAGAAAGGCCCAGAAATAAAGGAGCCAAGCTATAAGCCTTTCAGAGCTCTCTCCTCCACAGGGGAAAAGAATGAAAGCCCTTGGAAAGATTTGCACTTCCATCTGGGTCTTAGATCTTATGATGAGATGTAAGGCTACCACCTTACACTAGTGAAGAATTCCTGGGAACTTCAACCAGTCTCCAGTCATTTAGGGGAATTGCAGTGTTGGAACCTAGAACATCTCCTGAATCAGCCTAGTGTTCCCAGATATTTAAGGCCATCAACCCCATGGAATTTTTTTCACCCTTCACCAACCTGCAGTTCTGTGGCAAACTACTGAGGAAAGTAACTTGGTCACAGGCTTTGACCCTTGAAAATATGAGCAATTGATTGACTTCTTTGTAAACCTAGAAATAATAATTAAATTCCCCACTAATTTATCACACAGCCTATTGGTTTTAGTCACTCCTTGGCCCACTTTGCTGACTTCAGATATTTAATCAATTTCCCATAATACTAGCACTTTACATATTTATTGATATATTATTTGATTGTAGCCCAGCACTTATCAAAATTTCCACTGAGAAAAAATGATATTTAAAAAGGGCAGACTAATGAACACAGTAACTACTCGGTCCTTTATATTGGTGGTTTTCAACCATGACTTCACACTGGAATCACCCAGGGAGCTTTAAGAAAATGCCTGGTCTCCCAGCAGAAATCCTGATTTAATTGGTCCAGGATGTGGTATGGGCATCAGGGATTTTAAAGCTCCCCAATGACTGTAACATACAGCCAGGGTTGAGAATCACTGCTCTATATTCTCTAAATATTATCCCTTAGTTATGTTAGCAATGTAAGCTTAAGCAAAGTAAATGGACCATATTTCCTAATATTCACATAAAAATGCCTTCAGAGAATAAATATGCAATGTTATGTCCTCAGGTTTAATGGAGAGTAAATAAAAACATCCAGTCAAACAATATTTCTGCTGTAGATGTTTTCTAACACCTTGAAGATATAAAATAACACATGATAAATTTTTCCTTAGATTAAATCCCAGGAAAAATTTTATTTTTTCCAGAAAATAGTATACTTTATTAAACAGATGAAATAAAATGAGTTTTCATTTCTTGCACTTGAAATATCTATACTTTTGCTTCTTGAACTTTTCTTTCCTTAGAAAAAATTGTCTTTACCACGTACTGTGCTCTAATTCATAAGCCACATCCACTTATTTTTGGAAGTGGATGGAGTATAATCAAGAATGAAAATACATGTTTTCCTCCACGGAATAGAATCATCTACTAACTTTTCACATCTGTTTTTTTCCTGACTTTTCCTGTGACCATATCTTTGTAACACTTTCTCCATCGTGCTGGAAGTTTACAAGGACTAGTTCTTCTTCGACACTATGCCATGATCTGGATCTTTTTCTCTTTATCTCCCCCACCATCCATTAGAATTTATCTGTCCTAGATTTCAATTTCCTCCCTAATAGCCTCCTACACATTAAACTTCATGTCAGTCTGCTTTTTGTGGGACCCCATCAAAAGCACACCCATGAGGTTGGTTGCACATAATATACCCATTTTACAGATGAGTAAACTAACGCCTCGTGAGATGTTATCTCCCAAAGTCCTATAGTGAACAGATGAGAGAACCAGGATTTGAAGCCAGAAAGGTTTTACTTCCGAGCCTATAGCCACAAAAGCATCATTACCAAACCAAGGCTACTGGATGGGGTGTTTTCGGATACTTTACAAATAAGCATCATTGTTTTGTTTTCACTTTTAGGAAACTTTTGGATAGCTCTTGGGATCCACACATGTAGAAGGAGGAGAAGGAAGCAGGATTGGACAGAAGGAGAAACCGAGCTGCAATGATGCTCTGACAGAGGTCTCAACCTTTGGGGATCTCAGGAGTTGAGGTGACCCTTTTGTTAGGGTGAGGGGTCTGGGCCCTTATTCCCCTCACAGTGATCAGTCATTGGATGCAGGCTGCCTTTGGATAGGGACCAGACCTTGGGAGAGATACCTAAGGGACCTTTTTTGTTATATCCCAGCAGCCAAGGAGTAAATTTCCCATTCCTGAAGGGGGTTGTTTGGGGAGGATCACAGCATTCACACCAGGTTTGTTCTAAGGTGACACATCCCAGCGGTTAACCTAGAGATGCCTGCCCCAAAAACTACTGGCCAGGCTCAACATGATCAAGCCAAGCAGATAGAACTTATAGAAAAACAGATCAATCCTGTTTTTAGTGGTGAGCTTGGTAGCAGTGATTCAGAGTGCCTGGGCATGCTGAAGAGACCCCAGGGAAAATGTACCACCCTACAACCTGACTGCCCACGGGCTGCCAGGCCCTTGTGAAACACCTGTTACCAAAGCACATCTATTTGTGATCTAGTCTCTCCCTAAATAACACACAACTATTCAAATAAGCAAAATATTTAAATGAATAGTAATGTTAAAAATATGTACATCTTATTTTTTTACTGTCAGCTCCCAATTCGTCTTACCAATGACCTATAAATTGATCCAGTGTGTGCTCTGGAGGTTCAGCCTCAGGACACATGTCCCAAGCTCCCCCATTCCCCTTTGTAAATAAAGAAGTAGTCATATCCAAGCATATCCTGATACCTGAAATAGCAGCTTAAATATGAAATAAAATTTTACTTAAATATTTAGTTTTCTTATTTTCCAGGAATCTTTTCAACATCTGGCTCTTGCTGCTTCTGGGAATAAGAGTTCCAGGTAACAGCAGAGAATTTTGTAGACAAACATTTCATTTTTTGTGGAAGCAGCCTTGGGGGTCCTGGAAGACCACATCCCAGTGGACATGAAACTTGCTTATCATTTGTCAAATGAAATTAGATAATAGGCTGCACATTGCTTCTGGACAAAAAGCACACAGAGCCCCAGTTCCTTACTCATGAGCCACAGCACAGGTGGGCTTCCACAGTGATGAGTGATGGCCAGGAATTTTGGGGTGGGTGATGTGTATGGTCGTGGGGCAGCCTAACAGTCCACTGAGGGAGATTCCTGATCCCAAGGAGAGGTACTAGATGGGGGTGGCTTCTGGAGCCATTGCTACTATTCTTGGAATGGTGGTCAGGTTGATATTTGGGGAGGATAAAGTTAAACTATATGGATATGACAAAGCAAATGAAGTTCATAAATTTAAAAAGATGTACTAAAAAGAAAATTTATGAAAAGATTTATAACCTACTGCTGTAGATAATGCGGTCCCCCTTCAAGGAAAGACTTGTCCAGCTCCTGGGAATGTGGTCATCAGAGGGTCTTCAGCTCTCTGGACCTTTAGGAATTGCCTCAGTTGCAGAAAACTGCCCTGTCCAAGGTCACAGTCCTTCTCAGGGCAGCTCACACCCAGTGAATAAACAATATGGGGGAATAAAGGCCTGGCCATCTCAGTTCAGTTTGGTACAACTCTGAATGGGCTCTCCAGCTCCAGAGTTCCCTGAAGGGTTGGCCAAGGCTGTTGCTGGGTCTGCATTACTCTTGACTCCTCCCTCTGCCCATTCCTGCTTCCTTCCCTTCCAATCAGAATGTCTGCTTCCTGGAAAACCCAACCTATGACAGGACCTAAGAAGATACAGTGCTCAGGAAAGGATAATTTCCTTTAGGTCATTTTCCAGCCAACACCAGAATCCCTTTTAACACTACTCTTGGGTGGAAACATCTCCATTTACCTTCTATCATTGGACAACTGTGACGAGACTGAATGCTCCCTGACAAGTTGAAATTGATATCCCTGACACTTTCAGCCCTTATGATCTGTTCTTCCTCTTGCAGTGATAAAGAACACAATGAATTTTTCTTTCAAAGCAATACTTCCTCAAACCTGTTGTGTAGGGTTTTCAACCTAAGTGTCACCATATCCTTTAAATCTTTCTCAAAGGTCGTCAAGCTTTGAAAATCTATTAACGTCCTGGATGTCCTTTCCTGAACACACTCTAGGTGTTCCAAACCTTTCAGACAATGTACTGCTCAAAAAGAAATTAATGTCTCTCTGTAAGGTATAAACATCATAGAGAGGAGTGGGACTGTCACTCACTTTTTAATAACGCTATTAGTATGGATGCTTTGAATAGCATTAGCTATTTTAGCAACCACATCAAAATATTTACTCATATTGGCTCATGAAATTTTAAGAGTAAAGGAAAAATTAATAAATGAGACTGCATTAATATTTAAAACATCTGCTTGTCAAAAGACTCTATTAAGAAAATGAAAAAGCAAATAACAGAATGGGGCAAAGCATATTATATATATATATATATATATATATATATATATATATATATATATATATATATATATTACATATAAATATATACCTTATGTATATATATAAATTTTATATACTGCTGATATGGTTCATGGTACAATCATTTAGGAAAGCTGAACATATATATGTCTATTATCTAACAACTCCATTGCAAGGAGTTTCTGTTCAACAGAAATGCGTACATATGTTCATCAAAAGACACATATAGGAATATTTATAGAAGTACCATTCACAACAGCCAAAATATGAAAATAACCAAATACCCATCATAGTAGAATAGATAAATAAATTGTATAATTGTACCATGGAATACAACACATCAATGAAAATGAACGAACAATTGCTACACAGGACAGCATGGATGAATCTTATAAGCATAAGGTTGAATGAGAGAAGCCATATTTTAAGTTCATACTGTATGATCCAATTATATAAAATTCAAAAACAGGCAAAACTAATTTATAGTGTTAGAGGTTGGGAGGAAGTAGTTCCTAGAAGGAAGTGTAAGAGGAGTTTCTAGACTATTAATAATATTCTGTTTCTTGATCTGGGTGCTGGTTACACATGTGTGCTCTCCTTGTGAAAATTCAGTGAGCTGTATTTACTATTATTATTTGTGCACTTTTCTGTAATATTTCAATAGAAAGCATTACTTCAGAATGAACTTGTAAGATAATTGATGTTTTGTTGCAGTGAATCTAGGTTCATTTCATAGCAATGGCTGTACCAGGTTGTTCCTCATTTGTGTTTCTTTCACAAAAATTGTTGATTTCATCAACACTCAGGTGCTATAGTAACAAGAGTAAAGCAAATGGAGGGCCAATAATAATAAATAAATTCTTAGATATTTACCTATGCAGCTACCATTTCTGGTATCATTTTCCTTCTCATTTAAAGACTTCACCATTTCTCTTAGTGATGGGTCTGTTGTGTTGAATTATTTCAGCTTTTACATGTCGGATAGAGTCTTTATTTAACTTTCATTTTTTGAAATAATCTCCTTTCCCTTCCACAGTATTTTACCCCAAATTTCTGAATAAAACAGAAACTAGGAGTTGACAAAAAAAAAAAAAAAAAAAAAGGACTGGGCAATATTTAAAATGCCTTCTTTAAATAAGAGAGGATTATGCAGTGAGTGACCTAGAATTTTCCAGGTTTTCACACCTGCCTACTGACTAGAAAGTAATTGTGTGACACATTTATAACTCAGGAAGATGATGTAATGGTTGTGCCTCTAGACCTAGGTCTATCTCATCTTAACCTCCAGCTTCTAGACTATGGAAACAGCATGTGTGCAGCTCCAAGAAAATAAGACAGGTTCATCTAAAAGTCCATGCAGCTGGACACCCTAGACTGTGGGCAGGAATGTCTCAAAATTATTTCAGGCAGAAAGAAAATATGGAAAAAATAATGAAGTAGATCCTGGGATCTGTCTGTAGACTGAGAAAGAGTATGGTCGTCTAGGAGACTGAGTCTAGTACTTCATGTCCAAAATGCTAATGACCACCAGCAGAAGTTATCACTCAGGGAAATAGGGCATAAGAGCAAATTACATGGTGTGGGATTCACAGGATATTTTTATACAAATGAAATGTAGTTAAAATCAACAGCAGTGACTGTCTTCATAGGAAAAAAGGAGCAATGCAAAATAAGGCTGAGAGATGTCTTTTATCTGATTATAGTGAAAGAACTGTGTCTGTTCCTAACCAAGAATAAACCCTCTGTCCTCTGGCTCTCATCCCATCCCTCTACATTTTCCCTCAAGTCTATATTTTACCTTTTAACAGCTTGGAGATATAATTCACATACCATAAAAATCATTCATTTAAAGCATACAATTAAATGTTTTTAGTACATTCACAAAGTTGTGCAAATATCAGCACAATCTAATTTTAGAACACTTCATCACTCCAAAAAAGAAACCCCATGCCCATTGGCAAGCACTCCCTAAAGCCCTTCACAAGCCTCTGGCAACACAACTAATCAACCTTCTGTCTTTATTGATTTGCCTATTCTGGACTTTCATACAAATGGACTCATACAATATGTGGTGTTTTGTGACTGACTTCTTTCCTTTAACATGATGTTTTCAAGATTCATCCATGCTATATATGTGAACTCATATATCTCACTCTTTGTTGATGCATGTACTTTATGATGATGTGTGTATGATATATATGTACATCAAATATGTGATGATATATGATACATATATGGCATATGTAATGATGAATTTATATATATCTCATGTATATATGACAGTATATGTATATGTATGTTAGTATATGTATACTACAGTTATAGATGTACATTACATATCTCACACTTAGCTGATGAATGTATTCTGTATGGACATATGTGAATTCACTTGACCCTTGAACAACGTGGGGATTAGATAAGTCAACACTCCATGCAGTCAAAAATCTGTGTATGACTTTAGAGTCAGCCCTCCACAGTCATGGTTCTGCATCCACAGATTCAACCAGTTGGAAATCATGTAATGTTGGAATATCTATTTAGTGGGAAAAAAATCCATGAGTATAAGTGGACCCACACAGCTCAAACCCATGTTGTTCAAGGGTCAACTGTACAGATACTTACCCTGCCATACCATATTCTGATATGATGGCAGGCTGGGTATACATATTTACCTCTCATCACTCCCAAGTCTCCAGGGAAATAAGACTGTAGACATGTAATGTAGAACAAATCTAAAACAATAAGGAGAAATGGAGATGAGCGAGTGGAGCAGTCATTGAAAGATAGATTTCAACACATTTCTGGAAGGAAAGCAGACAAAAACAAGTTTAAGACAATTAGAATGGGAGCAACTTAACCAAGGTAGTAAAAAACTTACACACTGAAAACTACAAAACATTGCTGAAAGAAGACACAAATAAATGTAAAGACATCCTGTGTTCATGAATTGGAAGGCGTAATATTGTTATGATGTCAATACTATCCAAAGTCAACTACAGATGTAATTCAATTCCTATCAAAATCCAATGGCATTTTTGCAGAAACAGAATATTCATGCCAGAATGCATATGGAATCTCAAAAAACACTAAATAGCCAAAATAGTCTTGAAAAAGAGGAACAAAGTGGAGGGCTCACATTTCCTGATTTCAAAACTTATTAAGAAGCTACAGTAATCAAAACAGTGTGGTACTGTCCCAAAGACACATATAGACAATGGAATAGCATAGAAAACTCAGAAATAAACCCTCATATATCGGGTTGGCCAAAAATTTTGTTTGGGTTTTTCCATAACATCTTACAGAAAACCTGAACAAACTTTTTGGCCAATCCAATATCTGTCAAATGATTTTTTATAAGGGCTCCAAGATCATTCAATAGAGAAAGAACAGTCTCTTCAAAAATGGTGTTGGGAAAACTAGGTATACACATGCAAAAGAATAAAGTTTGACCCTTTCCTTATACCAAAATTACCATATACAAAAATTAAATTAGATTAAGAACCTAAATGTAAAGCCTAAAACTATCAAAGTTTTAGAAGAAAACACAGGATAAATACTTTATGACATTGGATTTGGAATGATTTCTTGGATATGACACCAAAAACACAGGCAACAAAAGTAAAAATAGATAAATTGGATTACATCAAAATTTATAACTTCTGTGCATCAAATGGCATGATCAACAGAATGAAAAGGCAGCTTACAGAATGGGAGAAAATATTTGCAAATCATGTATCTAATAAAGGAGTATTATAGAGAATATATAAAGAACTCTCCAGCTGAAAAACAAAAAATAAAATGGGCAAAGGACTTGAATAGACATTTCTTGAAAGATAATATACAAATGACTAACAAGCATATGAAAAGATGCTCAACATTACTAATCATCAGTGAAATGCAAATCAAAACCACAATGAGATATCACTTCACACCCATTAGGATAAGAAAGAAAGAGAGAGAGAGAGAAAGAATGGGGAGAGAGAGGGAAGAAAGTGAGGAAGAAAGTGGAGGGGAAGGGAGGGAGAGGAAAAATGTTGACAAGAATGTGGAAAAATTAGAAGCCTTGTGCACTGTTGATGGGAATGTAAAATGGTACAACAGCTATAGAGAAGAGTATGGCAGTCCCTCAACAAATTAAAAATGGAATTAATATATGATTCAGCAATTCCACCGCTGGGTATATATTCAAAAGATTTAAAAGTAAGGTCTCAAAGAGATATTTGCACACCCATATTTGTAGCAGCATTATTTACAACAGCTAAAGGGTTGAAGCAGCCCAAGTCTCCATCAGTGGATGAATAACATATTAATTGTGATATATACATACAATGGAATATTATTCAGCCTTTAAAAAGAAGGAAATTCTGACACATGCTACAATATGAATGAACCTTGAGAACATTATGCTAAGTGCAATAAGCCAGTCACAGAAAGACAAATATTGTATGATTCCACATATATAAGGTAACTTGAGTAATCAAATTCATAAAAACAGAAAATGAATGGTGGTTTCTAGGGAGTTGGGGGAGGGGAAATGGGGAGTTGTTTAATGAGTATAGAGTTTTAGTTTTGTAAGATGAAAAAGTTCTGGAAATTGGTTATGCAACAATGTGACTGCACTTTACACTACAGAGTTGTATATTCTTAAATGGTTAAGATGGTAAATTTTATGTCATGTGTATTTTATCAAATTTTTTTAAAAATTAGGATGGGAGCAAGTGGTACAGAACAGGCTATGAAAGGGCTGCCTGAAAGTGGAAGACAGTCCATCAAGGGATCCGACAGAAACCCCAGTGCAGAATCAGTACTTGGGTCAAGAAGTATACTGAAAACAAAGGAATTAACATGATTACTATAATTCTGTATGCATAAAGCTGCACATATTGTCAGCCTATCACAGGAAGAAAACTCAGTATTTAGCCCCACTGAAATAAAGGGGACGGGTTCTCTGTAGAAATTGAATGGATGCCCTGGGGAGAGCTTGACCTTCTCTTGTGGATGTTGTTGCCCAAGATGAAAAATCTCCCATGCACACTTATTCTGGCATTTTGGTTGTTAGGAGCTTGAGAGCTGGCTGTCCCCTCACACAAGGACAGAACCACAAAATTAACATAACCTACAGATAGATGTAGAATGCTCCAACTTAGTCTCTACACTCAAGAGGCATACAGAGGATGCTTACATCCAAGCCTAGAATCATAAACCCAGGCTTTCACTTTACAAAGTGAAAACCAACATCACAAATAACAAAGACCAAGACAAAACACAGAAATTACAACCCTGGAGGACCAGATGTTACTATAAGAACAAAGCAGAATTTATCAACAACACTTGAATTGATATTGATAGATAGATAGTTTGGCCATACGATAAGAACAAATGCTATGGAGAAGAAATGATCAAAAGCAAAGAAAAATGCTTATGAATAAAATTGTGACTTTTAAAAATAGAAACAATGGAAGTTTCAAAGAATGAAGAGCAAAATAAAAGTCAAAGTTATGAGTGAAAAAAATTAGATATAGAGGTCCAATGGCCAACAAATGAGTCCAATAGAGATAGAGAAAATAGTAAAAGGAAATTTTCAAATAAACAATAGGAAAATCCCCTGGGTTGAAAAAAACTGAAGATTAAGAGAGTCCAATAAACCCCCAGAAAAACAAATGAGCAAAAGCCCACACAACAAGCCCTGACTAAGGTATATTTTCAAGAAATTTCAGCACATCAATGAAAAAAAGATCCTAAAATCTTCTAAGTGGGAAACAATGCCCAGATCACCCATAACAGAAATAAACATCCTGAGTAATAAAAAACGGTGCCTTCAAGCCCCAAGCAAAACGACTTTTGATCTGTAATTCTACAGCCAATTTTATTCTCAATGGAGTGTGAGATCAGAACAAGGACATTTTGAACATATAAAGGCTCAGGAAGCAAATAGTTTCCATGTTCCTTTCTTAGGGAGTTACTTAAGGGCCAGAAGACTTAGAAAGAGAATACAGGATCCAAGGAACTATAGGACAATCCTGGAGAGAAGAAGAAAGGTAACATGATGAAATCTCTGAGCAGATCTAGAAAGATTTTCTTTTTAAAAAACAAAGATTTTTAAGGAACGTCCATACTGTTCTCCATAGTGGCTGGATCAATTTACATTCCCACCAACAGTGCAAGAGGGTTCCCTTTTCTCCACAGCCTCTCCAGCATTTATTGTTTCTAGATTTTTTGATGATGGCCATTCTGACGAGTGTGAGATGATATCTCATTGTAGTTTTGATTTGCATTTCTCTAATGATTAATGATGTTGAGCATCCTTTTATGTGTTTGTTGACAATCTGTATATCTTCTTTGGAGAAATGTCTATTTAGGTCTTCTGCCCATTTTTGGATTGGGTTGTTTGTTTTTTTGTTATTGAGCTGCATGAGCTGCTTGTAAATTTTGGAGATTAATCCTTTGTCAGTTGCTTCATTTGCCAATATTTTCTCCCATTCTGAGGGTTGTCTTTTGGTCTTGTTTATGGTTTCCTTTGCTGTGCAAAAGATTTTAAGTTTCATTAGGTCCCATTTGTTTATTTTTGCTTTTATTTCCATTTCTCTAGGAGCTGGGTCATAAAGGATCTTGTTGTGATTTATGTCATAGAGTGTTCTGCCTATGTTTTCCTCTAAGAGTTTGATAGTGTCTGGCCTTACATTTAGGTCTTTAATCCATTTTGAGTTTATTTTTGAGTATGGTGTTAGGGAGTGTTCTAATTTCATACTTTTACATGTACCTGTCCAGTTTTCCCAGCACCACTTGAGGATATGGGGAGGGGGAAGGGTAAGCTGTGACAAAGTGAGAGAGTGGCATGGACATATATACACTACCAAACATAAAATAGATAGCTAGTGGGAAGCAGCTGCACTGCACAGGGAGATCAGCTCGGTGCTTTGTGACCACCTAGAGGGGTGGGATAGGGAGGGTGGGAGGGAGGGAGATGCAAGAGGGAAGAGATATGGGAACATAGGTATATGTATAACTGATTCACTTTGTTATAAAGCAGAAACTAACACACCACTGTAAAGCAATTATACTCCAATAAAGATGTTAAAAAAAAAATGGAGAAAGAAAAAGGGAATGAATAAAAAGAGGAGAAGAGGGGAGAGAAAGACAAAAGAAGAGCATGAAAGAGAGTCTATAATATCCAAATATCCTGTATGATTAAAAGTTTACATTAACTTGAAGATATTATAAAGATACATTCTTCTCAAAAAATAATAAAGGAATTTAGAAGCTACAAGAAAAACAAAACACAATAATAAAATAATTATCACAATAATAAGAAAACTTTAAGTGGGTGATTTTAATTAATTAAATAAAATAAATAAAATATATTTGAGCTTGATGTTGAAAATATTCTCCTTTAAGTGACCCAACAGTAATACATGTTCTGAGATCTTAAATACAATGGAATTGTACTTGCTGTCACACTTGAACTATAGTTCAGTTATGGCAGTCTATATCCAAAAAATCCATTTTTCTTAGGTCTTTCAGGACATTTAAAATTTTCTCTTCCAGTTCTCATCTATTTCATTATTGTTTCTGCTTCATCCAGAGTCAGTTGTCTCACAACTATTTTTTCAGAATCCTCACCACCAGCTACCATTTTGTATTTTATTTGTCACCCTTGTCTGCAAGTAAGGCTGTAAAACATAGAATTTTCTGGGTACATTTCCATCATCAATAATATAAAGATTCTATTAGTCAAAAGGAAAGGGAAAATTAATATGTTTAGGCAGATGAAAGTTCACCCATCTATACACCACAAAATTAACTACAGATGTAGAAATAAAACTTACTGCATTACATTATAGTTTTTGAAAATTATATGTGCCGATATGAGCCTAGACCTTAAGTTTCAGAATCAAATACCATTCAGTGACTTGTCTCTAGTTCAGTGGCTTTTACATACATTATCTCACATAATCATTAAAGTAAAATAGTTCTGCATACTAGATATTATTACTATCAATTTACAGATTAAACACAGAGGTATAGCATGATAAAAGAATTGTCCAAGGCTATAAGGCTAGGAAATAACAGATTTAGGACCCCAATGCAAATCACCTGATTCTGATTCGAGGGCTATTTCCTTGTTATCACCCCCTCCAGTAACCCTTCCTGCAACAGGTTAAATTTCCCTTTCAGGGTCAGTATTGCAAGGGTGATTATATATATATTTATGTCCAACTGCTGTCTTGTCCACCTGCCTTAGTTAGCTCAAGCCCATTAGCCAAAACAGAAAGTTTTCATCGATTTTACCCAATATTAAGAAAAACAACCAAAAGGTCCATGTATCACAATGGAGAGCAATAAGCAAACATAAGCAGGAAATTAAAATTATGTCCTATAGCACTGAGAAATGCAGGAAGTAAGCACTTAATTCTTATTGACTTAAATGTCCTAGGTAATTCATTTAGCATTTTTTATTCATTTATTCAACACATACTGCCTGTAAGGTGAATCCTTGTGAAGAAGCAGCCAGATATAAAGCAGCATGTCTCTGAAGTTTCTAGATATACCCTGAATGAATAGAGATTGAACTTCTTGCTCTTTAGTACCAAGAAGCATCTGAGGACTCAGATTTCATGAACACAACTTTCTTTGAAGCATTCCAATTTTTAACTCAAAAACCAAAGAGTCATGAGTATTTAGCCTGGCGCAGTTGTTGGGGATCATTAATTAAAGAAGCATATTAGATACAGTAGAATCCAGTCTCAGAAGAGCTGTCTGTGAGGTTTGCTCTAAGATAGATCTAGATGTTAACTACAGGTGACTGCAATTAAATATGGGAAGCATGGCAAGATCTTAAGGGAAGGAGGATAATAATGTAAGATTGCTAGAGGCCTTGTCTCTTCAGAGATGTAATTAATACTGATTAACCTAAGATCAATAAGAAAAGTGTTAAGCAACTTAAGAGCAATGTCTAAGACAAAAGAAACAGAAAGACAGATCTCAAACACTAAACAAAATACTGAATCAGCTGTTAAAGATAGTATAGAACTATCAAGAAAAGAGAGCAAATTTTAAAACTACAAACAAGATGTTAGAAAAGTGATCAAATATATCAGTTATAAACATAGATGTGACATCTATTGATATCTGGTTAAATATGGAAGATGAAAGACATTTTTACTTCTTGATATATGCTCAAAACAAGGAACAATAAAACATGTTTTTAAAAACTACTTTATCTTTAATATAATAAGAAAAAGGACACTACCAGAAATGAAAACTACAAAGCATATATACCCCCAAACAGTGATATTTGGATTTTAAGGCAGAACATTGGTGAGGGGAACACAGAATCCCTCAGACACTGATGAGGAAACAGGTTTCTTGCTTATTATGGCACAATATTGAAAGGCTTGTCCAGTGATTCTCTGTTAGCAATGAAATTGAAGTCTGTGGACTGGGCCTGGGAAAAGGCAGATAATATCCCTCAAGAGACCCAACCTGAAACCAAAGAACAGCAGGAGAAGTGAAGTTGAAGGAGAAATTGCCATTTCTAATTGTGTATGACCTATCCTGGGAGTCTGGGGAGACTTTTGGAGGTAAGGCCCAGACAAGAAGGAAAAGAGAAAGTTATCCTCAAGTTACCAAACAGGGAGTGTGACTTGATGGACATTGCTCTGAGCCACACAGAAACTGAGATGTGCTCCCCAGCAAAAGATTTCTTAAAAAAGATCCAGTGAAGAGATATTCAGGAAAATAAATCTAAATAGAAATTTAAGGCTCTTCTACCTTCCTGCCCACCCTCAAAACACACTTGAAAATAGTCTCACATTTCAGAGAGAAGTAATAAGGAGAAAAGAACCAGCTATGGACTTATGAATAGAAACTGTGGAGAACAAAAAGGAAAGGAATATAAATAAAAGACAGAGGAAGAACACACAGCCCAAGAGAAACTATTTAAGGAATCAGACAAATAATCTCCATACTCAAGCAGATTATAAACATAATTTCAAAAATTCAGAAAGGCACAAATTGTACATACAGGTACTCAAATAATAAGAGGAAGAAAGAAGAAAACCTTCCAAAAAGAAGATAAAGAGAAAAGAAATAGAATAAAAGAAAATGGAGCCACTCCCTAGCTCTATATAACTGAAACTGTGAAAAAAAATTGTTTTAATTAAATTCTTTGGAAATTATCCTACAGGCATACAGCAAATGGCAAAATATTTATTCAAGAAAATCTAAATACTGATAAGCACAGTGAGAATTTGTGGCACTTGAGCCATGACCTGCTACCTTTCTACCCACCCCCAGTTCAATGTGACTGAAGCTCCACTTCAGCTCACAGTCAAGAACTACAGTATCTCTCAGAAATGTTGAAATATTGATGGCCAGCCCATCAATATTTCTCATCCCCTCCCAATTTCACATATCAGAAGCTAAACTGCAGGTGATTTCAGCCAAGGAGTCAGGGGTTTCCCTTGACTCCTCCCTTAGTAGACAACTCAGTCACCAATCATAGGACATAGGCTCTTATAGAGGGTATCCAGGGACAGCAGGCTGAGAGTACTGGGACCCTGATCACTCTCATCCCAGTTCACTCATAGAGTGGAGGTTCCAGAGAAGCAAGATGAGAAGACCAGATGCTACTGCTCTACCTAGTGTGCCACTGATAAATCACTCTAAGAAAAGAAAGACACTGTTCCCACTACCAGTTCTGGAGCAGTGGCTCAGAGAGTTACCACAGGGGAGAGACAAGCTATAAGAATAGAGAGCTTCTTGAAAGAGTATGGGAAAATTCAAGCCTAAGGTCACTCTCAAAAACAGTGGAAATTTTACTAGTAGACAATTCGGGGGAAGCTGATAGCTTCATGAGAGCAACAGATCAAACTGTAGGTCAGCTGGATCACCAGAAAGAACCAAGGAAATAGCTAAGAAGAGCCCTCCTGCAGTCAGAACAACCTCAGAGACTGGCCTAAAAAATACTCCTGAAGTGGAGTCCAAAATTAATTGAATGAGACTGTGTGCAATTTATGCCCCGGGGCATTATTGAAAACAATATGGCAATCCCTCAGCAATTAGAGGAGCCTAACAACGGTGCATAACAACAATAGTTTAAACAGATTAGCTTAACAGAGAGACATAGTTGAAAACAGCCCTCCTAAAACCACCTGTCATCAGAGGGTAACTGTGTGCATACCCGAGGCTGTACCTTTAACACCAGAGGCTTCACACTGGGAGTAGGGGGAAAAAACTTCACCAAAATTGCCCAGCCAAGTCACTAAATAAATGAACACTCAAACAACAACAAACTCTGGAGGGGAATCAATATGCAAAGTTGCTAAAATATATTATCTAAAATGCCAGGTTTTTATCAAAAACTTATGAAACATGCAAAGAAACAGGAAAGTTTATTTGTATGTACCCCAAACAAAAGGGGAAAAAATAGGCAACAGAAACTGCATGTAAAAGGGTCCAGATGTCTGACTTAACAAAGACTTCAAAAGTTTTCATAAATATGTTTAAAATGTATATAATATATTAATGTGTATATGAAGATTTAAAAATGTGCATTACAATATTGAAAGCCACACTTGAGACAAGAAGCAATACCAAAAAATCCCAATGTTTAAAATACTGTGGATGTACAGGACAACCTGATAAAATCACACTAAATGAAGAGAAAAAGAACAAAGATTAAAAATCAGGGCTTCCCTGGTGGTGCAGTGGTTGGGAACCCGCCTGCCAATGCAGGGGAGATGGGTTCAATCCTTGGTCCGGGAAGATCCCACATGCTGCAGAGCAACTAAGCCCATGCACCAAAACTACTGAGCCTTGCAAGCCACAACTACTGAAGCCTGAGCACCTAGAGCCCGTGCTCTGCAACAAGAGAAGTCACCACAATGAAAAGCCTGCGCACTGCCAGGAAGAGTAGCCCCCACTCGCAGCAACTAGAGAAAGCCCGTGTGCAACAACAAAGACCCAACGCAGCCAAAAATAAAATAAATTTAAAAAAAATTAATAGAAGTAGAAGAAAGACAAGAGGTCTATTATACATACATAATTGAATTATCTGAAGAAGATAATAGGAAAAAATCAAATAAAAAATAAGCAGAGATATAATAGAAGAAAACTTGACTGAATAAATTAGATGTGAATTTGCTGTTCAAAAAAGACATGTCATGTTCCAGGAAAAACTGATACAAGCATCAACAGTCATACCTGGAACAGTTAATGAACTTCAAGGAAAATGAAATGATAGTATGGACATCCACATTCTCTAAACCAAGTGAAAGCAAAATATAGTTTAAAAATAAAGGTATTACTTGTAAAACCCTTCAATTTAAAAATTTTTAAATAATTTCTAAATAACAGGATAAAAAGGAACTCATAACTGAATTTCTAGGTACTGGTGTAAGGATAGACAATGATTAATAGAATGGAATTTTCAAGAAATAAATAAATATTCAAGAAATAAACCCATACATCTATGGTCAATTGATTTGCTACAAGGATGCCAAGACCATTCAATGGGGGAAAGAATATTCTTTTCAACAAATAGTTCTGGAACAACTAGATATCCAAATTCAAAAAAACAAATTCCTTACCTCACAGTATATACAAAAATTAACTCAAAGTGTATCAAAGATCTATATATAAAAGCCAAAATTATAAAACTCTTAAAAGAAAACATAAGGTCAATCTTCAAGACTATGGATTTGGCAATGGTTTCTTAGATATGATATCAAAAACACAGGCAAAAAAAGAAAAAAATAAATTGAACTTCATCAAAATTAACAATGTTTGTGCATCTAAAGACATTACCAAGAAAATATAAAGACACAGAATTAGAGAAAATATTTTAAAACAATATATGTGATAAGAGTATAGTACTCAGAGAATATAAAGAACTCTTACAACTCAACAATAACAAAAAAAGTCGAAGAACTTAATTTTAAAGTGAGCAAAAGACTTTAGACATTTCTTCAGAGAAGATATAAAAATGGCCAATAATGCATGAAAAAGATGTTCAACGTTATTAGTCAGGAGGAAAATGCAAATCAAACCCACAATGATGTACCATTTCCAACGCATTAGGATAGCTAGAATAAAAAAGACAGACAATAGCAAGTGTTGGTGAGAATGTGGGGAATTGGAACCCTCGTACATTTGCCAGTGAGAATGTAAAATTGTGTGCATGTTGTGAAAACAGTTTGGCGGTTCATCAATAAGTTAAACATAGAATTATCATATGACTCAGCCATTCTACTTCAAAAGAATTGAAAACAGATGTTCAAAAAAAAGGTTGTATATGAATGTTTACAACAGCACTATCCACAATAGCCAAAAGGTGAAAACAATCTAAATGTCCATCAACCAATGAATGGATAAACAAAACGTAATATTCATACAATGGAATATTATCCAGCCATAAAAGGGAATGAATACAGATACAGTCTACAACATGGATGAAACCTGAAAACATTATGCTAAGAGAAAGAAACTAGACACAAAGGCCAATTGTATGATTCCATTTCTATGGAATAGCCAGAATTAAAGGGTATGCATTGAAGTCAGAAGGGAAGTGACAGAAGCCTAAGCAACTTTGTTTCATTTTCTTTGCCTAGAAAATCAGACATGTGGAGCAGTTTGTATGAAAGGTCCCTTTCCAGGTCTAGCATTTGTCATCATTGTATGAGTTAGCACCACTGCCATTAACAACAGTTGTTTTTTTCTTTATTTTAGGAAAGTAAGATTGCCTCATACAAGAGTTCCATTTCATGTTCTCAACCTCAAAGAAACACTGGAGGTGTGGGCAGACTGGAAAGATGAATCTCATCCATTATTAGGTAATCACTAGGCAGAGTAGTTGGTAATTTTTCTCATACGGTTTCTTCTTCCCTCATGCAAGTGCTTCAAAAAATCAACCTCTGTCTCTCTGTATCTCTCCATATATATATAAAATATATATAGTATAGTATATATGTATATATATATATATATATATGTGTATATATATATATATATATATATATATATATATATACTCTAAGCACTAAATTGGCATTACATATTACCTAATTTAAGAACCTTTATATAAGAAACTTGCCTTCTTTCTCTTCTTAATACTATTCCTTACTCTCTAAATTGCTTGAATAAAAAGGGAATATGAGCTCTGACTTGAATGGTGAAAAAAAATCACTGTTGTCTTGATTATGCACTGACTGCATAGTAGTGCAAAAGGCGAGACAGATAAGGTAACACATTTTAGCTAAATCAGAAAGTGCATTTTTACCAATTTCACTTTGATGAGGTTTCCCCAACAACACTTATCTGGTACAAAGATAGCTCTAGATTTAGGCAAAAGAGATTGTGTGCCTCTGTTTCACCCCCAAATTATCAAAATCTCAGCGAAATTGTTGGCTTTGATCAAACATAGAATGTTCACTTTTGGCTGCCTCCCGGGAAGATGACCTAGTTTGTATTTGTGATGAAGCCATGGAAAGAGCTGTGGCTTCCCCACTTTCACTTTTCAAAGGCTCTGATACTCACCCAGGTCCACAATAGCTCTCAGTTCCAACCCATTAGTTCTGAGACAACTTTACAAAGCCGCATGCGGAAGACAGAAAACAGCAGTCCAACTTTCCCCTTTGCACTATGGACAAAATAACATAGAATCATCTCAGAGGATAGATAAACCACACGGGCTCAGACTACTCAAATGATCCAGTGCATCCCAGACAACCTGAAACCAACAAGCATCATGCTACACTGGTTATTTATAAGGCACTGTCAGGAAAACAACCACCTAGAGCTCCTGGAGAAGCCCGCACCCCTGCTGCTCCCAGACCCATGCCTCACTCCACCACGTCCTCGCACCATTGTTTTGAGCTGAATGCACACAGCTCGCCGAGCTTTTCATCGGCTCTTAAATCCACTGCTGCTCATGCATGAAATATCTTTGGGTTCCATTAAAAAAATAAATGTGCTAACAAGCTGTTAAACCACATTTTACAACAAAGGCATCAAACTGATGACTTAGCTTCAAAAATATGGACTAACCAGAATAATAAAGTCTTTGTAGAACTTGGATAAATGAAGTGATTACCTCACAGTGAGGGAAATCTGTGGGGCACATCCACGTAATCAAAAAAATAAGTTCCTGATCCTCAGAGGAGAATTCAAAACACTCTGCCTTGCCTCCCAACAGTCCTGAGCCCAAAGGGTTTGGACAGGAGGAAAAACAACACAGGTACAAAAAAAGCAGCGGGCAGGGGGTGGGAGAAAGAAAGAAGTTCAGTCAGTTCTTTGATTAACAAGGCTTCTTGCTGGACTTAAGTACAAACAGCTGCCTGGACTCCAACAGCCAAACCTAAATCTAAACACTCCACTGTTTACATAACCCAAACTTAATCAAGCGACTATATAATCCACCAATTTAAAGTATCCCGAAGAGTTTCAATGTAATGTTGGTTTTCTCACAAGCCAGTCCATCAACAAGCTGTTTAAAATGCCAGCTATTCCAGCTCAGTTTCCAATCTTGCAGCATCTCTTGCTTTGCTCATACTGCAGGGCTGTTCAGGGAAGAATACTTAGATGATTTGGCATTATAAACCATTTCCTGTTATTCTTCTGTTGGCACAGTACACAGTATTTGTTTAATAAATCCAGAATCCAGATTGTATTTAAGTTTGGTTTGATAGGGTTTAGTATTACAGCAATATTGTTACTAATAAAGAAATATATTTCTTTATTCTTCTATGGTATTCAATACCACAGAAGATGTGCTCTGAGATGGATAGATGAAGGTAATTTTCATGAGAGAAAGGAACTTATGAGAAAGATACTAGAAAAAGAAAAATGCTCATGATGTTAAACTAAGGCTAAGAAGTCGAATGCCAACAGAGGACAGTGATATAACCTAAATGAGAGAAACCAGGTGGGCCCTAGGGTCGTGGAATCAGCACAGAATATTTAGGACCATGTGGCAAATTGGAGTTCATATACTCCATCTAAAGAAGGTCTATGCTATCCAGCGCCAGCCCATTTTAAAAAATAACACCTGTATTGAGATATAATTCATATAGTATGTAATACACATATTTAATGTGCACAACTCAATGATTTTTAAATATAATCACCGATTTATGCAAACATTACCTCAATAGCTTTTAGAATATTTTCATCCTCGCAAAGAAACCCTGTACCCTTTAAAATCACTCCCCATTTCCCTCCAACCCCCCTAGCCCTGGACAACGACTAAGGTTGTGTCTATAGATTTGCCTATTCTGGACGTTTCACATAAATGGGATCATACAATATGTGGTTTTCCGTGAATGGTTTCTTTTATTTAGCATAATGTTTTCAAGGACTCCAACCCATTTTTGCCACAGATATGGGCCCAATGTGGCCAGATCTTCCAAATTTTGAGCGAAGTTGGAAATCTAGATTCTTAACATGAATTTTCCCAGTGTTTCCCACTAATCCAAATTAAATGTAAAC